>NW_024037054.1:11457748-11874170 GCF_015706575.1 Patiria miniata
TGAGAAAAGCGCAGATGTATTAGCTGCTGCCACTAGTTTCGTTTTTGTGCAGTAAGTCCCATAGGGAGGCCTGTCAGCGCCAACCCGCCTGGCTCCCATGTATCGCAGCCTAAAGGTACCTTAACGTAGATGGATCTGGACAAACTTGGTACCGTTTTGAAGCGGATGAATGGGCCAACCAACATGCAAATCGGCAAGGCGCTAGACTTGAAACTTTTGGAGAAAAGCGGAGATGTACTAGCTGATGCCACTAGTTTCGTTTTTGTGCAGTAAGTCCCATGGGAGGCCTGTCAGCGCCAACCCGCCTGGCTCCCATGTATCGCAGCCTAAATGTACCTTAACGTAGATGGATCTGGACAAACTTGGTACCGTTTTGAAGCGGATGAATGGGCCAACCAACATGCAAATCGGCAAGGGCGCTAGACTGAAACTTTTGGAGAAAAGCGGAGATGTAGTAGCTGATGCCACTAGTTTCGTTTTTGTGCAGTAAGTCCCATAGGGAGGCCTGTCAGCGCCAACCGCCTGGCTCCCATGTATCGCAGCCTAAATGTACTTTAACATGTATGGATCTGGACAAACTTGGTACCGTTTTGAAGCGGATGAATGGGCAACCAACATGCAAATCGGCAAGGCGCTAGACTTGAAACTTGTGGAGAAAAGCGCAGATGTACTAGCTGATGCCACTAGTTTCGTTTTTGTGCAGTAAGTCCCATGGGGAGGCCTGTCAGCGTCAACCCGCCTGGCTCCCATGTATCGCAGCCTAAAGGTACCTTAACGTGCATGGATCTGGACAAACTTGGTACCGTTTTGAAGCGGATGAATGGGCCAACCAGCATGCAAATCGGCAGGGCGCTAGACCTGAAACTTTGGAGAAAAGCGCAGATGTATTAGCTGATGCCACTAGTTTCGTTTTTGTGCAGTAAGTCCCTTTGGGAGGCCTGTCAGCGCCAACCCGCCTGGCTCCCATGTATCGCAGCCTAAAGGTACCTTAACGTAAATGGATCTGGACAAACTTGGTACCGTTTTGAAGCGGATGAATGGGCCAACCAGCATGCAAATCGGCAGGGCGCTAGACCTGAAACTTTTGGAGAAAAGCGGAGATGTAGTAGCTGATGCCACTAGTTTCGTTTTTGTGCAGTAAGTCCCATAGGGAGGCCTGTCAGCGCCAACCCGCCTGGCTCCCATGTATCGCAGCCTAAATGTACTTTAACGTAGATGATCTGGACAAACTTGTACCGTTTTGAAGCGGATGAATGGGCAAACCAACATGCAAATCGGCAAGGCGCCAGACTTGAAACTTTTGGAGAAAAGCGGAGATGTAGTAGCTGATGCCACTAGTTTCGTTTTTGTGCAGTAAGTCCCATGGGGAGGCCTGTCAGCGCCAACCCGCCTGCCTCCCATGTATCGCAGCCTAAAGGTACCTTAACGTGCATGGATCTGGACAAACTTGGTACCGTTTTGAAGCGGATGAATGGGCAACCAGCATGCAAATCGGCAGGGCCCTAGACTTGAAAACTGTGGAGAAAAGCGCAGATGTACTAGCTGATGCCACTAGTTTCGTTTTTGTGCAGTAAGTCCATAGGGAGGCCTGTCAGCGCCAACCCGCCTGGCTCCCATGTATCGCAGCCTAAAGGTACCTTAACGTGCATGGATCTGGACAAACTTGGTACCGTTTTGAAGCGGATGAATGGGCCAACCAGCATGCAAATCGGCAGGGCGCTAGACCTGAAACTTTGGAGAAAAGCGGAGATGTAGTAGCTGATGCCACTAGTTTCGTTTTTGTGCAGTAAGTCCCCTAGGGAGGCCTGTCAGCGCCAACCCGCCTGGCTCCCATGTATCGCAGCCTAAATGTACTTTAACAAGATGGATCTGGACAAACTTGGTACCGTTTTGAAGCGGATGAATGGGCAACCAACATGCAAATCGGCAAGGCGCTAGACTTGAAACTTTTGGAGAAAAGCGGAGATGTAGTAGCTGATGCCACTAGTTTCGTTTTTGTGCAGTAAGTCCCATGGGGAGGCCTGTCAGCGCCAACCGCCTGGCTCCCATGTATCGCAGCCTAAAGGTACCTTAACGTAGATGGATCTGGACAAACTTGGTACCGTTTTGAAGCGGATGAATGGGCCAACCAACATGCAAATCGGCAAGGCGCTAGACCTGAAACTTTGGAGAAAAGCGGAGATGTGTACTAGCTGATGCCACTAGTTTCGTTTTTGTGCAGTAAGTCCCATAGGAGGCCTGTCAGCGCCAACCCGCCTGGCTCCCATGTATCGCAGCCTAAATGTACTTAACATAGATGGATCTGGACAAACTTGGTACCGTTTTGAAGCGGATGAATGGGCCAACCAGCATGCAAATCGGCAAGGCGCTAGACTTGAAACTTTTGGAGAAAAGCGCAGATGTAGTAGCTGATGCCACTAGTTTCGTTTTTGTGCAGTAAGTCCCATGGGAGGCCTGTCAGCGCCAACCCGCCTGGCTCCCATGTATCGCAGCCTAAAGGTACCTAACGTGCATGGATCTGGACAAACTTGGTACCGTTTTGAAGCGGATGAATGGGCAACCAGCATGCAAATCGGCAGGGCGCTAGACTTGAAACTTTTGGAGAAAAGCGAGATGTAGTAGCTGATGCCACTAGTTTCGTTTTTGTGCAGTAAGTCCCATAGGGAGGCCTGTCAGCGCCAACCCGCCTGGCTCCCATGTATCGCAGCCTAAAGGTACCTTAACGTAAATGGATCTGGACAAACTTGGTACCGTTTTGAAGCGGATGAATGGGCCAACCAGCATGCAAATCGGCAGGGCGCTAGACTTGAAACTTTGGAGAAAAGCGGAGATGTAGTAGCTGATGCCACTAGTTTCGTTTTGTGCAGTAAGTCCCTAGGGAGGCCTGTCAGCGCCAACCCGCCTGGCTCCCATATCGCAGCCTAAAGGTACTTTAACAAAGATAGATCTGGACAAACTTGGTACCGTTTTGAAGCGGATGAATGGGCCAACCAACATGCAAATCGGCAAGGCGCCAGACTTGAAACTTTGGAGAAAAGCGGAGATGTAGTAGCTGATGCCACTAGTTTCGTTTTTTGTGCAGTAAGTCCCATGGGGAGGCCTGTCAGCGCCAACCCGCCTGGCTCCCATGTATCGCAGCCTAAAGGTACCTTTAACGTGCATGGATCTGGACAAACTTGGTACCGTTTTGAAGCGGATGAATGGGCCAACCAGCATGCAAATCGGCAGGGCCCTAGACTTGAAACTTTGGAGAAAAGCGCAGATGTACTAGCTGATGCCACTAGTTTCGTTTTTGTGCAGTAAGTCCCATAGGGAGGCCTGTCAGCGCCAACCCGCCTGGCTCCCATGTATCGCAGCCTAAAGGTACCTTAACGTGCATGGATCTGGACAAACTTGTACCGTTTTGAAGCGGATGAATGGGCCAACCAGCATGCAAATCGGCAAGGCGCTAGACCTGAAACTTTTGGAGAAAAGCGGAGATGTAGTAGCTGATGCCACTAGTTTCGTTTTTGTGCAGTAAGTCCCCTAGGGAGGCCTGTCAGCGCCAACCCGCCTGGCTCCCATGTATCGCAGCCTAAATGTACTTTAACATAGATGGATCTGGACAAACTTGGTACCGTTTTGAAGCGGATGAATGGGCCAACCAACATGCAAATCGGCAGGGCGCTAGACCTGAAACTTTTGGAGAAAAGCGGAGATGTACTAGCTGATGCCACTAGTTTCGTTTTTGTGCAGTAAGTCCCATAGGGAGGCCTGTCAGCGCCAACCCGCCTGGCTCCCATGTATCGCAGCCTAAATGTACTTAACATAGATGGATCTGGACAAACTTGGTACCGTTTTGAAGCGGATGAATTGGCCAACCAACATGCAAATCGGCAAGGCGCTAGACTGAAACTTTTGGAGAAAAGCGGAGATGTACTAGCTGATGCCACTAGTTTCGTTTTTGTGCAGTAAGTCCCATGGGAGGCCTGTCAGCGCCAACCCGCCTGGCTCCCATGTATCGCAGCCTAAAGGTACCTTAACGTAGATGGATCTGGACAAACTTGGTACCGTTTTGAAGCGGATGAATGGGCCAACCAACATGCAAATCGGCAAGGCGCTAGACTTGAAACTTTTGGAGAAAAGCGGAGATGTACTAGCTGATGCCACTAGTTTCGTTTTTGTGCAGTAAGTCCCATAGGGAGGCCTGTCAGCGCCAACCCGCCTGGCTCCCATGTATCGCAGCCTAAATGTACCTTAACGTAGATGGATCTGGACAAACTTGGTACCGTTTTGAAGCGGATGAATGGGCCAACCAACATGCAAATCGGCAAGGCGCTAGACTTGAAACTTGTGGAGAAAAGCGCAGATGTACTAGCTGATGCCACTAGTTTCGTTTTTGTGCAGTAAGTCCCATAGGGAGGCCTGTCAGCGTCAACCCGCTGGCTCCCATGTATCGCAGCCTAAAGGTACCTTAACGTGCATGGATCTGGACAAACTTGGTACCGTTTTGAAGCGGATGAATGGGCCAACCAACATGCAAATCGGCAAGGCGCTAGACTTGAAACTTTTGGAGAAAAGCGGAGATGTAGTAGCTGATGCCACTAGTTTCGTTTTTGTGCAGTAAGTCCCCTAGGGAGGCCTGTCAGCGCCAACCCGCCTGGCTCCCATGTATCGCAGCCTAAATGTACTTTAACATAGATAGATCTGGACAAACTTGGTACCGTTTTGAAGCGGATGAATGGCCAACCAACATGCAAATCGGCAAGCGCCAGACTTGAAACTTTGGAGAAAAGCGGAGATGTAGTAGCTGATGCCACTAGTTTCGTTTTTTGTGCAGTAAGTCCCATGGGGAGGCCTGTCAGCGCCAACCCGCCTGGCTCCCATGTATCGCAGCCTAAAGGTACTTTAACGTGCATGGATCTGGACAAACTTGGTACCGTTTTGAAGCGGATGAATGGGCCAACCAGCATGCAAATCGGCAGGGCCCTAGACTTGAAACTGTTGGAGAAAAGCGCAGATGTACTAGCTGATGCCACTAGTTTCGTTTTTGTGCAGTAAGTCCCATAGGGAGGCCTGTCAGCGCAACCCGCCTGGCTCCCATGTATCGCAGCCTAAAGGTACCTTAACGTAGATGGATCTGGACAAACTTGGTACCGTTTTGAAGCGGATGAATGGGCCAACCAACATGCAAATCGGCAGGGCGCTAGACTTGAAACTTTTGAGAAAAGCGCAGATGTATTAGCTGCTGGCCACTAGTTTCGTTTTTGTGCAGTAAGTCCCATAGGAGGCCTGTCAGCGCAACCCGCCTGGCTCCCATGTATCGCAGCCTAAAGGTACCTTAACGTAGATGGATCTGGACAAACTTGGTACCGTTTTGAAGCGGATGAATGGGCCAACCAGCATGCAAATCGGCAGGGCCCTAGACTTGAAACTGTTGGAGAAAAGCGCAGATGTACTAGCTGATGCCACTAGTTTCGTTTTTGTGCAGTAAGTCCCCATAGGGAGGCCTGTCAGCGCCAACCCGCCTGGCTCCCATGTATCGCAGCCTAAAGGTACCTTAACGTGTAAATGGATCTGGACAAACTTGGTACCGTTTTGAAGCGGATGAATGGGCCAACCAGCATGCAAATCGGCAGGGCGCTAGGCCTGAAAACTTTTTGAGAAAAGCGCAGATGTATTAGCTGCTGCCACTAGTTTCGTTTTTGTGCAGTAAGTCCCATAGGAGGCCTGTCAGCGTCAACCCGCCTGGCTCCCATGTATCGCAGCCTAAAGGTACCTTAACGTAGATGGATCTGGACAAACTTGGTACCGTTTTGAAGCGGATGAATGGGCAAACAGCATGCAAATCGGCAAGGGCGCTAGACCTTGAAACTTTTGGAGAAAAGCGAGATGTAGTAGCTGATGCCACTAGTTTCGTTTTTGTGCAGTAAGTCCCATAGGGAGGCCTGTCAGCGCCAACCCGCCTGGCTCCCATGTATCGCAGCCTAAATGTACTTTAACATAGATGGATCTGGACAAACTTGGTACCGTTTTGAAGCGGATGAATGGGCCAACCAACATGCAAATCGGCAAGGCGCTAGACTTGAAACTTTTGGAGAAAAGCGGAGATGTAGTAGCTGATGCCACTAGTTTCGTTTTTGTGCAGTAAGTCCCATGGGGAGGCCTGTCAGCGCCAACCCGCCTGGCTCCCATGTATCGCAGCCTAAAGGTACCTTAACGTGCATGGATCTGGACAAACTTGGTACCGTTTTGAAGCGGATGAATGGGCCAACCAGCATGCAAATCGGCAGGCCCTAGACTTGAAACTTTTGGAGAAAAGCGCAGATGTAGTAGCTGATGCCACTAGTTTCGTTTTTGTGCAGTAAGTCCCCATAGGGAGGCTTGTCAGCGCCAACCCGCCTGGCTCCCATGTATCGCAGCCTAAAGGTACTTAACGTAAATGGATCTGGACAAACTTGGTACCGTTTTGAAGCGGATGAATGGGCCAACCAGCATGCAAATCGGCAGGGCGCTAGACCTGAAAACTTTTGAGAAAAGCGCAGATGTATTAGCTGATGCCACTAGTTTCGTTTTTGTGCAGTAAGTCCCAAAGGGAGGCCTGTCAGCGCCAACCCGCCTGGCTCCCATGTATCGCAGCCTAAAGGTACCTTAACATAGATGGATCTGGACAAACTTGGTACCGTTTTGAAGCGGATGAATGGGCCAACCAACATGCAAATCGGCAGGGCGCTAGACCTGAAACTTTTGGAGAAAAGCGGAGATGTAGTAGCTGATGCCACTAGTTTCGTTTTTGTGCAGTAAGTCCCATAGGGAGGCCTGTCAGCGCCAACCCGCCTGGCTCCCATGTATCGCAGCCTAAATGTACTTTAACATAGATGGATCTGGACAAACTTGGTACCGTTTTGAAGCGGATGAATTGGCCAACAACATGCAAATCGGCAAGGCGCTAGACTTGAAACTTTTGGAGAAAAGCGGAGATGTACTAGCTGATGCCACTAGTTTCGTTTTTGTGCAGTAAGTCCCATGGGGAGGCCTTTCAGCGCCAACCCGCCTGGCTCCCATGTATCGCAGCCTAAAGGTACCTTAACGTAGATGGATCTGGACAAACTTGGTACCGTTTTGAAGCGGATGAATGGGCCAACCAACATGCAAATCGGCAAGGCGCTAGACTTGAAACTTTTGGAGAAAAGCGGAGATGTAGTAGCTGATGCCACTAGTTTCGTTTTTGTGCAGTAAGTCCCATAGGGAGGCCTGTCAGCGCCAACCCGCCTGGCTCCCATGTATCGCAGCCTAAATGTACTTAACATAGATGGATCTGAACAAACTTGGTACCGTTTTGAAGCGGATGAATGGGCCAACCAACATGCAAATCGGCAAGGCGCTAGACTTGAAACTTTTGGAGAAAAGCGCAGATGTACTAGCTGATGCCACTAGTTTCGTTTTTGTGCAGTAAGTCCCATGGGGAGGCCTGTCAGCGTCAACCCGCCTGGCTCCCATGTATCGCAGCCTAAAGGTACCTTAACGTGCATGGATCTGGACAAATTGGTACCGTTTTGAAGCGGATGAATGGGCCAACCAGCATGCAAATCGGCAGGGCGCTAGACCTGAAACTTTGGAGAAAAGCGGAGATGTAGTAGCTGATGCCACTAGTTTCGTTTTTGTGCAGTAAGTCCCATAGGGAGGCCTGTCAGCGCCAACCCGCCTGGCTCCCATGTATCGCAGCCTAAATGTACTTAACATAGATGGATCTGGACAAACTTGGTACCGTTTTGAAGCGGATGAATGGCCAACCAACATGCAAATCGGCAAGGCGCCAGACTTGAAACTTTTGGAGAAAAGCGGAGATGTAGTAGCTGATGCCACTAGTTTCGTTTTTGTGCAGTAAGTCCCATGGGGAGGCCTGTCAGCGCCAACCCGCCTGGCTCCCATGTATCGCAGCCTAAAGGTACTTTAACGTGCATGGATCTGGACAAACTTGGTACCGTTTTGAAGCGGATGAATGGGCCAACCAGCATGCAAATCGGCAGGGCCCTAGACTTGAAACTGTTGGAGAAAAGCGCAGATGTACTAGCTGATGCCACTAGTTTCGTTTTTTGTGCAGTAAGTCCCATAGGGAGGCCTGTCAGCGCCAACCCGCCTGGCTCCCATGTATCGCAGGCTAAAGGTACCTTAAGGAAATGGATCTGGACAAACTTGGTACCGTTTTGAAGCGGATGAATGGGCAACCAGCATGCAAATCGGCAGGGCGCTAGGCCTGAAACTTTTGAGAAAAGCGCAGATGATGTATTAGCTGCTGCCACTAGTTTCGTTTTTTGTGCAGTAAGTCCCATAGGGAGGCCTGTCAGCGTCAACCCGCCTGGCTCCCATGTATCGCAGCCTAAAGGTACCTTAACGTAGATGGATCTGGACAAACTTGGTACCGTTTTGAAGCGGATGAATGGGCCAACCAGCATGCAAATCGGCAGGGCCTAGACTTGAAACTGTTGGAGAAAAGCGCAGAGATGTACTAGCTGATGCCACTAGTTTCGTTTTTGTGCAGTAAGTCCCCATAGGGAGGCCTGTCAGCGCCAACCCGCCTGGCTCCCATGTATCGCAGCCTAAAGGTACCTTAACGTAAATGGATCTGGACAAACTTGGTACCGTTTTGAAGCGGATGAATGGGCCAACCAGCATGCAAATCGGCAGGGCGCTAGGCCTTGAAACTTTTGAGAAAAGCGCAGATGTATTAGCTGCTGCCACTAGTTTCGTTTTTGTGCAGTAAGTCCCATAGGGAGGCCTGTCAGCGCCAACCCGCCTGGCTCCCATGTATCGCAGCCTAAAGGTACCTTAACGTAGATGGATCTGGACAAACTTGGTACCGTTTTGAAGCGGATGAATGGGCAACCAGCATGCAAATCGGCAGGGCGCTAGACCTGAAACTTTTGGAGAAAAGCGGAGATGTAGTAGCTGATGCCACTAGTTTCGTTTTTGTGCAGTAAGTCCCATAGGGAGGCCTGTCAGCGCCAACCCGCCTGGCTCCCATGTATCGCAGCCTAAATGTACTTTAACATAGATAGATCTGGACAAACTTGGTACCGTTTTGAAGCGGATGAATGGGCCAACCAACATGCAAATCGGCAAGGCGCTAGACTTGAAACTTTTGGAGAAAAGCGGAGATGTAGTAGCTGATGCCACTAGTTTCGTTTTTGTGCAGTAAGTCCCATGGGGAGGCCTGTCAGCGCCAACCCGCCTGGCTCCCATGTATCGCAGCCTAAAGGTACCTTAACGTGCATGGATCTGGACAAACTTGGTACCGTTTTGAAGCGGATGAATGGGCAACCAGCATGCAAATCGGCAGGGCCTAGACTTGAAACTGTTTGGAGAAAAGCGCAGATGTAGTAGCTGATGCCACTAGTTTCGTTTTTGTGCAGTAAGTCCCCAGGGAGGCTGTCAGCGCCAACCCGCCTGGCTCCCATGTATCGCAGGCTAAAGGTACCTTAACGTAAATGGATCTGGACAAACTTGGTACCGTTTTGAAGCGGATGAATGGGCCAACCAGCATGCAAATCGGCAGGGCGCTAGGCCTGAAACTTTTGAGAAAAGCGCAGATGTATTAGCTGCTGCCACTAGTTTCGTTTTTGTGCAGTAAGTCCCAAAGGGAGGCCTGTCAGCGCCAACCCGCCTGGCTCCCATGTATCGCAGCCTAAAGGTACTTAACGTAGATGGATCTGGACAAACTTGGTACCGTTTTGAAGCGGATGAATGGGCCAACCAACATGCAAATCGGCAAGGCGCTAGACTTGAAACTTTGGAGAAAAGCGGGATGTAGTAGCTGATGCCACTAGTTTCGTTTTTGTGCAGTAAGTCCCATGGGAGGCCTGTCAGCGCCAACCCGCCTGGCTCCCATGTATCGCAGCCTAAAGGTACCTTTAACGTGCATGGATCTGGACAAACTTGGTACCGTTTTGAAGCGGATGAATGGGCCAACCAGCATGCAAATCGGCAGGGCCTAGACTTGAAACTGTTGGAGAAAAGCGCAGATGTACTAGCTGATGCCACTAGTTTCGTTTTTGTGCAGTAAGTCCCATAGGGAGGCCTGTCAGCGCCAACCCGCCTGGCTCCCATGTATCGCAGCCTAAGGTACCTTAACGTAAATGGATCTGGACAAACTTGGTACCGTTTTGAAGCGGATGAATGGGCAAACCAGCATGCAAATCGGCAGGGCGCTAGACCTGAAACTTTTGGAGAAAAGCGCAGATGTATTAGCTGATGCCACTAGTTTCGTTTTTGTGCAGTAAGTCCCATAGGGAGGCCTGTCAGCGCCAACCCGCCTGGCTCCCATGTATCGCAGCCTAAAGGTACCTTAACGTGCATGGATCTGGACAAACTTGGTACCGTTTTGAAGCGGATGAATGGGCCAACCAGCATGCAAATCGGCAGGGCGCTAGACCTGAAACTTTTGGAGAAAAGCGCAGATGTAGTAGCTGATGCCACTAGTTTCGTTTTTGTGCAGTAAGTCCCTGGGAGGCCTGTCAGCGCCAACCCGCCTGGCTCCCATGTATCGCAGCCTAAAGGTACCTTAACGTAGATGGATCTGGACAAACTTGGTACCGTTTTGAAGCGGATGAATGGGCCAACCAACATGCAAATCGGCAGGGCGCTAGACTTGAAACTTTGGAGAAAAGCGGAGATGTAGTAGCTGATGCCACTAGTTTCGTTTTTGTGCAGTAAGTCCCATAGGGAGGCCTGTCAGCGCCAACCCGCCTGGCTCCCATGTATCGCAGCCTAAATGTACTTTAACATAGATGGATCTGGACAAACTTGGTACCGTTTTGAAGCGGATGAATGGGCCAACCAACATGCAAATCGGCAAGGCGCTAGACTTGAAACTTTTGGAGAAAAGCGAGATGTACTAGCTGATGCCACTAGTTTCGTTTTTGTGCAGTAAGTCCCAAGGGGAGGCCTGTCAGCGCCAACCCGCCTGGCTCCCATGTATCGCAGCCTAAAGGTACCTTAACGTAGATGGATCTGGACAAACTTGGTACCGTTTTGAAGCGGATGAATGGGCCAACCAACATGCAAATCGGCAAGGCGCTAGACTTGAAACCTGTGGAGAAAAGCGGAGATGTAGTAGCTGATGCCACTAGTTTCGTTTTTGTGCAGTAAGTCCCATAGGGAGGCCTGTCAGCGCCAACCCGCCTGGCTCCCATGTATCGCAGCCTAAATGTACTTAACGTAGATGGATCTGGACAAACTTGGTACCGTTTTGAAGCGGATGAATGGGCCAACCAACATGCAAATCGGCAAGGCGCTAGACTTGAAACTTGTGGAGAAAAGCGCAGATGTACTAGCTGATGCCACTAGTTTCGTTTTTGTGCAGTAAGTCCCATGGGGAGGCCTGTCAGCGTCAACCCGCCTGGCTCCCATGTATCGCAGCCTAAAGGTACCTTAACGTGCATGGATCTGGACAAACTTGGTACCGTTTTGAAGCGGATGAATGGGCCAACCAGCATGCAATCGGCAGGGCGCTAGACCTGAAACTTGTGGAGAAAAGCGCAGATGTAGTAGCTGATGCCACTAGTTTCGTTTTTGTGCAGTAAGTCCCATAGGGAGGCCTGTCAGCGCCAACCCGCCTGGCTCCCATGTATCGCAGCCTAAAGGTACCTTAACGTAATGGATCTGGACAAACTTGGTACCGTTTTGAAGCGGATGAATGGGCCAACCAGCATGCAAATCGGCAGGGCGCTAGGCCTGAAACTTTTGGAGAAAAGCGGAGATGTAGTAGCTGATGCCACTAGTTTCGTTTTTGTGCAGTAAGTCCCTAGGGAGGCCTGTCAGCGCCAACCCGCCTGGCTCCCATGTATCGCAGCCTAAATGTACTTTAACATAGATGGATCTGGACAAACTTGGTACCGTTTTGAAGCGGATGAATGGGCCAACCAACATGCAAATCGGCAAGGCGCTAGACTTGAAACTTTTGGAGAAAAGCGGAGATGTAGTAGCTGATGCCACTAGTTTCGTTTTTGTGCAGTAAGACCCATAGGGAGGCCTGTCAGCGCCAACCCGCCTGGCTCCCATGTATCGCAGCCTAAAGGTACCTTAACGTGCATGGATCTGGACAAACTTGGTAACGTTTTGAAGCGGATGATGGGCCAACCAGCATGCAAATCGGCAGGCGCTAGACCTGAAACTTTTGGAGAAAAGCGCAGATGTAGTAGCTATAATGCCACTAGTTTCGTTTTTGTGTGCAGTAAGTCCATTGGGAGGCCTGTCGGCGCCAACGCGCCTGGCTCCCATGTATCGCAGCCTAAAGGTACCTTAACGTAGATGGATCTGGACAAACTTGGTACCGTTTTGAAGCGGATGAATGGGCCAACCAACATGCAAATCGGCAGGGCGCTAGACTTGAACTTTTGGAGAAAAGCGGAGATGTACTAGCTGATGCCACTAGTTTCGTTTTTGTGCAGTAAGTCCCATAGGGAGGCCTGTCAGCGCCAACCCGCCTGGCTCCCATGTATCGCAGCCTAAATGTACTTTAACATAGATGGATCTGGACAAACTTGGTACCGTTTTGAAGCGGATGAATGGGCCAACCAACGTGCAAATCGGCAAGGCGCTAGACTTGAAACTTTTGGAGAAAAGCGGAGATGTACTAGCTGATGCCACTAGTTTCGTTTTTGTGCAGTAAGTCCCAAGGGGAGGCCTGTCAGCGCCAACCCGCCTGGCTCCCATGTATCGCAGACTAAAGGTACCTTAACGTAGATGGATCTGGACAAACTTGGTACCGTTTTGAAGCGTATGAATGGGCCAACCAACATGCAAATCGGCAAGGCGCTAGACTTGAAACCTGTGGAGAAAAGCGGAGATGTAGTAGCTGATGCCACTAGTTTCGTTTTTGTGCAGTAAGTCCCATAGGGAGGCCTGTCAGCGCCAACCCGCCTGGCTCCCATGTATCGCAGCCTAAATGTACTTTAACATAGATGGATCTGAACAAACTTGGTACCGTTTTGAAGCGGATGAATGGGCCAACCAACATGCAAATCGGCAAGGCGCTAGACTTGAAACTTTTGGAGAAAAGCGGAGATGTAGTAGCTGATGCCACTAGTTTCGTTTTTGTGCAGTAAGTCCCATAGGGAGGACTGTCAGCGCCAACCCGCCTGGCTCCCATGTATCGCAGCGTAAAGGTATCTTAACGTGCATGGATCTGGACAAACTTGGTACGTTTTGAAGCGGATGAATGGGCCAACCAGCATGCAAATCGGCAGGGTGCTAGACCTGAAACTTTTGGAGAAAAGCGCAGATGTAGTAGCTATAATGCCACTAGTTTCGTTTTTGTGCAGTAAGTCCCTTTGGGAGGCCTGTCGGCGCCAACGCGCCTGGCTCCCATGTATCGCAGCCTAAAGGTACCTTAACGTAGATGGATCTGGACAAACTTGGTACCGTTTTGAAGCGGATGAATGGGCCAACCAACATGCAAATCGGCAGGGCGCTAGACTTGAAGCTTTCGGGGAAAAGCGGAGATGTAGTAGCTGATGCCACTAGTTTCGTTTTTGTGCAGTAAGTCCCATAGGGAGGCCTGTCAGCGCCAACCCGCCTGGCTCCCATGTATCGCAGCCTAAATGTACTTTAACATAGATGGATCTGGACAAACTTGGTACCGTTTTGAAGCGGATGAATGGGCCAACTAACATGCAAATCGGCAAGGCGCTAGACTTGAAACTTTTGGAGAAAAGCGGAGATGTACTAGCTGATGCCACTAGTTTCGTTTTTGTGCAGTAAGTCCCAAGGGGAGGCCTGTCAGCGCCAACCCGCCTGGCTCCCATGTATCGCAGACTAAAGGTACCTTAACGTAGATGGATCTGGACAAACTTGGTACCGTTTTGAAGCGGATGAATGGGCCAACCAACATGCAAATCGGCAAGGCGCTAGACTTGAAACCTGTGGAGAAAAGCGGAGATGTAGTAGCTGATGCCACTAGTTTCGTTTTTGTGCAGTAAGTCCCATAGGGAGGCCTGTCAGCGCCAACCCGCCTGGCTCCCATGTATCGCAGCCTAAATGTACTTTAACATAGATGGATCTGAACAAACTTGGTACCGTTTTGAAGCGGATGAATGGGCCAACCAACATGCAAATCGGCAAGGCGCTAGACTTGAAACTTTTGGAGAAAACGCAGATGTACTAGCTGATGCCACTAGTTTCGTTTTTGTGCAGTAAGTCCCATGGGGAGGCCTGTCAGCGTCAACCCGCCTGGCTCCCATGTATCGCAGCCTAAAGGTACCTTAACGTGCATGGATCTGGACAAACTTGGTACCGTTTTGAAGCGGATGAATGGGCCAACCAGCATGCAAATTGGCAGGGCGCTAGACCTGAAACTTGTGGAGAAAAGCGCAGATGTAGTAGCTGATGCCACTAGTTTCGTTTTTGTGCAGTAAGTCCCTTAGGGAGGCCTGTCAGCGCCAACCCGCCTGGCTCCCATGTATCGCAGCCTAAAGGTACCTTAACGTAAATGGATCTGGACAAACTTGGTACCGTTTTAAAGCGGATGAATGGGCCAACCAGCATGCAAATCGGCAGGGCGCTAGGCCTGAAACTTTTGGAGAAAAGCGGAGATGTAGTAGCTGATGCCACTAGTTTCGTTTTTGTGCAGTAAGTCCCCTAGGGAGGCCTGTCAGCGCCAACCCGCCTGGCTCCCATGTATCGCAGCCTAAATGTACTTTAACATAGATAGATCTGGACAAACTTGGTACCGTTTTGAAGCGGATGAATGGGCCAACCAACATGCAAATCGGCAAGGCGCCAGACTTGAAACTTTTGGAGAAAAGCGGAGATGTAGTAGCTGATGCCACTAGTTTCGTTTTTGTGCAGTAAGTCCCATAGGGAGGCCTATCAGCGCCAACCCGCCTGGCTCGAATGTATCGCAGCCTAAAGGTATCTGAACGTGCATGGATCTGGACAAACTTGGTAACGTTTTGAAGCGGATGAATGGGCCAACCAGCATGCAAATCGGCAGGGTGCTAGACCCGAAACTTTTGGAGAGAAGCGCAGATGTAGTAGCTATAATGCCACTAGTTTCGTTTTTGTGCAGTAAGTCCCTTTGGAGGCCTGTCAGCGCCAACCCGCCTGGCTCCCATGTATCGCAGCCTAAAGGTACCTTAACGTAGATGGATCTGGACAAACTTGGTACCGTTTTGAAGCGGATGAATGGGCCAACCAACATGCAAATCGGCAGGGCGTAGACTTGAAGCTTGGGGAAAAGCGGAGATGTAGTAGCTGATGCCACTAGTTTCGTTTTTGTGCAGTAAGTCCCATAGGGAGGCCTGTCAGCGCCAACCCGCCTGGCTCCCATGTATCGCAGCCTAAATGTACTTTAACATAGATGGATCTGGACAAACTTGGTACCGTTTTGAAGCGGATGAATGGGCCAACTAACGTGCAAATCGGCAAGGCGCTAGACTTGAAACTTTTGGAGAAAAGCGGAGATGTACTAGCTGATGCCACTAGTTTCGTTTTTGTGCAGTAAGTCCCAAGGGAGGCCTGTCAGCGCCAACCCGCCTGGCTCCCATGTATCGCAGACTAAAGGTACCTTAACGTAGATGGATCTGGACAAACTTGGTACCGTTTTGAAGCGTATGAATGGGCCAACCAACATGCAAATCGGCAAGGCGCTAGACTTGAAACCTGTGGAGAAAAGCGGAGATGTAGTAGCTGATGCCACTAGTTTCGTTTTTGTGCAGTAAGTCCCATAGGGAGGCCTGTCAGCGCCAACCCGCCTGGCTCCCATGTATCGCAGCCTAAATGTACTTAACATAGATGGATCTGGACAAACTTGGTACCGTTTTGAAGCGGATGAATGGGCCAACCAACATGCAAATCGGCAAGGCGCTAGACTTGAAACTTGTGGAGAAAAGCGCAGATGTACTAGCTGATGCCACTAGTTTCGTTTTTGTGCAGTAAGTCCCATGGGGAGGCCTGTCAGCGTCAACCCGCCTGGCTCCCATGTATCGCAGCCTAAAGGTACCTTAACGTGCATGGATCTGGACAAACTTGGTACCGTTTTGAAGCGGATGAATGGGCCAACCAGCATGCAAATCGGCAGGGCGCTAGACCTGAAACTTGTGGAGAAAAGCGCAGATGTAGTAGCTGATGCCACTAGTTTCGTTTTTGTGCAGTAAGTCCCTAGGGAGGCCTGTCAGCGCCAACCCGCCTGGCTCCCATGTATCGCAGCCTAAATGTACTTTAACATAGATAGATCTGGACAAACGTGGTACCGTTTTGAAGCGGATGAATGGGCCAACCAACATGCAAATCGGCAAGGCGCCAGACTTGAAACTTTTGGAGAAAAGCGCAGATGTAGTAGCTGATGCCACTAGTTTCGTTTTTGTGCAGTAAGACCCATAAGGAGGACTATCAGCGCCAACCCGCCTGGCTCCCATGTATCGCAGCGTAAAGGTATCTTAACGTGCATGGATCTGGACAAACTTGGTACCGTTTTGAAGCGGATGAATGGGCCAACCAGCATGCAAATGGGCAGGGCGCTAGACCCGAAACTTTTGGATAAAGCGGAGATGTAGTAGCTATAATGCCACTAGTTTCGTTTTTGTGCAGTAAGTCCCTTGGGAGGCCTGTCGGCGCCAACCCGCCTGGCTCCCATGTATCGCAGCCTAAAGGTACCTTAACGTAGATGGATCTGGACAAACTTGGTACCGTTTTGAAGCGGATGAATGGGCCAACCAACATGCAAATCGGCAGGGCGCTAGACTTGAAGCTTTTGAGAAAAGCGGAGATGTAGTAGCTGATGCCACTAGTTTCGTTTTTGTGCAGTAAGTCCCATAGGGAGGCCTGTCAGCGCCAACCCGCCTGGCTCCCATGTATCGCAGCCTAAATGTACTTTAACATAGATGGATCTGGACAAACTTGGTACCGTTTTGAAGCGGATGAATGGGCCAACCAACATGCAAATCGGCAAGGCGCTAGACTTGAAACTTTTGGAGAAAAGCGGAGATGTACTAGCTGATGCCACTAGTTTCGTTTTTGTGCAGTAAGTCCCAAGGGGAGGCCTGTCAGCGCCAACCCGCCTGGCTCCCATGTATCGCAGCCTAAATGTACTTTAACATAGATGGATCTGGACAAACTTGGTACCTTTTTGAAGCGGATGAATGGGCCAACCAACATGCAAATCAGAAGGCGCTAGACTTGAAACTTTGGAGAAAAGCGCAGATGTACTAGCTGATGCCACTAGTTTCGTTTTTGTGCAGTAAGTCCCCATAGGGAGGCCTGTCAGCGCCAACCCGCCTGGCTCCCATGTATCGCAGCCTAAAGGTACCTTAACGTGCATGTATCTGGACAAACTTGGTACCGTTTTGAAGCGGATGAATGGGCCAACCAGCATGCAAATCGGCAGGGCGCTAGACCTGAAACTTTTGGAGAAAAGCGGAGATGTAGTAGCTGATGCCACTAGTTTCGTTTTTGTGCAGTAAGTCCCTTAGGGAGGCCTGTCAGCGCCAACCCGCCTGGCTCCCATGTATCGCAGCCTAAAGGTACCTTAACGTGCATGTATCTGGACAAACTTGGTACCGTTTTGAAGCGGATGAATGGGCCAACCAGCATGCAAATCGGTAGGGCGCTAGACCTGAAACTTTTGGAGAAAAGCGGAGATGTAGTAGCTGATGCCACTAGTTTCGTTTTTGTGCAGTAAGTCCCTTAGGGAGGCCTGTCAGCGCCAACCCGCCTGGCTCCCATGTATCGCAGCCTAAAGGTACCTTAACGTAAATGGATCTGGACAAACTTGGTACCGTTTTAAAGCGGATGAATGGGCCAACCAGCATGCAAATCGGCAGGGCGCTAGGCCTGAAACTTTTGGAGAAAAGCGGAGATGTAGTAGCTGATGCCACTAGTTTCGTTTTTGTGCAGTAAGTCCCTAGGGAGGCCTGTCAGCGCCAACCCGCGTGGCTCCCATGTATCGCAGCTTAAATGTACTTTAACATAGATAGATCTGGACAAACTTGGTACTTTTGAAGCGGATGAATGGGCCAACCAACATGCAAATCGGCAAGGCGCCAGACTTGAAACTTTTGGAGAAAAGCGCAGATGTAGTAGCTGATGCCACTAGTTTCGTTTTTGTGCAGGAAGACCCATAGGGAGGACTATCAGCGCCAACCCGCCTGGATCCCATGTATCGCAGCGTAAAGGTATCTGAACGTGCATGGATCTGGACAAACTTGGTACCGTTTTGAAGCGGATGAGTGGGCCAACCAGCATGCAAATCGGCAGGGCGCTAGACCCGAAACTTTGGGAGAAAAGCGCAGATGTAGTAGCTATAATGCCACTAGTTTCGTTTTTGTGCAGTAAGTCCCTTTGGGAGGCCTGTCGGCGCCAACGCGCCTGGCTCCCATGTATCGCAGCCTAAAGGTACCTTAACGTAGATGGATCTGGACAAACTTGGTACCGTTTTGAAGCGGATGAATGGGCCAACCAACATGCAAATCGGCAGGGCGGTAGACTTGAAGCTTTCGGAGAAAAGCGGAGATGTAGTAGCTGATGCCACTAGTTTCGTTTTTGTGCAGTAAGTCCCATAGGGAGGCCTGTCAGCGCCAACCCGCCTGGCTCCCATGTATCGCAGCCTAAAGGTACCTTAACGTAGCTGGATCTGGACAAACTTGGTACCGTTTTGAAGCGGATGAATGGGCAAACCAGCATGCAAATCGGCAGGGCGCTAGACTGAAACTTTGGAGAAAAGCGGAGATGTAGTAGCTGATGCCACTAGTTTCGTTTTTGTGCAGTAAGTCCCATAGGGAGGCCTGTCAGCGCCAACCCGCCTGGCTCCCATGTATCGCAGCCTAAATGTACTTAACATAGATGGATCTGGACAAACTTGGTACCGTTTTGAAGCGGATGAATGGGCCAACCAACGTGCAAATCGGCAAGGCGCTAGACTTGAAACTTTTGGAGAAAAGCGGAGATGTACTAGCTGATGCCACTAGTTTCGTTTTTGTGCAGTAAGTCCCAAGGGGAGGCCTGTCAGCGCCAACCCGCCTGGCTCCCATGTATCGCAGCCTAAAGGTACTTTAACATAGATGGATCTGAACAAACTTGGTACCTTTTTGAAGCGGATGAATGGGCCAACCAACATGCAAATCGGAAAGGCGCTAGACTTGAAACTTTGGAGAAAAGCGCAGATGTACTAGCTGATGCCACTAGTTTCGTTTTTGTGCAGTAAGTCCCATAGGGAGGCCTGTCAGCGCCAACCCGCCTGGCTCCCATGTATCGCAGCCTAAAGGTACTTAACGTGATGTATCTAGACAAACTTGGTACCGTTTTGAAGCGGATGAATGGGCCAACCAGCATGCAAATCGGCAGGGCGCTAGACCTGAAACTTTTGGAGAAAAGCGGAGATGTAGTAGCTGATGCCACTAGTTTCGTTTTTGTGCAGTAAGTCCCATAGGGAGGCCTGTCAGCGCCAACCCGCCTGGCTCCCATGTATCGCAGCCTAAAGGTACCTTAACGTGCATGTATCTGGACAAACTTGGTACCGTTTTGAAGCGGATGAATGGGCCAACCAGCATGCAAATCGGTAGGGCGCTAGACCTGAAACTTTTGGAGAAAAGCGGAGATGTAGTAGCTGATGCCACTAGTTTCGTTTTTGTGCAGTAAGTCCCTTAGGGAGGCCTGTCAGCGCCAACCCGCCTGGCTCCCATGTATCGCAGCCTAAAGGTACCTTAACGTAAATGGATCTGGACAAACTTGGTACCGTTTTAAAGCGGATGAATGGGCCAACCAGCATGCAAATCGGCAGGGCGCTAGACCTGAAACTTTTGGAGAAAAGCGAGATGTAGTAGCTGATGCCACTAGTTTCGTTTTTGTGCAGTAAGTCCCCTAGGGAGGCCTGTCAGCGCCAACCCGCCTGGCTCCCATGTATCGCAGCCTAAATGTACTTTAACATAGATAGATCTGGACAAACTTGGTACCGTTTTGAAGCGGATGAATGGGCCAACCAACATGCAAATCGGCAAGGGCCAGACTTGAAACTTTTGGAGAAAAGCGCAGATGTAGTAGCTGATGCCACTAGTTTCGTTTTTGTGCAGGAAGTCCCATAGGGAGGACTGTCAGCGCCAACCTGCCTGGCTCGAATGTATCGCAGCCTAAAGGTATCTTAACGTGCATGGATCTGGACAAACTTGGTACCGTTTTGAAGCGGATGAGTGGGCCAACCAGCATGCAAATGGGCAGGCGCTAGACCCGAAACTTTTGGAGAGAAGCGCAGATGTAGTAGCTGATGCCACTAGTTTCGTTTTTGTGCAGTAAGTCCCTTTGGGAGGCCTGTCAGCGCCAACCCGCCTGGCTCCCATGTATCGCAGCCTAAAGGTACCTTAACGTAGATGGATCTGGACAAACTTGGTACCGTTTTGAAGCGGATGAATGGGCCAACCAACATTCAAATCGGCAGGGCGGTAGACTTGAAGCTTCGGAGAAAAGCGGAGATGTAGTAGCTGATGCCACTAGTTTCGTTTTTGTGCAGTAAGTCCCATAGGGAGGCCTGTCAGCGCCAACCCGCCTGGCTCCCATGTATCGCAGCCTAAAGGTACCTTAACGTAGATGGATCTGGACAAACTTGGTACCGTTTTGAAGCGGATGAATGGGCAAACAGCATGCAAATCGGCAGGGCGCTAGACCTGAAACTTTTGGAGAAAAGCGGAGATGTAGTAGCTGATGCCACTAGTTTCGTTTTTGTGCAGTAAGTCCCATAGGGAGGCCTGTCAGCGCCAACCCGCCTGGCTCCCATGTATCGCAGCCTAAATGTACTTTAACATAGATGGATCTGGACAAACTTGGTACCGTTTTGAAGCGGATGAATGGGCCAACCAGCATGCAAATCGGCAGGGCGCTAGACTTGAAACTGTTTGAGAAAAGCGCAGATGTACTAGCTGATGCCACTAGTTTCGTTTTTGTGCAGTAAGTCCCATAGGGAGGCTTGTCAGCGCCAACCCGCCTTGCTCCCATGTATCGCAGGCTAAAGGTACCTTAACGTAAATGGATCTGGACAAACTTGGTACCGTTTTGAAGCGGATGAATGGGCCAACAAGCATGCAAATCGGCTGGGCGCTAGACCTGAAACTTTTGGAGAAAAGCGCAGATGTAGTAGCTGATGCCACTAGTTTCGTTTTTGTGCAGTAAGTCCCTTAGGAGGCCTGTCAGCGCCAACCCGCCTGGCTCCCATGTATCGCAGCCTAAAGGTATCTTAACTTAATGGATCTGGACAAACTTGGTACCGTTTTGAAGCAGATGAATGGGCCAACCAGCATGCAAATCGGCAGGGCGCTAGGCCTGAAACTTTTGGAGTAAATTGGAGATGTAGTAGCTGATGCCACTAGTTTCGTTTTTGTGCAGTAAGTCCCATAGGGAGGCCTGTCAGCGCAACCCGCCTGGCTCCCATGTATCGCAGCCTAAATGTACTTTAACATAGATAGATCTGGACAAACTTGGTACCGTTTTGAAGCGGATGAATGGGCCAACCAACATGCAAATCGGCAAGGCGCCAGACTTGAAACTTTTGGAGAAAAGCGGAGATGTAGTAGCTGATGCCACTAGCTTTCGTTTTTGTGCAGTAAGTCCCATGGTGAGGCCTATCAGCGCCAACCCGCCTGGCTCCCATGTATCGCAGCCTAAAGGTACCTTAACGTGCATGGATCTGGACAAACTTGGTACCGTTTTGAAGCGGTGAATGGGCCAAGCAGCATGCAAATCGGCAGGGCCCTAGACTTGAAACTTTGGAGAAAAGCGGAGATGTACTAGCTGATGCCACTAGTTTCGTTTTTGTGCAGTAAGTCCCATAGGGAGGCCTGTCAGCGCCAACCCGCCTGGCTCCCATGTATCGCAGGCTAAAGGTACCTTAACGTAAATGGATCTGGACAAACTTGGTACCGTTTTGAAGCGGATGAATGGGCCAACCAGCATGCAAATCGGCAGGGCGCTAGGCCTGAAACCTTTTGAGAAAAGCGCAGATGTATTAGCTGATGCCACTAGTTTCGTTTTTGTGCAGTAAGTCCCATAGGGAGGCCTGTCAGCGTCAACCCGCCTGGCTCCCATGTATCGCAGACTAAAGGTACCTTAACGTAATGGATCTGGACAAACTTGGTACCGTTTTGAAGCGGATGAATGGGCAAACCAGCATGCAAATCGGCAGGGCGCTAGACTGAAACTTGTGGAGAAAAGCGGAGATGTAGTAGCTGATGCCACTAGTTTCGTTTTTGTGCAGTAAGTCCCTTAGGGAGGCCTGTCAGCCACCCGCCTGGCTCCCATGTATCGCAGCGCAATGTACTTTAGCATAGATAGATCTGGACAAACTTGGTACCGTTTTGAAGCGGATGAATGGGCCAACCAACATGCAAATCGGCAAGGCGCCAGACTTGAAACTTTTGGAGAAAAGCGGAGATGTAGTAGCTGATGCCACTAGTTTCGTTTTATGCAGTAAGTCCCATGCGGAGGCCTATCAGCGGCAACCCGCCTGGCTCCCATGTATCGCAGCCTAAAGGTACCTTAACGTGCATGGATCTGGACAAATTGGTACCGTTTTGAAGCGGATGAATGGGCCAACCAGCATGCAAATCGGCAGGGCCCTAGACTTGAAACTGTTGGAGAAAAGCGGAGATGTAGTAGCTGATGCCACTAGTTTCGTTTTTGTGCAGTAAGTCCCATAGGGAGGCCTGTAGCGCCAACCCGCCTGGCTCCCATGTATCGCAGCCTAAAGGTACCTTAACGTAAATGGATCTGGACAAACTTGGTACCGTTTTGAAGCGGATGAATGGGCCAACCAGCATGCAAATCGGCAGGGCGCTAGGCCTTGAAACTTTTGAGAAAAGCGCAGATGTATTAGCTGCTGCCACTAGTTTCGTTTTTGTGCAGTAAGTCCCATAGGGAGGCCTGTCAGCGTCAACCCGCCTGGCTCCCATGTATCGCAGCCTAAAGGTACCTTAACGTGCATGGATCTGGACAAACTTGGTACCGTTTTGAAGCGGATGAATGGGCAAACCAGCATGCAAATCGGCAGGGCGCTAGACCTGAAACTGTAGGAGAAAAGCGCAGATGTAGTAGCTGATGCCACTAGTTTCGTTTTTGTGCAGTAAGTCCCATAGGGAGGCCTGTCAGCGCCAATCCGCCTGGCTCCCATGTATCGCAGCCTAAAGGTACCTTAACGTAAATGGATCTGGACAAACTTGGTACCGTTTTGAAGCGGATGAATGGGCCTACCAAGCATGAAAATCGGCAGGGCGCTAGACCTGAAATTTTTGGAGAAAAGCGCAGATGTAGTAGCTGATGCCACTAGTTTCGTTTTTGTGCAGTAAGTCCCATAGGGAGGCCTGTCAGCGCCAACCCGCCTGGCTCCCAATTATCGCAGCCTAAAGGTACCTTAACGTAGATGGATCTGGACAAACTTGGTATCGTTTTGAAGCGGATGAATGGGCCAACCAGCATGCAATTCGGGATGGCGCTAGACCTGAAACTTTCGGAGAAAGGCGCAGATGTAGTAGCTGATGCCACTAGTTTCGTTTTTGTGCAGTAAGTCCCCTAGGGAGGCCTGTCAGCGCCAACCCGCCTGGCTCCCATGTATCGCAGCCTAAAGGTACCTTAACGTGCATGGATCTGGACAAACTTGGTACCGTTTTGAAGCGTATGAATGGGCCAACCAGCATGCGAATCGGCAGGGCGCTATAGACCTAAAACCTTCGGAGAAAAGCGCAGATGTAGTAGCTGATGCCACTAGTTTTGTTGTTGTGCAGTATAAAGAGGGCACCCTATACATTGTACAACCACTGGTCAGCAAGCGGCCACAATTGCCCATTAAAACAAAAATACAACACTTTTTGTGGAGGCGATAACTCAAGAACAACATAATGCAGTGGATTGAAATTGCATCCGATTATTGACATTAAAATGTGACACAACCCGTTTGAAAATTGAAGTGAACCAAGGGAGAATACATTTAATACGATTAAAAAAAAATAGTCATAAGCGTTTAATTTAATCACGAAAACTTCATTCTGAATTTTAGTCTCTTTGACACTCTTTGTTCAGACGATAACTTCATTCCGAATTTTAGTCTCTATGGGGTGGAGCCACAGTATATGGCCACAGAAATGAACAGCGCCCTCTTGTGATGCTTTCCGCTTAATCACCGGAAGCGGGCGCCGGTAAAATATGCACACTTTTTGCACAGCCTAGTAGTAAACATTCATAATGTGTCACCCAATGTGAACATGAGAAAACCCCTATGTTAGAAATAATTCAGGGCATTGAACCGGTCTCGTCGTGAAAAATTTGTGGTGCTAAAAAAACATGTTTTGAGAAAGTCGACCGACCGAGGGGAAAAATGGCGGCAAGAATTTTGGTGGTGGATTTGTTTCCGGTGCAGTGACTTCAGTTGCTTTGTACAGCATGTATGTCTACGTACTTAAACCGTCGGAGCCTGGTCTTCAACCCCGTCTTCAACTAGAAAGAAGAAACAAAGGTATGTCTTGCATGCAGGCCTGAAAACATTCAGCTTTAGCCTAGAGTTAGGTAGTCCGAGTATTGTTCATGGCGCGGCCCCTAACGTGGCGCATTTTGATTTTTCGCTAGCGCCTTCCAAGTTCGTAGAATAAAAGAAATTAACTGAAATTTCACAGAAAGTGAAATTTCATCAAGTTCTAAACACTCCTGTTCATAAATCGCTACTTTATTTACCCATAACAAAGTTAGAAGAAAATTTTATTTTGGCGTGATTTTCCCATTTTATTTTCAAGTGCAAAGTGAACCCTTTGAAAATGCCCCGAAAAAATAAGAAAAACATTTTCTGACAAACGTCTTGCTGGGTATGTAAGTAGAGATAATAATTATTTATCAGAATTTATCAAGTTTACAGAAATTCTTAAATGTTAATTTGGAATTTTCGGAGATTTATTCAAGTGCGCTACGTTAGAGAACACTCCGCCATTTTGTGCCCGATTTCCGGACGCCACCGTTTTTGAATTTCGGATTAAATTTTATGAAACCAAAATTGTTCACAGAGGTTAAATAGCAAGCATTAATAAGGTAAAAACTAGTATTTTACTGCGTATTTTACGCTAATTTGAGGTTTGTCAACAAAGAAGTTTGGCAACACTACACCACACGAGGAAAGCCGGGTAAGCTTCGAACGGGTAGCCTATACGTCCGTTACTATAACTTGGACCCAACTTATCGCCTTTTTAACATTCGGACATGGTCTGGCGATAGTTAGTAGGGTCCAAGCTAATCCTTATGTGCCGAGCAACACAATTCTGTCATTGACCCAAAAACCCAATATATTGCCCAACAAAAACATCAGAATTCACCCTCAAAACGGCCTCCAAATTATTATATACGCCACTTGAGGTACAAGTAGACATCAATAATGAAGATGGTTGTACTGAAGTTTACTTACTTTTTACTGAAGTGTGCTAACTATGAAATCCCTTTTAACTTGCAGATACTCCTGTTCCACCCGAGCCAGTAGAGTCCAGAAACCTCTTGAAATACGGAGCCCCTGACAGAGGCCTGGATGTCCGTTACTATACCAACCACGCTTTGTCTTACGATCAGTCTAAGAAAATTCCACTCTGGGTTGCAGAGCACATCACTCAAGCTGACTTGGAAGGTAACAATTAAGCTTATTCTTTAATTTGCAGCACAAATTATAATTTTCACCAAAAATTCAGTTTATGTAGGATATCTTCTTTTTTTTGCCCTAACTTCCTTTTGAGGCATTTTTGCTAGGGTGCAACCTCAATACTGCAAAATCCTCCGACTGCCTCCGTGTAAGAATTGCATACAGCCTCAATCCTCCAAAAACCTCCGGTTGTTTCTGGAATGTGGTCCTTGGAGGAGTGACCAATTTCTCAATCTTGCAAAATCCTCCAGAAATCACAATATGGCATAAAATTACACAGTGAAAGTTATGGACTTAATTATACACACGCACATAGCCAGACAGAACCATTGTTAAGCCGAGTCAAAATGGGAAACGTACTAAAATTTTACTGTTGTATTACAAAAGGGGATGTGACAAACCTACCTGCATTTCTTGAAGCAATCACATAATGAGCAGCTAATGGTGTTATTAGAGGCATATGCTGTATCTAGTTAAAATAAAAAGAGTTTATTTATGACAACTAATTATTATACATGTAGGTCTACTCTTATGCCCTTGGCAAATATAGGGATATAAAATACGTAGTTTAAAGAAAAGAAATAAATAGGATGTCATTCCATGGAAATGTATTGTACAGTACTTCTAGAAAATTATCCTGCACTAGTTGAATTGACCTATCGCGGTAGAATGGCTTTAGAATCACGTCAACGCAGCTTGTGGAATATTGTCCAATTACATGCTACACAAATGGATGCGGAACACGCAAAATCTGAGACGAACAAAACTCAGCGTACACAAATTCCATAGGATTGTCTAAGGGGTGTGGCTAAATCGCAAACCGCGATAGGTCAATTGGTAGGGAGGCAAGTTGAGGTAAAGAGGCTTGCTTAGGGACACAGTGCTTAGCCAGCCGGATTTGAACCTCTCATGGTAGCCTAGTGTTAGGGCGCAGTTACTTGTCATGTAGGTTCGACTTGAACTTTTACTTGGTGTATTAATAGGCACAGAGAGTCTTCAGTGTTTAACTAACGCAGGTTAGTTTCATCTTGACTACGATAGGTCACATTTAGCCAATCGTGACGAACTACATTGGTAGTCAGGGAAATGATCCAGATTTTAACTGCAAAAACATGACGATTCTCTCCGGATAAATACTCAGGGTGAGTATAGGTGTCAATCTGTGAAGTCTGTGCTGGATAGTTACTTTGGAAGGATTTGTTAGAAAGTATGAAATTGTTTGAATTTCTTTTTTTTTTAATTCCAAGCCAAAAAATATGCATGCACTCATTTTCAAGGCTAATATTGAATATTAATTAATGCATTTGAGCATTGTAGAAACCATAGATGTACATATTTGGATTTGTAGGACTAATTTCTTAATTTAAACAGTTTTGTTGCTTCAGGAAAATTGCAGTTGACATAATCTTGTAGGGTAAACTTGAGGGAACCATAGAAAATCATTTAGAGAATCATATAGTTTAGGGAATTTTAACAATTAACAATATAGAAAAGGCATTTAAATACTAACTGAACACAATTTTGTTATAAATTACAGATTTGAGTATTTGTCGCAATCCGGTTCGTTAGTTAAAATGTCATACATGCGCGCACATCACTGATAACCAGCGCCCTTTTAGATAAATGCTCTAGTTGCGTTAATTTCCTGTTCCGTTTCTATTATGCTACACTGTGTGAAGTACGCCGGGTTTCATTGAGATAACGTCTCACTAACGAACCAGATTGGTTAACGTAGTACCTATATGGGGTGCTGTGGTCCAATGGTTACGGTGTTCGACTCGTGTGCCGTGGTACATGGGTTCGAATCCTGACCGTGGGAACATGGTGCTTGTGCTCTTGAGCAAGGCACTTTACCATTATTGCTTGTCCTTCGGATGGGACGTAAAGCCGTAGGTCCCGTGTGTTGTGTAATGCACGTTAAAGAACCCAGTAGCACTTATCGCTAAGAGAAGGGGTTTGCCCCGGTGTTTCTGGCAGTGGCTGCAATATGCGCCGCAGCACCTTGTAAACCCTTATAAGGTGCTACATAATGGGTCTCACATCTCTCATCAACTTGATTTTACCTTTCTTAATAATAGACATATCTCCAGCGCCTTGAGTACCTAATAGTTGGTAGATACGTGCGCTATATAAGACTCCATTATTATATATCTATGTATAACATTTTGTTTTCATATAAATTTAGACTTACTAATTAAGGTTCACTTTTTCTTTACATATCTACAGGCTTGGCTCATCGCAAACACAGTAACTTTGTAATGGACCCTAACATCCCACCACCTTTTGCATCTCAAAACAGCGATTACAAGAGGAGTGGATGGTCTAGAGGTCACATGGCACCTGCTGGAGATAGTAAATACAGTCAGGTATGCTAATATGAATATTCACATCTAGGCTAATATGAATATTCATATCAGGTGGGCTTATTATGATTATCCTATGAGAGGAGTGGATGGTCTAGAGGTCACATGGCACCTGCTGGAGATAATAAATACAGTCAAGTATGCTAATATGAATATTCACATCTAGGCTGATATGAGTATCCATATCAGGTGAGCTCATTATGATTATCCTATGAGAGGAGTGGTGGTTTAGAGGTCACATGGCACCTGCTGGAGATAATAAATAC
Source organism: Patiria miniata (assembly GCF_015706575.1). Classification (NCBI taxonomy): domain Eukaryota; kingdom Metazoa; phylum Echinodermata; class Asteroidea; order Valvatida; family Asterinidae; genus Patiria; species Patiria miniata. The sequence continues at coordinate 11,485,999 of NW_024037054.1, forward strand.
AGTCAGGTATGCTAATATGAATATTCACATCTAGGCTGATATGAATATTCATATCAGGTGGGCTCATTATGATTATCCTATGAGAGGAGAGGGTGGTCTCGAGTTAGCACGGCACCTGCTGAAGATAATAAATACAGTCAAGTATGCTAATATGAATATTCACATCTAGGCTGATATGAATATTCATATCAGGTGGGCTCATTATGATTATTCTATGATAGGAGTGGATGGTCTAGAGGTCACATGGCACCTGCTGGAGATAAAAATACAGTCAGGTATGCTAATATGAATATTCATATCTAGGCTGATATGAATATTCATATCAGGTGGGCTCATTATGATTATCCTATGAGAGGAGTGAGGTCACATGGCACCTGCTGAAGATAATAAACACAGTCAGGTATGCTAATGAATATTCAGCTGATTTAAATATTCAGATTTGGTTGGCTTATATCCTGTGAGAGGAGTGAGGTCTAAGGGCCACATGGCACCTGCTGGAGATAATAAACTAACTTATGCTAATATCAATATTCATATCCAGTTGATTTGAATATTCATATTTGGTTGGCTGATGTGATTATCCTATGAGAGGAGTGGATGGTCAAATGGCTCCTGCTGGAGATAATATACTCACTTATGCTAATATGAATATTCATATCCAGCTGATTTGAACATTCATATTTGTTGGCTGATATAGTTATTCCTATAAGAGGAGTAAATGGTTTAAGGGCCAACTGACAACTTCTAGAAATAATAAACACAGTTGGGTAGGCTTATATGAACATTCATATCCGAAAGGCTGATATGAATATTCATAGAAAGGTTGATGACTTTTTGTCTGCAGGTGGCCATGGATGAATCCTTCTACTTGTCCAACATCGTCCCCCAGGACATTGACAATAACAGGGACTTCTGGAATCGTCTGGAGGTCTACTGTCGCAACCTGGTGAAGACTTACAAGGATGTCTGGGTCACCACCGGACCCCTAGTCTTACCAAACACCGAGGAAGGGGGCAAGAAATATGTCAAGTATGAGGTGAGGGAGGGAGAAGGTCAAGGAAGGGTCAGATTGGGATGTTGCCTCAAGAGTGTCCAACTGGTGTCAAAACATGCATGTAAATTTGTTTTTTTTTTTTGCAAGCTTTCATTTAACTCTGAGCAAGGCAAGGGGCTGGATTTTTGAGAAATAAAACCCTTTCCACAATAAATTGTGAGTGAGAAATGACAATTTCTTTCTGACTGTGCTCATCATGTGTTATATGCAGGTCATTGGGAAACACGATGTTGCCGTGCCAACGCATCTTTACAAGCTCATCACCGTCGTTCTCTCCCAAGAGGATGATGACAAGCAACAGACCGACAACTCCAGCATGAATGCGACAGTTGCAGTCGGAGCTTTTGTCGTACCCAACCAACACATCCCTCAAGAACGTCCCCTCAAAGATTTCCAGGTTCCTCTGGAGAACCTGACAGAGAGTTCCGGACTCCGGTTCCTCTCGAATCTCGGTGCCGGTATCAAGATCCGGGACCTCTGTGAAGTGGACTCTTGCAGCCTGATGTCCCAGCAGAAACATCAGCTGTACTTCATCGGCAGACGTCTTGAGAATGCCACGACCATACACAGACTAGAAGAGAGCTGGCGGGAATGGAAAAGAGGAACCTCGAACCGGATGAGTATCTACTTAAGGCATATCAACGGAAGAAGGAGGAACTTGAGGAGCAGACAAAAGAGAAGCAAAGCAAGTCAGAGTCGAGATGAAGCATGTCTGAAGCAAAGTCTGCAAGCCCTTAAATACTTTTAAAAAATTATTTTTTTAATCACATAGAAGTTTGGGTGGTTTTATGCATCTTGTTGCTGTATCAAAAGATCCAGCCTGATGTCTCCTGAATGACTGAGTTATACTGACTGACTGAGCGACCTTTAGCTCAACTCGGCAACTCCAGTCTTGTTGCAGGGGAGATGAGTTTAGATATTGTTTTTATCTGCAAGACTTGTTCTTCTTCACTTAATATGTCAAAGAACATTTTTAAAGTAAACTTTTAACTTGCCATTTTGAGGAGTAAAACTGTGACAGGTTTCCTTTGAAGATGATATAAGAATACGGATTGAAACATTGTGTGTGGATCCTGGTTCTCCTGAGAATCACCTAATTCCTCTTGAGAGATTAAATCTTTTTATGTTTTAAATATTGATTCAATATTTTCTAACTTCAAATGCTGCCTGCCCAGGATAGCAGACATGTAGGCATTTGACACATTGTTCTCTACCTTGCATCGTAACATTTTATAATTAAAAAGCAGGAATTTTATGGAAGCAGCTGTCTCAAACCATTCTCGTTTTTTTTATAGGTCATTCTATACATTTGGGGTCCACTTTTTCTCTGTCCCTTTTAAATCTGGCATCTATGATTGTATGACTCTGATGCACTACTTAATGCAGTCATCCTCCAAGAGTGATTATGAATCTAGCAAACTACCAACCCAACATATAAAAAAAAAATTTTTGAAGTCACTCTAAATTAAAACCGTAAATACCCTAACCCACCTCAATCCTCCAAAATCCTCCGCAGTTTTGGAGTATTGAGGATGAATGGTGTTTGAGAAGAAACATGGATTTTGGAGGATTTAAGATGAATGCACTTTGAGAGACGGGACTGTCTTGACGATTTTGAAGGATTGAGGCATGGGTGTCCTTCACTTTGAATATAAGTGCAAAATTTTGGAGGATTGAGGAAGGTTTCTAGGAAAAAGGGGCTATTTTTTTAAAATAGTACATGTGCTTGAATGGCAAATTACAAAAAAAAGTACCGAAGTAATAACCGTAACGGACGGTTGCGCACCTATGTTCCGACACCCTTATTATGTTCCGACTGCTCATTTCACTAACCCTTACCCTACGCCCTAAACAGGCTAGCACAATCTTATGGGCGGGTTGTCGGAACATAGGGGTGTCGGAACATAAAGCAGTCACCTAACCAACAGGACAAATATCGAACTATGGATCCACATTTTTTAGAATGACCATTTTGCGAGTCTCTCTTGTTGCTGGCATACACACGCCTACACCTGAAGTTTATGTACAGGCGCCCTATCCGCTTGGTTAATAGAAGTCGCTGGTTGTTAGTTGTGTGTGCGTAAATTTATTCATCAGGATGTTTTTATTTGTCTGCTGTCAATTTGTCTGCAAATCAATTGGTCTTTTCCAGAGCATTAGGTGGGGGATTTGCGTGTTGTCGCCCAATCGCAACGAAAACCCTGCGACTGTTGCCAACAACGACGGGATTAAGGAAATCGATTTCTTGCAACGTTTCTAAAGAGCGCCTTGGAATTGCGCCAAAAAGTAATCCCTCAATGGTAGACCAATGGTCACGCATTGACGTATGACGCATGCGCAGCTGATTGTATATCGTCCGTCCATTTAGAAGGCATTTCGACTGTAGTTAGATTTTAAAGGGCAAGGACCGACGTAGAAAATAACGACCGTTGACTGTAATTGTATCATCGATTTAAGGATGCAAAAACCTTTGACGTCCTGCTATTAACAAACAAGAATCATCGCCAGATTGACCGTGGGCTTTTTCAAGATGGCTAGAATTTTAACATTTTAGCACCTTCACCGATAACCCAGAGGCGTAGCAATGTCATTTTTTAGGGGGGGGGGGGCATACAGTTCGTAAAAAGGGCACTCGCACATTCGTGTTGAAATGTAGACAAGGGTGTTTTTCTCCGGACACTTGGCCTCCGTAAAATAAAGGGGGGGGGGGGGGCCGCGGGTACCATCTTCCAATGGGGGCACTGTTCAAACCGGACGAAAATACATATACTGCCCTTTCAAAATGGTTTAAAATTTTCCATCAGGCTTCTTTACGCACTTGATAATTTATAAATAAATGCATTCATTTCACGAAGTTTCTCTAGCTCTTTTTGCTACAAATATTTCTCCGCGAAAAAGTGGGAGGACGGGGACTTTATAATATGTTTCTGCATGGCTAATCTTCTAGACACAGTGAGATATCGATGTCAAAACATGTTAACTCTAAAACCCTTCTAACTCAAAGTAAAAACTTATTCCCGTCAATTGTTGTTGAATAGAAAATCCATCGGATAACTCAAACTCTGCTTATAACTCTAAATTTGAGCCAATTCCCCTGAGACTTGACTTATGAGATTCCAATGTACATGCATGTATAGTAACTTTCTAGGAAGTAACCAAACAAAATAGGGTTGTCTTAAATTTTGTGTGCGAAATTTGCATCTGGACAACTGAAAGTGGAAAAAAAGAGTCATTGGGAAAGCGTTTACGTGTATTCTGTAAGAGTGAAGAGAATAATCGTCATTTTGGGACCAAGTCTGGCAGTGTTGCAGATATAACAAAACGGAATGCCATTCCTTTCAGGTAATTGCAGTCATTATCAACCAACCGTCAGTCTGTAATAATGAGGTTGTTAAAGAGATGGAGAGCCATACTTCTACTAGAATTGCTCAATTTCCGTAAAATATCACACGGGACACGCAGAAAGCTCTCGACGCTGATTGCTCCCATATTGCTAATGCATCTCAACTCGTTACCATAACAACAACGCAGAATGTATAATTGGTGTCGTAAGTTAGGCAAGCATAAAATTATAATCCCATCCACCAAAAGTTCCGGGAGTACGTGGATGGTGTTAAGTTGAAAAAATTGTATATGGTTTGAATAAAGTACATTGTGTATAAGTCAAATTGGACCTCTTTTAAAAATACTTTCGCGTATTTTGGGGTTTTTGTGTGTGCAACATTTTGTTGACTCAAGGTCATGTTGGTAGGCCTAGTTTGACGCAGTCTTTCCTATTTACTGGGCGAGTCAAAAAGAAAGTGACCTGGATTAATGTTTTTTTCCTTAAAAAGCAATTACATTTGACACCCCAACGAAGCATATATTAACCGAGCATGTTCGTCCACTCATTTGAAAAAAGGAACTACTGAAATTGATCCATGCTCCGAGAGGTTTTGCATATTTTTACAAAAAAAGAATCTGTTTTTACTGCTGTCCATAGAATACCATGTCAAGGTAATGAGCTGGGTGAATACGCACAGGCATTCAGATACAAATGAGATGTTTATATTTGTTGTCAAGACTGAACATTATTTTTACTGTCAGATTTTGTGTCTTGAATATAAGAAACTATTTTTCTCAAATAATGATGTGATTTTTGTCTGTTTTCCTGTGCAAACTTGTGTTCATTCGTGAAGGCAGGTAAACGCCCTTGTTTCATTTTTACACTGCAACAACTCAAACCAGGCGAGAGCAGTGGCGTAGCACGGTCATTTTTATTGGGGAGGGGGGGGGTGGTAAAAATGTTCGAAAAGGGCACTTGCACACCCGTGGTGGAATGTTGACAGGTTTTTTTCTTCGGACACTTGGCTTCCATAAAATCAAAAAGTGGGGGGGTGGGGGGGGGGGGGGGGGGGGGGGGGGCTGGTACCATCTGTCCATGGGGGCGCTGTTCAAAACCAACGATTATGCACATAAAGGGCCAATATAAATTCAGAAAAAGCACCAAAACGGCAGATGACAAAAAAGGCACCACTTCTTTTCTTAAAAGGGCACTTCGTACAAAAAAAGGGCACTCTTTACAAATTATTGGGGGGGGGGTAAGCCGTTGAAAAAGGGCATTTGAATGGAAAAAGGCAGTCTTTACAAAATATTGGGGGGTGGGGTGGTAAATACCCCCTTACCCCCCCCCCCCCCCCGCTGGCTACGCCTATGGAGAGGTTCTCTAGCTTATTAAACAAGTACAGAAATATTGTTAGAAAATCTAATGAAAAACAGACGATCGTAATATATCCGGAATCTCAAGCGCATAAGAAGAGAAAGAAAACCCAAACTCTCTTCTTTTTTGAAGGTTTATTTACACACAAAAAACCACAGCACAAAAAGGCGGGAAAGAGTTAATTTGGGGATCACTGGGGGATCCAATTGAAAAAGATGTCTAAAACGGATTTCTGTTGTGACCACTTATTTCAGTACTATTCTTTAATGGAAAATCATGTACAAATCCTTTTCAAATTCTTTTATTTTGTCAATTTATCTTCAATTAAAAAATAATTATAACAAAATATTACGAAGTTCCGTTTTACTTTTTTGGACTGTTGCATTCTCCGTCAATAGTAGTTTTTTTTAAAAATCTTGTCTTCGTAAGCCAGAATTGTGAACTTGTGGAATGCATCCGAAATGTATTTTTTAAAATGAAGAATATGTATTACATGTATACCCCTTCCGATGCTTACCTCTTAGACTTTTTTTTTTTTTTTTTTTTTACATAGAACGTAATTAAATAAAAGGATTGGGTATCTGACCCACACTCTTCAAACAACTTTTATTAAAAGTAGTAATTTTAAAAACAGGCGCACAAAATGTGCAAAAAGAATTTTCTGTCGGTGAAAGCAGTGACATGATGATTTTTGACTCAAAACGAGACTCGCCCTCCATCGACAAAAATTTAACCTAACTCAAGTTATCCATGGAACTAAATTACATGTAATTTTTTCTCCTAACATTAGTGAAAAAGCCTTTTGAATGAAAGACACGTGTAATACTACATGTGGAGTGATTATATTTTTGTCACGGAATCAAGCATCCTATCCCATGTTAGCCTGTAGGAATACGCTCATGCCATCATTTAGTTGCGACGCTGGCCTCCCAAAGGCTAGGAATCCTGTGGGTTATCAGCGGCAACGTTCATCGTCCTCTCCAAGTGGCGTTGACCATTAGCAGAATGAAGAAACCAAAAAAGTAGTGCGAAAATAGTTCCGGTAGATATGTACACGGCAGCGGGAGACTCCGAAAGATATTAAAATGCAAATTTACATCTCGACCGTTGGAACAAGTCGTGTCTAATTTATCAGCTATCTTTAGGAGTCCTCTGCATCCTTTACAAGAGTTCAGATTTTGTAGAAAACATCGGAGGTTTATTCACGTGCAATCGAACCGCCAGCGGGGCCTTCCCATTCCTGCGATGCAAAAAAAGGGGAAATATAATAAATACACCTGTACATCGTGCCTTTGTTGGGAGTGTGGCCCAATGGTTAGGGTTTGTTACTTATAATAAGTGGGTCAGAAGTTCGAATACAGCTGATGGCCATTATGTTGTGTCCTTGGAAAAGCCACTTCATCCCCACTTGCCTCTCTCCACCCAGGAGTATAAATTGGTACCGGCATTAGCTGGGGAGTAACCTGGGATGGACTAGCATCTCATCCAGGGGAGTAGAAATATTCGCAGTCGTTTCATGCCAATGAAACCGGAGATAAACGCCGGCCTGATGGGCCACATTGGTTCGTGACCAACTTTACTACACCGTGCATTACATTATCGGCTCTATTATGGGCTATTACATTATAGTAGCGTAATGCACACCCCATAGAGGGCGCTCTTGAAATAATGACAATTTTTGGCAATAAGCAGAGGAACTTGCTTCCAATGCGGAATTTTTTTATACAGTGGAATGTGCAAAATGTTGCCTATCCAAAAACGCATATACCATCACTCTATCTAATGAAGGATGCCATTGTGTCCATCCATTTCTTTTATTCCCCCTAGGAATTGCGTGGCTTTCGTTCAAAATAAAACCCGTGCTTTGGTGGGAATCGAACCTCCCCAATTCATTTTTAGTTAAACTGGTTTACCTGTGCTTCCTGAACGAGAGCGCATAATGTGCAGAACCAAATCATTAGCAAGTCTTTTGTGTAGTCTCCCTGAAAGCAAAAAAAAAAGAGGAGAAAATGTCAATCACTAAAAAACGATAACCATAAAAATGATTTCAGAGGACTAATCTTGCTCCAAATCATCACAGTGGTTCGGGCACAATAGCCTATGTGATTGAGGTCACATAATTAACAAAGCTGGTTCTCTTTCTACTTTTCGATTGAAGTAGTATTTGAAACGGCATGGCAGACAAAAACATATTGCTATTTTCAAAGATTCGGTTCTTAATACCTATCTGTGATACGACAAAGAATAATAATGATGGGTGGGGCAACATTGGGGGGGGGGCAATAAAAACTAAACTTATCTTATTAAGGAGGCACAAAAAAATAGTCAAACGCTATGTGAAAATACAATCGGAGTTAACTATTACGTTTAAAAAAGGGTAACAGGCGCGAACTAATTAAAACATTTTTGTGTATATAAAAGTTAGGAATAGTCGGTGTAAACGTGGCAAATTATAAGTGCAAAATCGATTTGTTGTGTGTCGTTCCTGACCTCAGTACACGGTCTCTGAGAGATCTTAGGTTTAGTGAAAGAGCGGTTACGTAATAGTTTCCTTCAACCGTTCGATATTCAAATTCGATTTTAGACCCAACGACAATGTTGACTTTGAAAAACAAGATCCTTTCCTTGGAGATGTACCGCACTTTTGTGTTTTATGCCGAATTTACCTGTTTTTAATTATTGAGCTTGTATTTCCTTTCGGTTCAAATTGTAAAGGATACAGTCAATCACCAATTTTATACAATGCAAAAAAGCGGGGAAATTGTGCACTTCCACCGCTTCGGGAACACGAGTAAAAACTTTACGAGGAAATTAATTGAAATCTTTATAATTTTTTGAAGAAGGAAGAAATTTTGTACATTGTAACTATGTTGTTTTATGCTAGAACTAGGTAACTGAATGTCAATGACTTGGAAATTGTAAGGTTAACATGTTTAGGAACTTCTGCCCAAATTTAATGAACTGATCGAATTTTTTAGTTCACCAATAGCCTACTCCAAAACTTAAATGTGACTAAAATTTCAAATTCAATACATGTAGTTAGGCCCCCTATAATGTTTTTAATTTTGTAGCAGGTAAAGGGAGAGTAGATTGACTTACATCGATGCCTTTGTTTTCTCTCGTCATCCCGCGGATTTTCGTCATGGACCACAGACCCACGCAGCCCAGCACGGAGAAGATACCGTACTTCATGCAATCCTCCCCGTTCTTCTCGGCGACCTTACCGGCCGTGTAGCACGGCGCGATGTAGGTAATCGCGCACAGACCGATGTTGCTGAAGCAACCGAAGAGACCATTCGACCATTCGCCCATCTTGGAGGATTTATGTGAAATCGGGGAGGCTAAAAAATATCCCTGCGGAGTGGTTAACTGTAAGTTGCTTTCGCTGTGGACTTGCTGTAACACAATGTGCGTTTCTGAATCGAAGTTAACTTATGAGCGCGAATTCTTTTCGGCATACGCGAATACACGCATACACTATGGTCTCTAGGCTTACTGCAGTATCTACAGTGAAGGGCGTATCTATAGCGACACCCCTCTGTATGTACACGTTGCCGTTGGGCACGGTGCTCGGCAATCATGTCTTGTTGTGGAGATGCTTCCTAACAATCACGCTGATTGGCCATTCAGTTCATTTGTTATGCAAAACCAAAAAAAATTGCTTCAGTGAGAGTGAATAGTGTTATCGCCACTGAATTACAAATAATGCAGTGGTTTCTGAATCAACGAGTAGCCTTCGTGCACGAACGTACGGGATATTATCAGCCCTGACTGTGGAGAAGATGAAATTTCTGATTTCTGAAGATGCTTATTTTACCTGCATAATTCGAAATGCCCCTCAAGAACTGCAGTTTTATGTCAAGTTTATGAAGTGTACATTCTGAAGAAAACATTTATACCATATCCCATTACTTTAAGTTTGAAACGTGTAACATCCTCATTTTAGAAACTTCATAATATTCAAGTATAGTTTAGTGATAGGGCCTATCTCCGTAATTTAAAGCAAGGATATTTTTCCTGAGAATTTTTTTTGGAACTATACACAGAAACAAATATCTGAGAAATTTGAAGAAAGCAAAATCAGCTTAAGATCCAGAAGCAAGCAATATCACGTGAGCAAAACTTGTCTGTGCTCATGAAGAAATTATCAATGTGGAAGCTTTGCGAAATTGTCCAAGAAATAGATAGACGAGCGAACAGTACTATTATGGGCTTGAGCAACCTGAGTTTCATTGCTGTGATGGGAGAAGGCATAAAGTACAACTTATGTGAAATGTCTTACGGTTCTGTGAGTTTGTAGAAGGCTTTGATTTGTATTTGTTCATCATGATAAGATGTTGCTTGTTGTCATGTTATTGTCTCCTCATCTGTTGGCCAAACATTCTTCACCTCGGAGACGATGATGCCACATGCAGAGACAAATATTGACTGAACAAATACAAATTGCAACGCTGGGTTACCAGCCAAAATATCATGTGGTTTATGCTGTTTATCACTAGTACTCTTTACATTTCTACCCTTAAAGTACATTGTAATTCAGAAACAAGTAGGGCAACTTCAGCCCTTAATCCTCTTTTGCAATCGTACTTCATGAGGCCAGTTTCTTTTTTTGTTTACTGAACTTACTACGTGTTTACGTCGCGTCGTGTGTGGATACGCTCACACAAGCAAAGTTCCAGGCTTAGGCAGTTGCAGACTTCAACTAGAAAACACTCAGAGAGCGCAAACCCCCGCCAAGGCTAAACAATTCCCCGCCATATTGTATACTATAACATTAATGGTGAATTAAGAAGAATCCTTTAAAAAAAATCCCGGATCCAGACCCAGATCCAGATCACTTCCAAAATATAATCGATTTGTACTTGTACCAAGGGCATTTTCATGCAAATCCGTCCACAACACTTTGGGTTATCTTGTTAACAGACAAACCAACCAACCAACCAACAAACTAACCAAATCCGATGAAAACATAGCCTCCTTGGTGGAGGTTATGATAATGAATCCAAATTGAAGCAAAATTAAAGAAAAAATAGATTGACACATTACTAGATTCTACGAACTTGCAATTTTAAAGATACTACTCTACGATTGTTTGATTCGTTCGTATAGTGTGGAGTCCACCGTTGATAGTGTCGCGGTCCAGATTGATGAAGCCTTTGTAGCCTGGGGCGGGGGACGGAGGACTTGGTACGAGGTGATGATGTTATCAGTAATAAAGTTTGAAGAGCATAGAATCCACCATACCCGACCACTGTTTAATATGTTGAGAGAAGATGTACGAAATAGACTTCGTGCCATTTCTTTAGACATTATTTCACGTGTGCAACGTAGGCGCATTTGGACTGGTTGTTTCACGCGCTAGTCAATTTTCTTGTCTTGCAAGTTTAAAGGGAATATACATCATTTGCTTTTGCTGTAATTTTCAGAAATGGATGGAATTGGGGGGTTGGAAATATAAAGCAAATATAGTTACACTGACTTTTGGAGGTTTATGGTTCGAAAATGCTATAAAAACCAAGAAAAACGATCATTTTCCTGTAGTCGGGTTCCCTGACTCCATATAAGAAGAAACAGAGCCGTTTACATACATTGGGGAATTGTAAGGTCAGGGAACCAGTCAGGCTGGCTCGTACCCGTTCATAGGTTTGTTATCGATTGCAAACAAGTGCAATGGTCAATTGGGGCCAGTATTTGAAAAAAAAGCCAGATGTTTCCAACGCTGATCGGCCGATCAGCGTTGGAAATTGATACAAAAATACCACTTTTCTTGAAAATGACAGTATACCAGGCGCCATAATTTTACAGGATGCTTTAGACTGTCATTTACCAACATCCTATTAAGGTATTTCGCAAAAACGTGGTAGTTTTATTTTTCGATGTTTGCAAATGTTGTATATTCCCTTTAAATAAATGCTGTAACTTGTTGTAGTTTCTCTTTATTCTAGTATATCGCTTACGAAATCAAGAGTTAAGCGTGTTATAAAATGCATGGGAAAAAGACATGTAGTTCAAACCACGCGGGAAGTTCTTCAGTTATCTTATCAAAATTCCTACTTTGGATCACTCGAATTTCGTAGCTCGAAAGTAGGCCTATTCTGTATCTCCTGAATGAAATATGATATACGATAATCAAGATTGGGCGGGATTAAAATACAAAAATCTATAATCCTGAAAAGATTTCAGCTCGAATTCTCATTGTCTTTCTGCTACAGACTTCCACGATAATTACATTAAGTCTGGGAAACCGTTCAATATCCGACGACAGATGATCCTTTTTAAGAATGAAAACCCGTCTCCTTTCTAGTTTGTCAGTTAGGCAGGAAAAAAATTGATCGATGTACGCCTACACAGTTCATTGAAACATGGTAATCTGCGCAACTCAGTAGGATTTGGCGCTTTGTCCGTACAATGGGGGAATTTGAATAGCGGTACCACACGGGGAGCGAGTGGAATAAAGATGGGCGCTGGAAAGGTTCTGGTGCATGAAGTTGCCGCCACAATACAATACAGTGAATGAAAAGTTTACACTGGGAAGCCAAAGGCAGAGTCGCCCGGGCAACGATCGTATAGCGCCGCGCGCATGCGCAGCAGTAGGCAAGCCTTCAATGCTGTGACCGTGCCGGTGTCACGGTCTCACCTCTCCGGCGTGCTAGCTTCTCCAAGTTGGACATTTTGCTTCAACACGCATGTACAAAATTGCGCAGTATAGTGCTCACTTTCGCCAACTTTATTTGTGTGCTGAGTTCTTTGGGTTGTACTTGTGCACTTTTGTATACGTCACAGTGTACCATCGAGTCCATGCAGACCTAGCGCGCAATTAACTATTAACCAACATCCTAATAATAACCAAAAAGACTTGAAGGATGCACATTTATTTTAAACCGTGGTTGAACGTGGTTACAAATTGGACATGCATGTGATGGACCACGACCGAGCAAGGAACGGTTCTTAATTATTCCTTAACGCACACACAATGACGATGGGAACACAACTTCAGAACGCTTGCAATATGACTTGACCCACAGGAAGTGTTACATAACGCATTCTTGGGTGTCCCTCACAGCCCGAGGAAAAGTTAGCACAGCGGACACATGAGCATGAATTGTGCTCATGTAACGCGCACTGTAACGTGCTCAATTACCCGCCAAATCCACCCGGAGAAGCTAGCACGCCGGAGAAGTGAGACCGTGACACCGGCAAATTTAGACTGTCAGAAAAACGCGGAGCCAGCACCCAGTGCGGGCTCGGTACGATTATGACAACCGTATAGGCTACTCGGCACAGGTATTGACCGTTATTGCCATTTGATAAAGAATTCGCAGGGTTTTTTTTAGGTGAAAATAAGCCCTACTACAAACTTTCCGGTACAGTGATGATTGGATACAAGGCATGTGATTCACGATGGCTTTTAAATTGCCTCAAAAGTGGGTGGGGCCAGGCTGGATAGGAAGGGGGGATGAGGAAAAGGGGAAAGTATAATATAATTGGTCGTCCATTCTAAATTACACGGTTAAATCTGAATTATAAACCGCACATAAACGCATTTTTTTGTAAGCATCTTTTTATTGGCAATCTCAACATCAGTACTAAAATCTTTAAAAAATGAAATTACGACTTAGTAAGAACTGGTTACAGCTATTTAGTACAATTAAAGTCTCAAAACAATGCCCCAATAAATCGCTGAAATGAAATTATGTATCTTTCATACATACGGTATATAATAATAAAATGTGTTTTAAGTGTTAGATATTGTGTAACTATGTATTACGATGGATTATGTAAGATGCAACAAAATAGAATACTTTTTTTCAGTTGTCAAATTGCTTTTGCAGCTGAAATACCAAGCCTCTTCGCCATGGACATAATACACGTAATGAAAGTAAATATATAAAGTCAACATTTGCATTACGTTAATCAAAATTTAATAAAGTTGTAAGCTGTATGTATAGCGCTTTTCATCGTATCAACAATAGTAAAGCGATTTACAAAATATTATTTTTACCCGTTCAACAGGCCGAGAGACCACGCGGCAGCCGATATCAGCACACATTCTGTCCTCTACCCTCACAGGTACCCATACATATACTCCTGGGTAGCCTTTCGTCAAGGTCATCGTGACTTAACTTGCCGGCATTAGACAAAGCGGCGAAGCGCACTTTTTTGATAAAGTGATATTAATAAGCTATGCAATCAAGTAATTGAGCTCAATGGTACCAATCGTGACAACAATACTGCTGCCATTTTTTTTTAAATTGCTATACTAAAACTCTTGCCTGAAGTCAAAAGAGGGCGCCAAAGCTTGAAATGGTTCCGTCAACCGTTAATAAAAATATAAGATGAAAGACGTACCTCCATTTTTTACCAAAAAAAATTCATGTTTTTGGAAACTCATTAGTCATTTTAAAGTATTACATCAGCAAACTGTGAAATATACTGAACTCTAAAAAATAGTTGCTCAATATTGGGTAAAATTGCTACCTTTTCGAGAGTAAAAAGGGAACATGGTCGTCAACTTGTGTACTTTTTTTTACACAACAGCTAAAGTGCAGAAAAGTACCCATTTCAGTGTAACTTTTACCCATAATTGTGTTACGTGTTTGCACAACAAAGTTGGGTAAAAAAGTTTACCCATGTGACGACCATGTTCCCTTTTTACTCAATTATTGGGTAAACTTTACCCAACCCTCCTTTTACCCAAGTGTTGTGTCAGTTTCTTACCCAGATATTGGGTTCTAAATTTTACCCTGCACAATTGGGTTCTAAATTTACCCATCACTTGGGTTGTTTTTTAATTAGTTGTTGTGTACCTTTGTTATTGATCCTTGCGGTTTTATTCAACTTTGAACTCTGCAATGTGAATTGCATGCTATAGAGACAGCAATCGCGAGGGATTTCAATAACTGAGTCCTGGGTTGGAAAGTCAGTAAAATGAATAAGATGATATTTCCCCAAATATGGTGCTGATGCATAAGGACTATTACGAGGAACGTGGGCTAAATGATGGGCAGGGGTGTTAGGATTTCCCTCAATCAACTCATTCAAAAACAATTTCCCAAATGTCGGTCACTTTACTCCGTGTTTCTAGATCTGAGAACACTCACTATACGGTACATGAAACGTATGCATCACGTGCATGGAATCGTGGTTGGCTGAGTCGTGACGTCCAAGTTGCACATAAATGTCCAAAAAATAAGCATGTTACTTCTCTAATCTCCCCGATATTAATCCTCATACATCAGCATCCCATTTGGAGGAAACAACACTGAAATTCATTTCACTGACTTACCTGGAACAAAGAAATCACGTCATCAAAATCCCCACATTGTTGAAGGTCTCACAAGCGGCGGCCATTTTGTACATGAGTGATGACGCGTGCACAATATTGGGTAAACGTTGTCACGTGCGTCAGTTTACCCCACACAGTGGTAACATTTTACTAATGTAATGGTAAATTCTACTCTTCAACGTGTACAATGAAATAATTGTTACACAGCGGTGGGGTAAATCCAGTTTCTTTAACCCATCACTTGGGTAATAACACCATGATTTGAACTCTTTGCCTGTGCTGCAGGGACTTGTAGTCAATGTTGGGTACTATTTTACTCTTTTCATGTGTAGCACATTTGACACAAGTAGGAGGTACAAGCGAAATTTTCATTTTGCTCAATATTGGGCAGAAATGACGCAATTTTTTTACACAACAGTTTTACACAACATAAATTTACACTTCTTTTTTAGAGTGTAGTAAGAACAATAACTTGCTTTGACAATTACATGTATGGATTAATATAGGGGGTTAATATGTATGAAAGAAAAATGTTCAAAAAATTTTCGCTTATTGGTCGCTTTTGTCGTGTACCCGATTGAAGGGTACAATCAATCTTTATCAGTTTGTAACTCTCATGGTTTCAGAAAGCTTTGTTTAACTTTCTCTAGCTTTCTAGGCCTAATTTAGTTCACGAAGAACATATAGCTCAAATAGTCTGGGAACCGACAATAAACTGCATAATCAAGGAACAATATACATAGAAGAACACGCGTAACTAACACTTTGTTTTAACATTAACTGGTACCTTCGGCTGGCGGTATACGGTGTCCATACTTACGGCTACTTCCCAAATATTGGGTTGATATAGGTAGACGTCGATGGCTTGTAGATCGGGTTTTGCGCCTGAAGAAAAATGAAAACAAAGTATCACTTAGGAAGACTGTACATACGCATGATTAATCCATACAGAACATCTCTTTGTTAAATCTCGAGAAGAAATCTTTTAAATTAAATTGTGAGAGCAAATCTCGAAATTCCAGACACCGTACACATGCACAAGAACTGCGCGCACAACTTTTTTCATCATGCAGCTGTAAAATGCCAACAAAATAGTATATTATCAACGGAGACTTATCAGCACCATTGCTGTCGCGCCCCAACGCTTTGCAGGTGGGTCTCCCTATCTGAAGTGCACCAGACGCTACGGGTTTGTGCACCGACAACCAGTCGAGTATGCACGCGCGCGCTAAATTCAATACGCGCGTGTGAAGTGCGCGCACGCACCATGCCTCTTTTTATTGGCTGTCGTGCGTTAACCAGACTTACGCTGCCTTATGTACATTTCCTTCATTATCATTATGAATTTGCATTTCAAGTGAATGAATCTTCGTTTCCATCCCTTACCTGACCCCAGACTGCCGACTTCTGCTCTTTCTCGAAGCGTGCAAACTCCCTCCTATCATGCAAGAAAGTAGCCGCTTTTAGGAGTGCCAGGAGTACCACGCCTATCAGCACGATGACGACTACTATGCTGATAATGAGGATTAATATCTCGCTACCTGAAGCATCTTTCTCAACAACGGGGCCATCGCCGTCGTTTCCGCCACTCCCAGAATCACCTCCGCACTCTGTTTGGTTAAAAAAGGTAAGTGCAATAAACACCTCCACAATACTTTTTGTAAATCCTACTATGCAACTCCTGTGATATTTTGTTAGCTAGAATAATTATAAAAACGGAAGAACATTTTTTCCCAGCTTGTTGTAGGGCCTACCTCCTGGTTCTACCAAATGAACTAGTATGGTGCCATTGCTGAGTGTCTCGTACACGAAGCTGTACGTCTGGGAGCAGTTGCTGTGACCTTCGGGTACAGGGAACTCGCACAGACTGGATCCGTTTACTGTAGGATTAAAAATGTACAATGTCAAAATCACATTGCAACATCAAAGCGCTTTCAAAAAACATTTTCGAAAAATGTATCTCTTTACAAAGCTGCTGACTCCTTCCTGCGATTTCTTTAAATCTTACGCGAAATGGGTTCCAGAAAACCTGTGCAATACCTATCCTTCAAGAGCAAATCTTGCACAAACCAGACGCAGGTCTACCAAATGCGTCAATTTTAATGGCCACAAAACACTCATTTCTGTACACAAACTCATTAACAGTACCGTAATGAAATACTCAAAGGCACCAACTACAATGGAATAAAACAGCACGACCTACTGGTTGGCAAGTCTGTCTCGATCGCCACAGCCACGTTGCACTTGTTACAATCCGCGGGTGAGATATCTACACTGTAGACCTGACACTCCACACAGGGTCGGTACGACGAACATTTGCCAATACAAGTCTACGAAGAAAATTATTAACAAAATCAAATTAGTTATACCAAACTCAAATCAGCGTATACCAGAATCCAATTAGTTTGTACCAAAATCCAATCAATTTTTACCAAAGTCCAATCAGTTCATACCAAAACCCAATCAGTCTATACCATAATCCAGTCAGTTTATACCAAAATCAAATCAGTTTTTACCAGAATTAAATCAGTTTATATCAAACTCTTATCAGTTCATACCAAAATCCAATCATTTCATACCAAAACCCAATCAGTTTATACCGAAATCCAGTCAGTTTATACCAAAATCCAATCAGTTCATGCCAAAATCCAATCACTTTATACCAAAATCAAATCAGTTTTTACCAGAATTAAATCAGTTTATATCAAACTTATATCAGTTTATACCAAAATCCAATCAGCTCATACCAAAATCTAGTCAGTTAGTACCAAAATCAATCAGTTCATGCCAAAATCCAATCAGTTTTTACCAAATTATATCAGTTTATATCGAACTGCAATCAGTTTATACCAAAATCCAGTCAGTTTATACCAAAATCCAGTCAGTTTATACCAAAGTTAAATCAGTTTATATCAAACTGAATCAGTTTATACCAACATCAAATCAGAAACACCAAAATTAAAGCCGTTTATATCAAGCTAAATTACGTTTATACCAAACAAAATACAGTTTACATAAAAATGACAGTTACGCTAAACTAATCAATACTCACGTGGACACGTCTGTAAGAACAAGATCTCACGCACGCACAAGTGATAGAGATGTTTGATTTTTTTTCAAAAGGAATGACAAACATACATCGAAGTGTATGTGTTCGTGCAAACTGGGGTTTCATGTTTGATGACGAGACACATCTTAGTTGAGTAAAGGTGACTTGATGAAAAATATAAGGCAATGCAAGAACAACATTTTTGTGTGTGTGTCAAAAGCATATTAGAGGGAAAATGACTTCACAGGAGGATGTTAATGGGAGAAAAGATACTCCAAGACACCAACCTTACAGACTTCACACGTTTCGCCTTGGAATGGCGACTCACAGGTACACTTGTTGCAGATGCACCGTCCTCTCCCATTACACATAAGCTGAAACAAAGCATCAAACATGACGTTTTGTAAAGACAAAATACTGACAATTTTGAGTGAATAAGTACTTCTCCTTGAGGAGAATTCGTAAGAGAATCATGCCCGGAAGGAGATTCTGATACTAGGCAAGGAGAAAACATGCAATGTTCCAAAATCCTTCCCGATTTAACGAAAAATCCTAACACTTCAAGCCGGCTCTATCAGGGAAACCAGGCGCGGAACCAGTCAACCAGAGAAGATACCAGTCAACCAGCAAGGTACCAGTCAACCAGCAAGGTACCATCATAATCTTGCAAGGTACCATGCAGTCATCAATGTAGGGTACCGGCCATTTAATCATGGCAAGGTACCAGTTAATACTCAACTCACCCCATTGGTAGCAATGCATGCAGCCATCGATGTGGCGCAGCCGCAAGCGTTACCAACGTAGCCGGGTCTGCACTTGCACGTACTACGCCGCTTCTTCTCGTCACACACGCACTCGCCTCTATTTGGCCCTGTCAAAAAATGGCGGGAAAATAATCAGAAGATCAAGAACCACAATTTAATAAACAATATTTGAAATACACGGAAAGGTGTCAGTAAAAGGTTGGTGCATTTGGCATTATATACATATTCTTTTACTCTAAACGTATAATGCTAACAGTACCTCCACACAATTCCGAATCGTATCGTTCGCACGAGAAATTGTCGCATTCACAATACCGTCCCGAAACGATCTCGTTTCGATCCTAAAAGAATAAAATGGTAGAATATAAATGATAAATCGGTATACTGCTCCTCTGTGTTAATCTACGGAGGGACTATCACCAAATGTAGAACAAAATGATACAAGTGTTGAACTACCATGGGACTCAGTTAGGGTTCTGTCAGTTAGTGTAACTTGATCAACAAAGGTAAGTTCATGTTCACCAAATTCTACCTGTCGCTCAAAACAGACGCACTCCCCACATATACATTCCCCTCGGCCTGAACAGACGACTGAGGATGTTGAATTGATGCTCCTGCGGGAAACCAGGGGAAATATTTGAAACCACACTGAATTAAGTTGTCTTCTTCAACTCCATGAGATAAAATCTTGAGGATATTAAACGTGAAACTAAAGAGGCATTTTCATCGAGAGTAGAGTGCCATGGTTAAAATCTCGTTTTATCGTGTCTGATTCTATATTGACAAGCTACTTTTTCAATATGTATGTATAAGAGTTTTTTCTCTTCAGATCATTGATAACGTGATTGACTTACGCTCTACACGATGCGATGTTCTCGTACTTATCCCCTGCATCGTCAGTGCTGCTACACTCACACTGCTTACCATACCGTCCAGGATCGCACGCACACTGACCACACGATAAGGTGCCGTTACCATTGGTACAGTATTCACTATTAGGAACCTGCGGACGAAAGAGGAATTTCGAATTGTTAAGTCAATCTTTTGTTTGGAGAAATTTGTGTCGAATTACACATTGTATGCGTGTCGGCCTTTCGCAATCTGAAGAGATGATTGCGAAATAACACAGTAGTAGTAGCGACGACAGCAAGTCTTTATTTGACGAGTTAAATCTCGATTTTGATCGAATAATGGCGATTCGGAGTTGGGATCGCGTTAACGATCACTTACCGCTGATGCCTCACACTCGCATTCGCATGCAACTTCGACCGTGATCTCCACAGCTTCGTCGAATCCAATCGGCCGAATGGAGAACCTAATTAGGAATCACGACCCAAATGGGAAGACGGCATGAATCCAATCAATGTCCAAGTACAATAGCGTAAAGATATTTTAGTTGATACCATAGCCAATAAAAAAACAACCTACGAATCAAAATGCTGCATTCGTAGGTAAAACTGCATATGGTGCAAATCTGAAAATTGCCAATTAACAATTAAGACAGACGATTTTGTGGAACGAAATTAAATTACATTTTCAAAGAATGTTCGTACAACTGAGTACCCAGCTAGTATGTTTACTGCAGTAAAATCCACAGGGGCCTCATTGTAAGTATACATGTACTTATAAGACAAAATGTGAAACTTTGTACTGTACTTTTGTGTGTTATTGTCCGGGCAACTCGTAGCCTCCACGCTGACATCAAAGCTGACCGTCTCACCGAGGCGTAGCCCCGTACAGACCTTGGAGTTTGGTCTCGGTGCCTCGTCCAGGCACCGTGACGTGTAACTCACGGCAAGATTCTCCAGGGAATTGTCCACGATCTCCACCCGCGAGGTGATTTTCTGTTGGGCCAATCGATCAGTTTTAAATTAACACTGTGTGACCTTCATATTGAGCAACAATGTCCGTGTCATGACAATTTTCAGATCTGTTAATTTAATGCTGCAACATTGTAGGATACTAGCCTTTCGTTCTCTACATCCTGATGATGTACACATTGCTTTCTGTAGGCCTACACTGCAAACTTGAACGCTTTACATGGGAGTAAAATTTCACAATCTCACATTGAGGAATTGAACTTAAGTACAGTTGTAAGACCGTCCCTGATTATTCAGGGTTATTCAGTACATGTATACTAACAATGAGGCATTTACTCCCTGTTGCTGACCGGATTAAGTACAAACTGTTACTGCTTGTTTTTCATTGCCTTCATGATTCAGCTCCTGAATACAACATAGACCTATTAACTCCATATAATCCATCCAGGCGATTGAGATCTTCTGATGCTTCTTTGCTGGTTGTCCCTCACACTCACAAATCTTGGGGTGATCGATCTTTTTTTCACGCAG
Source organism: Patiria miniata (assembly GCF_015706575.1). Classification (NCBI taxonomy): domain Eukaryota; kingdom Metazoa; phylum Echinodermata; class Asteroidea; order Valvatida; family Asterinidae; genus Patiria; species Patiria miniata. Next base: position 11,507,202 of record NW_024037054.1, read on the forward strand.
GTCCTCATCTTTGGAACAAACTACCCCTCGCCATTCGCAATATCTCATCGCTTTCTGAATTTAAAGTTGCCCTCAAGACCTATTTGTTTCAGACCACTCAGAATATTCTTGTTTAGTTAAATTTAATTGTTTTGTTATTTCTGATTTGATATATTTTTTGTTTGCGCCATGAGCGTCATTTATGGCGGATAATGGCGCGGTATAAATTTCCGTTATTATTATATTATATTCCATTGGTTCACTCAACCTTCACGTGACTATCAAAAACAACTTGATTGGTTTGAGACGTATCCTCACGTGATCATGACTTGCAACTTAATTGGCGTGATAAACCTGGGTTCTTGGATTCTGTAGAAGACAATCCTGGCCATTTTTTCAAAACATGTAAACATTTAAAGTTAAGGTTTGCCTTTTTACCTCATAGTTGTCCTTGATCAACTGGACAACGTTTGAAGAGTCTTGAGCCAGCGTGCCCACAGTCGAACCCTCGATAAACCGAACGAGAGGCTGAACGTGAAGAGGACAAACTTAAAAACAGTTTAGAATGTTCAGTTATCAAAGCAAAGTCTCTACTTATACGTTTTAAATTAACTGGTGTGCAGTTCAACCTTTTGGCGTTGGTTACACTGTTTGCATATGGTTCACAGAATGAAACGGTATAATGCAACCAGCACTTTGTCTAAACAAAGTGTTGACAAATTCAGGTCTGTACGAGAAGGAAAAAAAATGGAAAAGCTATCTTACGTGATAAAAGCCTATTCGTTCGTATGTCACGGCGAAGATCGGAATGACGTTCTGCTCTCTCATTCTGAAGTTCAGGTGCCCAAAAGATGGGTAATCCTATCGTGAAATGAATGAGAACATTACACACTGCCAAGGTAGCTTTCAAGAATACTCTGCACTTTGCCTATATACGGAAATAGGACAGTACTGGTAAAATATATAAGAGAGCTATCACAACAAGCGACATAGCTTATCAAACAAAGTCATCAGGTCTGACGTGCAAAATGTTTGACCTTAACTAATCCATCGAATTTCTCACTATTATGATTCAGAGGGATTCGTTTTATTTTCCTCTAGCTGTTCAAAACGTTCACGCATTACCCCGAGCAGAAAAGAAATCTTACTGCACATAGCACAGTCCTATAAAGCCATTGAGATTACTGTCCTTAGTTGGAGAGAGTCAATTGCAGTAAAGTGACTTGCTCGTGGACACTAATTAAAGGTCTTACATATTCATCAGCCTTGGTGTTGAAGCCCGTGTCTGGGTCGAGATGACACTTCCCATCGTTTGGTTGTACAATGCCGCCAAGCTGAATCAAAAAGTATTGAGAAAGTTCACAAAATGTCATATTTTATGTTTACACGATTTACACAATAGTACATCTCATGAGCTGCACTCATTTTTAGTTTTCCTGAACAGTATAGCCTACAATTGTTTCTAATTTATCCCTTACCTTTCCATCACCTGCAATATGGAACGAGTCATCGCTAGTGTAGACGACGATGTGCCTCGCTCTCGGCAGCCAACCAATCTGATCCTAGCAAATTACAATGTATTACATGTGTATTGTAAACAATAAATTTGGTTTATAAAAATAGAAAATTAAAATGCTATACTTGGTTTTTGAAATTATTACAGTGAATGGAAATAACTACTTTCTTTGATTTATTTTATTTTAGCGGAAGTCATTGAGTTTTAATGATTGACTGACATACATTTATAACAATTTGACATAATTTCAGTGGGTTATGACTTTTAATGACCTTCAGTGACGTCACCTACTTTACATACTGTGACCTGCATGAGGGCGTCAAGACCAGCCTCGGGATGATCCGCGTTTTTGGAAACGTTTTTGATTTCGCTGACTCTTTGCTGAACAAACAATGGAACAATCAACAGTATTTAAAGCTTTTGTCTTGATTTCAAAATAACTTTGCACAAATGCACGTAATACTTTAAAATGAGGGAATTGGGTTACCAGCCAATACTGCCCCACAATGTGCAGTGCTGGTGGCTTGTTCTCGACTTGTTTTGTTTGCGAATTGCTTGAACTTAAATACAGTTCAATTATAATAGCCAATTGACACAGTTTATAAAATAGCCGTTCATGAAAACTTCGTTAAGTATGACGGCATTTTACTTCACAGCAAGGACCAATTTTCTCACCGAGAATAAGTCTGTATTGTTGTCTAGGGGGAGATGGTTTCTGAAGTTATACGGAGCCTCACAACCAGGACATGGCTCTCTAAGACTATGGAATAAAAAAAAGGGAAGAAGACAATGCAATGGAAGAAAAACTAGAGGTTTTGCTTCAACGTTTATGTAAAGGAAGACTGTAGTTATGTCAGGCAAACATAAAATTATGTAAAAAGACATTGCCAGATCGAACCGAGTTCCAACCATAGAGCTATATTAAATGTAATACAGCTCAGGTTCCAACTTTTGGGGTAAAGTTTTGTATGAGAAGCAAAAGTTGAGGGAAATAAAGAACAGGGGATAAAGGCTTTCCCTTGAGGGTAAGCCTTTCATTTTCTTTGATATTGTTCATGTCGTTTACACATTAATTGACACTGCATAATTCTAAATCAATTCCGACAATTTTAAGTGAGCATAGTTCACCTTCCAATTGCAGTGTCGACGAAGGGCGCCACCGTTTTCTCGACGAATGAACCGAAGCCTAGACGAAAGTTTCTGGTGATGTTCCCTATCTCTTGCGCTGCAAAAATACAAGGAAAGGTAGGTTTTGTCTTGACATTCTTGTTTTAACTGTCGATATTCTTGTCGACATTTTGTTTGTCTACCATTGGTAGATTCGGAACCAGATTTGTTTCAACTCGCGCATCTACAGCCGAATTGAATCGTTAAACATGGTTGAATGCTAAACGCACCTAAGCGTGCACACGAGGGTCCTTCACTATCAGTAATGTGTTGCATTGTTACCGTTGAGGGCGTATATGCGTGGGATCCGTACCTAATGTTGTAGCCAGTGTTTTCAACCTGTTCAAGTCGTCGCCCATGGATTTGCTCAGGTCCATGACGTAGTACAGATCCACTGGGTAGTCTCTCGCTTGCCGTACCGATACTGTCAAATTTGCTGTTTCCTCTACACGAAACAGACAAAACCGAATAATAGTATAAATTAATCAAAAGTAATCGATTATTTAATCAGGTATCTCAAACATTCTTTTCATTGATATTTCAATGCAAAGCTGATGAAATTTAAAAAAAAAAAATTCAAAGCAATCATTAAAACACAATGCAACTGCCAAAAGATATAAAAGTACTTTGTCAAGAATTTGGCGTCCATAACGCATTATTTTCGAATGAAATATCTAAAAAACAAAAAAAAACCAAGCAAACAAACATAGGCTTGAACATCATATTCCTTACAATATTTAATACAATCAAAGAATAAATCTCGATACAAATATATCTTGTGTCATACTCATAAGAATCATGCTCACAGAAGCAGAAAATACACGGCTCATTCTTGATATTCTGCGGTGTTAAGGCGAACGGCTCATTATAATCATTGAAAAATATATCAAAGCTAAGGAGTCACAATGTCATGAGGTCCAGACACAAAAATATGAACGTCTTGTGCTGTCTCCCTGAGTGCCCCTTAACAACGTTAAAGGCTCTATTTGGTTATTTTTGGCTCCCTTCCTTAACTGTTCGTTGTTGAAAATTTACTTAGTGGTATTCTCATTATTCACATTTCTTTTACGTTAAAAACTGAATAGGCCCTATACGTAGAAATGATGCAACAGAGGCAGATAACCTCGGGTTTTGCTCCGAAGAAAAAAATAGATATTTGTTAAACAGAAATTCATGTAACAGTTCTTGGTGCTCAAAATGCATCAAGGAATTATATTTCTAAGCGAGGTAAGCACTGATGTAGCACAGTCTGACACCTTCCTTGTCCAACATGTACAATCAATTTGAGGGGTACAATCTAAAATCCCCATCTCATGAATACGGCCCACGTCCATCTGCCTAGATTAAGTGGGCCACGGCGCCCAACTTACTTGGCCGTAATTTTAACGTGATCCTCTGGGGCGCCACTTGCACGGCTTCCATTGGCCCTTCACCGGCGTCGCTTAAAGGATCATTCTGTGGAGTAGATAAGTGATGAAGGAGTTACCAATCGAACGGAACATTGGATTTATTCAGACTTACCTGTTCATTGCACAAACTCTGGTGCACTGTACACTGCACATAACACAAACTGTGTAAGTAACATGTGTATCGGTGGACTATAGATTTTCCCTACCTTTGTGTCGCAATAAGAGTAATTTTACGTACGGTGGACAGCGGCCAGTTCGAAATATATTGGCGTGATCTTTCTGCAAGTCTTGCTAGAATAACCAAAATGACTTCATTATTTCAGAGTCAATTTGTAGAGTAACTTACCTGTATAACTCCTACAACGCTATCAGGGAATGTAATATCTTGACAAGTCCTGTTCATCAAGTTGGCATGTAAATCACATCTTTGAAAGTTTGTCTCCTCTGCATAACCCTAAAGTTGAAAATAAGATAAAACCAAAGGCTGCTTTACACAGTTTATTACAAACAAAACAAGCAGGGTGGGCTCGAACCCAAAACCATATTCTTATTAGTGCAGCTGTCTTTTATTACTGCAGTTTCAATTGTGTTGGTAATTCCTTGTGCCAATTCGAATCTCATTGGTACACCATTAATTATATCTGAAAAGTTTGTTTCCCAGAAGAAAAAAAGGTTTTCGGGTGTGTCCTTAACTAGATGAGCTTGCTGATTGCTGAGTTTTTTAAAAGTCTATAAAGAGGAACAAGAGAAACCAATAACATGGAAATACCGTTAAATATAACACCAAGTGGATCATGGAACCATTCGGCAGGTGAGCTTTATAAGAGATACTGCATGGTGTCAATTTAACACCATAATAGTAGTGTAGGATTTCAGACACGGACCTGATCCCCGCACCAGCCACACATTGGATCCAGTGCGATACACTCCCGGCAAGTCCTTGCCGCTGAGCAGATGTTATCCTCTAAGTCTTGGGGATCGATAGGCGGTGGCTCTGTAACTGCTTCAAAAAAGGAACCAAAACAGTTTAGTGAGTATGCATACTAGGCAAGGAAACAAATGCATGTATTAAAGGTGTAATAACAACACTAAAATCCAAAGACGAATGCTCGAAAACCTAACCTGGTGTTGAAGTGTCAGCTCAGTTGATTTTACACTATTCTAGAAAACAGTGAAAACTATGCACAACCTTTTGATCATTATAGCTCGATCTTTATTCCAAAAATGGCAATCACCTACATTTCACGATTTCTTTTAAATTACAGCAAGCCAAATGGAATAATTTCACGGTGTGTTTAGTATACCAGTAGGATCTTCAATCAAACTAAGCTTTTTGATAATATTTCGGTAGGTTACTTTTGGGGTAAATACAAGTGGTCCTAAATGACGTCACTGACGTATAATTAACTTTTAATTTTTTTATTAGTGAGCTGTCCAACCATATGTAATTGCATTTTTATGGATAAATAAAGTATTTTGCATGGAATTGAATATGCCTAATAAACTATGCTAGAGGAGAAGGCTTTGTTATGGGCTCCGTGCGCCGACGAAAGAGGGCGCCCTTTTACCTAGCAACGACGTCCCATGGGCGGGACATTTCGCTGGTTGACGCGCACCGTTCCTTGTGTGTGACGCACGTACACCAGGGGATTTGTACTTTGTAGGCCTACACCATTGATCTCATGGAGATCAATGGCCTACGGGTGCAGACCAGTAAATCGGTCCGAAATTGCCTGCGCCGGCCAAATCACGATTTGCATGCCCTCAAAATCTTCGGTATTTGGGCATGCTTTGGGCCATGAACTTGAGGGTTTGTAAAAAATATGGATGGAAGCCGTGCACAGGACTGGGAGCTTGCAGTTCTGTGTAATTTTGATGTAATTTGGACCCTAAAAGCGCTCTATTTTGCAATGGAGTGTAGGCATCGTTTTTCAAAATGGCGATGGGCTTCAGTACTATTTTCAGGGGTGATCATCTTCAGATGGAAATTTCCCCTAAAAGTCATCAGTTGACTCCCCGAAAATTGAAAAGAAAATGAAAGATGATGAAATAAGCTTAAATTTGATGTGCGTCTCGAACACCTTGGAGAGTTGTGAGTATTTTTCCCGAATTTTTGAAGTGGGAGCATTTACCATTGGGGTCTATGGAAGTTTATTTACTGGTCTGCTACCTGTAGTTTCAAAATGGCGCCTTCCATCGTTTGTTGTCAAATGTTTGCGGAGTGTTTTTTTTTCAGGGGGGCGGAACCGGGGGGGGGGGGCAGCGTTTCAAAACCGGGTCACCAATGGCGGTTCCGCAACAAATGCGCCCAAAATCTGAATAGGGCCGATGGACCGTCGTCCGATCACAGCAATTTCGAGCGAACAAGGGGGGGGGGGGAATTTGGGGTCGGAAAGAGCAAAAACTCAATTAATGCCCGTTGGGGACGCCCTACAGTAAGGAAGCCGCAAACAGAGGGCTTGTTTTCAGGCCAGAAATCGCAGTCAGAGATTTTTTTCTTGCAATCTTTGGATGAAATATGAGTCATCCATCCTTCCTCGTGCCGTACAAGTGGTTTGGGGAAATTTTTCAAAACCTCGCTTCTCTATAGGGTGCAGACCAGTAAATCGGTCCGAAATTGCCTGCGCCGGCCAAATCACGATTTGCATGCCCTCAAAATCTTCGGTATTTGGGCATGCTTTGGGCCATGAACTTGAGGGTTTGTAAAAAATATGGGTGGAAGCCGTGCACAGGACTGGGAGCTTGCAGTTCTGTGTAATTTTGATGTAATTTGGACCCTAAAAGCGCTCTATTTTGCAATGGAGTGTAGGCATCGTTTTTCAAAATGGCGATGGGCTTCAGTACTATTTTCAGGGGTGATCATCTTCAGATGGAAATTTCCCCTAAAAGTCATCAGTTGACCCCCAAAAATTGAAAAGAAAATGAAAGATGATGAAATAAGCTTAAATTTGATGTGCGTCTCGAGCACCTTGGAGAGTTGTGAGTATTTTTCCCGAATTTTTGAAGTGGGAGCATTTACCATTGGGGTCTATGGAAGTTTATTTACTGGTCTGCTACCTACACGTAGTGGCCGCGCTTCGCGGCAAATGAATTACAGTCAGGCAAGATGGCGTCGGTCGGTCATGACCCCCAACTCTTCCTTCTTTGCCGGTGATGAGGGGGTACTTGTGAACGGAGCGGATACGGGGGCGGGGATGGGATCTTCGCCCCAACACATGCACATATATTCCTAGCTCCTCCAAATTTAATCAGTTCCTGATATTCTGCTGTTATTAAGAATCATTTGTTATCGGAATGTTGTTCATAATTTAAAAGTTGAACAATGTAATCACATTGTACATTGACCGGAGCGGAAATTGAACTTGCGACCTCTGGATTGCCGTTCCGGATCTCTGCCAACTGAGCTATCCAGCCCTATGTCGGCGGTGTGTCGTAATGGGTGGTTTTTGGGGTTTTTTTGGTTGCCTTTTTCCCCCACGCGAGTAATCAACGTTCCAAATTTCCGGGAAAATACCGATAGTCCAAAAATGAAAGTTTTATAACCGCTATTACCTTTCTGTACTACAGAGCCAAGTCATGGATTGGATGGGGAAATATAAAACTAATACACTTGTTTTCTATAATACAGGGTGAGTCAAGAAAATGAAACCCAAAACGAAAACGAAAAAAACAACCAAATCAAATAAGGATGTGTGTGAATGGTTTTCGTTTTGCTGATTTCACACACACCTTTTTTGTGATCCGTGGACAGAACTTTAAAACAGTGGTGTGGTTAAACTCAGTATAACTTGAAAAGTACATAAGTGATTTGAATGAATCTTGTACTAAAAGAAAGCTTATGAAGTGGGCTTTTATATCCTATATTTTAAAAGTGCTACATGCAGAACTTCACTAAAACAATGGTCCCGACATTTGGATTTTGTTGTTTGTTTGTTTTTACTCACCCTGTACAAGTTGTTTTGGTCTGTTTGCAGTTTCCTGCTTCCTCGTGTGACAAGGCGTGTTTTGTGTTGGAAAATATATGGTATTTTTTTACGTCGGCCAACTGCTGTGTTGACTAACACAGGAAATAGCCAAGATAAATCGAATTTATGTTCCTTTTTTTCGGCTTGAAAGGGAATAATACAACATTTGCTTTTGCTGTATTTATTATCAGAAATGGATGGATACGGGGGTTAGTATTTTATAGTAAATATTAAGTTACACTGACTTGTTTGAAGTTTTGTGTTCATAGATGCTGGAAAAACAAAGCAAAGAATCATGTTCCTGTAGTCTGGTTCCCTGACCCCACTTTAGATGAAACGGAGCAATAGACGTCGGGGAATTTTGTAAGGTCAGGGAACCAGTCTAGCTTGCTTGTACCCGTTCATAGGTTTGTAATCGATTGCAAGTAAAATGCGGACTGACAAAATATGGTAAATTTTGGGCAGTATTTGAAAAAAAAAACAGTATTATTTTTCAACGCTGGCCGGGCGACCAGGGTTGAAAATTGATACAAAATACCTCTTTTCTAATGAACAGCACACCAGGTGCCTTGGTTTTGCAGGAAGCTTTATACTGTCATTCACTAACACAGTTCAGTAAGGTATTTCATAATAATTTGGTGGTATATTTCTTCAGTTGTTGGTTCTTACGAATTAAAATTACATATGTCATTTTATAAAACTATATAGGACCATATTTTTGGAAAACAAAAGTGGAACTGAAAAAATCCTAGAGTTATGAAACCGATAGAGGAATCCCATAAAAAAAACCCAGAAATGTACGGCCTTTGGAACGAAAGCCAGATTTTTCTTCAAAAATCAGGAACTTTACTGACAGTGACACATTTTGAAAATGTATTCCCAAGTCAAGTTTAATGCATTTACATACTTACATATTACTCTTTCTAAATGGCAATCCGTTTTCAGAATGAAACTTAAGGCTACCATAATCCTAAAGTAGCCACATTTCGAATCGATCGTTTTCCATCCAAACCTAAAAATATAAGGATATCGAAACTTTAAACGAATAGATATACATGTATGTATCTTCATTTTAAATCCTGGTTTGAAATTTTGATATTCCACAGATAGTAAGCTAGCGCTCTTGCTAAAAACAGACTAAAACCAACTATTATAGACTACATAAAATCTCACCTTGTACACTGCACATCGTTGATAGCAAACTTATTAGCACCATGGTGGCCCATCTTAAATGTCTGTATCTGTACCGCCCGTCCATGTCTGCTGACAGTTTGGCCGGCAGTTCCTTTCTCTCCGGGGGACTGTCAAAATAATCACATGTTCATCAATGATTATGCGGTTCAGTTTCATCTATTCGGCTAAAGAACCTAAATAATGACAATTCAGAGAGAGAGAGAAGGTGACTGGAATGGATGTTAATAGGGACGCAGTTTGAAGATTTTGGACCATTCGGTACATATTTCCAGTCTATTGTCCTATTTGGAGCCCGATCATTGTTCAGTAATGTTTATATTCCATATAATTTTGATATCGTTATGGAACTATTTTTTATCCAGCCGGTTTGTGCCAATTCAGTACGACAAATTGTTGACATATTTTTTTACTTTTGTTGCCCAACTCTGTTTTTTTGTGATTTTTTTTCCCGGTTGAACTAATAATAATACATGTAATAAATATTTGTTACGAGAAATGGGTCATTTGGGAGACATTCCCATATTCTTGTGCACAAAATGTTTCCATCTTTGATGTCACCTAACCCCAATTTTACCATATCCTACCCCCACGAATTTGGGTACATTTACGTTTTGGACCACGAGCGATCGATCTCTAGCCTATTTGCGACGGTAAAATTTTGCCTTAAATAGGAGCTGTGACATTAATGAAGTGTCTCCCTAATGTCCGGTACCCCCCCCCCCAAGGTGTAATTTATGACGACAAAACGTCCCCTTTAAGTAATGTAATAATAATACTTAATCGAAAAGGACAAACATTTTTGGAATAAAAGCAGTTTTGGGTGTTTTTTCCCCAAAACTATTCATTAAAACAAACTGAACCTGTGTGGCTGTTTAACTATTTTGTCTCCTGTGTCCTTACAAGGAAGTGAAACTGACATTTTATAACATGCTTTGTTTCATAGTTAATCCAAATAGAGCTGCATGCTGCGTTTTATGCCTTATCACAAAATTTCAAATTGAGTATTGCTGAATTTGTTGCCTTAGTCTTAGAGTTTATGACAATTTATGAAGCAAGTGTCTCAGTAAGACAAGACCCCTTCCACCCAAAAGACGACATTCCAATGGTTACTTGTTATTTTTATGTAGTAAGCGTAACAGTGCGCGACTCTGCCCCTGGTCGTTCATCACTTATCTTCAGTCGATAGCAAGATGCACCGAAAGCTACGATGCGTACAGCAGTACATGTTATTATACTAAACACGATAAATTCATGTGAACCAAAACCGCGCTCCCAGATCCTGTTCATCATGCAAGAAAGAAGTTCAAGGACAGAGGAAAGGAAAATGCGGCATCGTGGTTGGTTCTGTTGGCCTTGAAGTCTTGGATCCTCTTCAACCGGATGCTCCGGAAACTGTAAGCCTACTTGGAAGTTCATCAAGGAAGCAAATGACTTCTACATTTTAACATGCACATAATTATTTCAAGTTGTCCACCCTCACTCACGTCTACACTCAATTTTTTTTCTTTTACGCGAAATCCAGTGAATTAATTAGCCGAAAAAGTGATTATTTTTGATCAGGAGTGGTTAACTTAAGGTGCTCACTGAAGCACCATTTTGCCGTATAGAGGAACGGACTTTGTTCTGGAAACCATTATTGTTCACCCAAAGAATAGCATAGTCTTGGATGGGTAGTTGTTTGTCAGTTTTCGAGAATGAATTCATTGCTATAATCATTCATTTCCTCAATCACATATATCCTCTCACTTTCTGTATCCAACGGCCTTTTGCCCAGTAATGCTACATAGGTTTGTGCAGTGGGACATTAATCCATTGACCACAGTGGTTTAGCGTGCTTCTACACAAACAGGGTTGCTGTGTATAATCTGTAAGATTGTACCAGTGATCGGACGTGTGTTTATAAACAAATTATCGACAAAGCGATCACAGTATAGATTTACGCAATTCCTTGCACTCGTTCGCTGGATATACTGTGTACAGAGATATTTAGTTTCAGGAAACCTGAGGAGGAAATCGTACTGTACCATAATAACTTAATAACGCAGAACAATGTAACTGCATGATCACGAGCACATTTAACAGTTGTTGACTAGTGTGATGTGGGATATGACGTTTCGAATACCCGAGGGGCGCATAGCACCCGAGCGCCCCTTGTTATACCTATGTCTTGCATTTTTTTTTGACTTAAAAATCACGAAAACAAACAGCAGTTAACACAACTATGACACGACGTCAACTCATATGCATGTCACGTGCTCGAAACAGCTGAATGTCTGCAAGTTCGCTGCGTTTTACGTGTGAAACGCGTACGCGTACGCGTACGTACCGTTCGCACAAAGTCATAGCCATTGATCTCCATATACACAGGAGATCAATGTATATATGGAGATCAATGCTTTATCCGTTATCCAGTCTTTATATAGAGATCAGTGGATAGTCTGCAAGTTCGCTTACGCTTACGTACCGTTCGCACAAAGTCATAGCACACTCCCTGTGGAATATCCATTGATCTCCATTAGTAAGACCACGTACGTGATATCCCACAGGGAGTGTGCTATGACTTTTTATAAACTAAACACTTGATCGTTCTAGGCCAATGAAAATACAGTATTCAAGACGGAGGTATAACAATAGATATTGAGCAAGACAATCTATCACCTACCTTTAACTGCCGATGGAGACTATTGTGGTAGCGCCCAAGTTACCGTTTTAATTCCTCTGTCACTTCGCGTGGTCTTGTTCTAGCGACTATACTAATTCTTGCCTAAAAAAAACTCGCTAGATTGCCTCGTCGATGTGAGTGTTCTTGTCTGACGATGTCGGCAGAGATTATGGTTCTAATCCGAAAATGATACAGAACAATAAAATAGATCCTACTTCCTCCGTACCAAGCCTGTGTGTGCTTGCAGTCAGCATGCGCAGTGTTAGGAAGAGTGCTTCGTTTATTTCCAGCGTATGCTGGACTACGTTTTGGCGGCCCTTGACCTGGTACATGATTCTGACATCACAGCCATGACGTGAAACATGTTTCCGACGCTTGAATGAGTGGGTGGGGCCAGGCTGGATAGGAAGGGGGGATGAGGAAAGTGACAAAGTATTAGATAATTTTTCGTCCAGTACACGGTTACACGGTCTGAATTATAAAACGCACATAAAAACAGGATTGTATAAACATCTTTTAATTAGCAATCTAAACAGTACAAAATCCATAAAATATGAAATGTTGACTTTAGTAAGAACTGATTAAAGCTATTTACTACTACAATTACAGTCTTGAAACAAAGCCCCGAAACGGAATTAGGTATAATAATAAATTGTGTTTTAACTATATGTGTTACATTAATCAGTTGTGAGGAATCGGTCATTTAAAACCCACATAAAACACTGGAAGTGTGTATGATGCTCTAAAATGGTAATATTTCAATTCGTTAAAATTGCTTAGATTACAGCTGAAATCCCAAGCCTCTACGTCATAGACATATTTAAATAAAGTCAACATTACGTTGATCCAAAATTTAACAAAGCAACAATTAGTCTTCGAACTACGGGATATATGCTCTCTTCGTTTGTTTCACACACAAATTCCGCCAACAACGCAGCACGCCCTCTATTATGAACAATGAGGTGGGCGCACGTGACCACGTGCATTTTAACAACCGTCTGTGTTTTGTAAAACCTTCGGACGCTGCGACATTGCAATTCACCTTGTCAATCCTCTAAACAAAACTGACAGTCATACTGACAACAGGAAGACACACGAACAAAGAAGCAAACAAGCAAACAAACAAACAAACAGATATAGATCACAACACCAATTCACGCACACAATTAAAACTAGGCACATGTATGTATTGAACACTTGCGTCGTTGCTCTCTATTAAAAACTATTCTCCAAACATGCTAAAGCTTTCGAAGGCTGGCCCGGTGTTGTTTAACGCACAATCGTGACTCCGTATAACCCACTAAATTACGTGAGTTCAATAAGGTGCACGGTTTTGTTGTTGTTCCTCCTTCAGTTCACATATGCTCTCCTCTTAATCAATGTTCTTTTGTGCTAATTATCTACAATCTATCTTCAAAATACTCAAAATATTGGCACTAAGCGCTTTGGTCAAATCTGTACACTTTTCAAAGTATCCTCAAAGCTATATACATTAGAGCGCCCTCTGTTGATCAAGGCATAACCACGCAAATAATTATTTCAGCTGAATGGCTCGGGTCGGCCCATTGGTCATCTCAACAATGCTGCTGCAGATTTATGTTTTGAATTATGTGCACAACTTGTCCGTGAGGTCAAAAGAGGGCGCTAAGCTTAAAATGGTTCCGTCGATAAAAATGAAAGATTAAAGAAGTATCAGCATTTTTACAAGAAGTAGGCCTAGATGCCATGTTTCTGTAACGCATTAGTCATTTCAAAGTACTACATCAGCAATATTAAAATAAAATACCTAACATGGCAAGAACAATAATTTGCTTGGACAAATAATTTACATGGATTAATATGGGTAGAAAATATGAGTGGAAAAAAATGTCTCGCTCATTGGTCGCTTTTGTCACGTATCCCATTGAAGGGTAAAATCAATCTTTGTTGGTTTATAACTCTCACGGTTTTGGTTTAATATACAAAAGCATTGTCTTTTTTCTTTACAAAATTTAGTTCAGAACTGCATAGAGCTTAATTAAATAGTCAGGTACTCGGTGGTAAACTGCATCACTAAGCAATTTTACATAGTAGAACGCGCGTGTCTAACCCTTTATGTTAACACTAAATGGTACCCTCGGTTGGTGGTGTCCGTGCTTCACGCTATTTCCCATATAATGGGTTGACATAAGTAGACGTCGACGGCTTGTAGATAGGGTTTTGCGCCTGACGAAAAATAAAAAAGATTATCAATTATTTAGGAAGACTGTACAGCACGATTAATACATACAACTATACAGGCCCTCTCGCACATGTACACCAGACGCTACGAATTTGTGCACAACCAATCGAGTATGCACGCGCGCGCTAAATTCCAGACGCCTGCGTGAAGTGCGCGCACGCACCATGCCCTATTTTTATTGGCTGTTGTGCGTTAACCACGCCTTGCCTTTTTATCTATATCTTTATTAAGAGTTTGCATTTCGAGTGAATGAATCTTTGATTCTATCCCTTACCTGATCTCAGACTGCCGACTTCTGCTCTTTCTGGAAGCGCGCAAACTCCCTCTTATCGTGCAAGAAAGTAGCCGCTCTCAGGAGTGCCAGGAGTACAAGGCCTATCAGTACGATGGCAACTACTGTGCAGATGACAAAGATAAATATCACGCTGCCTGAAGCATCTTTCTCAACAACAGGGCCATCGCCGTCGTTTCCTCCACTCCCAGAATCACCTCCACACTCTGGTTTAAAAAAAGGTAAGTAAAATAACTCCGCCATTATCGTGTTATAAAGCTCTTTTTATCTTAACCCTTGTGATATTCTGTTAATTGGAATTATTATAGAAACGTTAAAGCTTTTGTGAAAACTTTCTTTTTACCTCCTGGTTCTACCAAGTGAACTAGTATGGTGCCGTTGCTGAGTGTCTTGTACACGAAGCTGTACGTCTTGGAGCATTTGCTGTGGCTTTCGGGTACAGGGAACACGCACAGACTGGATCCGTTTACTGTAGCATTGATTGAAACGGTACAATGTCAAAAATCACATACTTGCAACATCAAAAAGCTTTTGAAAAAATGTTTTGAAAAAGTATAGATATGTAACATTTGGGATTTTATCAAGAAACATTTAAGTCATTTACGGTAGGAAAATATCATACCAGCAGAATTGCAAGGAATACTTCAGGGACCATGACAAATCGGAAATGCATGACTCTGTAACTCGCAAACAACGTTTATTTGTCTACAAAGATGCTCATAGTTTCTTGCAATCACTTTAAATCTCACGTAAAATGGGTTTCAGAAGGTCCTGTAAAAGTAAAGGTGAAACGCGGATGCATGATGAAAAGTTCCTATCGTTCGAAATCTGAAAAAATCCTGCGCCAGACAAAATGTAGTTCTAGCAAAATGTGTCATTCTAATTGTGTCAATTCTATTAATTTTTTGTTCATAAACCCATTAACAGTTATGTTTTTTTCCCGTGATGAAATACACTAAGGCACCAACTACACTGAAAAAAATAAACCACCACCTACTCGTTGGTAAGTCCCTCTCGATCACCACAGCCACGTTGCACTTGTTACAATCCGCGGGTGAGATATCTACACCGTAGACCTGACACTCCACACAGGGTCGGTAGGACGAACATTTGCCGATACAAATCTAGGAAGAAAATGATAAACAAAATTAAATCGGGAAGTTTATACCAAAATCAAATCAATTTAATATGCCCAACTCAAATCAGTTTATACCAAATTCAAATCAATTTATATCAAACTCAAATCAGTTTATACCAAACTCAAATCAGATTATACCAAACTAAAATCAGTTTATATCAAACTCAAATCAGTTTATACTAAACTCAAATCATTTTTTACCAAACTGAAATCAGTTGATACCAACATTAAATTGTTTATACCAAAATCAAATCAGTTTATACCATAATGAAATCAGTTGATACCAAAACTAAATCGTTTATACCAAAAATAAACAGCTTATAATAAAATCAAATCAGTTTATACCAAAACTAAAGCAGTTAATACCAAATTCAAATCAGTTTATATCAAAGAAGCAATCACGCCAAGCTGATAAATACTCACATGCATGGACAACCTATTAGAAACAAGATCTCACCACACGCACGGAACGACAAACGTTTTTCGAATTGTATTTATTCGTGCAAAATAGGGGCTTTCACAGAGACACACGTTGGTTGAGTAAAGATTAATTTCTGAAAAATTTAAGTCATTGCAAGAACATTTTTCGTGTCAAAAGCATTAGGCAAATTGACTTCTGGAGGATAATAATATAAGAAAGGATACTCCCAGGCACCAACCTTACAGACTTCACACGTTTCGCCTTGGAATGGCGACTCACAGGTACACTTGTTGCAGTTGCACCGTCCTCTCCCATTACATATAAGCTGAAACAAAGGATCAAACAAGACGTTTTGAAAAGACAGAAGATTGACAAGTGAATAAGTACTTATATTCTTGAGTAGAATTTGTAAGAGAGTCATGCCAAGAAGGACATTATAGATGCTCATACTGTGCAAAGAGAAAACATGCAATTTTCCAAAATCCTTTCCGATTTTTAAAACAAATTCCAGTCACTTAAAAACCTCACTCAAATCATGCCTCTCAGGCAGTTGTTCAGGCAGGGAACCAGTTAACTAGAGAGGGTACCAGTCAACCAGCATAGTACCAGTCAACCAGCAAGGTACCAGTCAGCTAGCAGGGTGCCATGCAGTCATCAATGTAGAGTATCATTTAATCATTGCAGGGTACCAGTTAATACTCAACTCACCCCATTGGAAGCAATGCATGCAGCTGTTGACGTGGCGCAGCCGCAAGCGTTACCAACGTAGCCGGGTCTGCACTTGCACGCACTACGCCTCTTCTTCTCGTCACACACACACTCGCCTCTATCTGGCCCTGTCAAAAAAAATGGCGGGCAAAAAATCAGACGATCAAGAACCACAATTAAATAAGTGATATTTATAAGAAATATTTGAAATACACGGAAATGTTCAATAAAACTTTGGTACATTTAGCATTAAGCGTCTTCGGTTTTTATGTATAAGGCTTACCTCCGCACAATTCTGAATCGTATCGTTCGCACGAGAAATTGTCGCATTCACAATACCGTCCCGAAATGATCTCGTTGCGATTCTGAAAATATATAAGACAGATTTAACAAATCGTAATAAATTTCCTCCCTTGTTTGCCTCGGAGCAAGAACTGACTAAACGATGTATTATGATATAGTCCACGGGAACAGTACACGGGATGTGGGCTCGAAAGACGAGTACGTATTTGCTTCAACTTGGTCAGTATGATTGACACAGGCTCTCGCCAATTGGGGCTTTAGGGGCAAGGTGGTATTGTAGGAACACAGATCACTCAGTGTATGTTAACCTTACCTGGCGTTCGAAACAGGCACACTCCCCGCATATACATTCACCTCGGCCCGAGCACACGATGGAAGATGTCGAATTGGTGTTCCTATGAGGAAACAAGTCAAGCAGTTTGAAAATACACCGAAGTTGTAATCTCCCGAAGTTGTAATTTCAATATGCGTGGTGTGAGAGTGCCCTCAAGAGGCTGTGCGTAAGAGGTTTTTTTTTCAGACCAAAGAGAGATGATTGACTTACGCTCTACACGATGCGACGTTCTCGTACTTATCCCTGAATGGCGTGCCTGCATCGTCAGTGCTGCTGCACTCACACTGCTTACCATACCGTCCAGGATCGCACGCACACTGACCACACGATAAGGTGCCGTTACCATTCGTACAGTACTCACTATTAGGAACCTGCAGACGAGAGAGGAATTTCAAATTTTTGAGTCATTCCCTTGTTTTGAGAAAACATTGTGTCGAATTACTCATTCCATGCGTGTTATGTCGGCCTTTCGCAATCTGAAGAGGTGATTGCGAAATAACACAGTAACCTATAGTGAGACTCCAACAAACGTTTTTTTGGCGAGTGAAATCTCGATTTTGGAACGCGTCAATGATGTTCTTACCGCTGATGCCTCACACTCGCACTCGCAGGCAACTTCGACCGTGATCTCTATAGATTCGTCGAATCCAATCGGCCCAATGAAGAACCTAACTAGGAATAACGACCCAAATGGGAATACGGCATGAATCGAATCAATTTCAACGTACAAAAGGGTACATATATATTTTGTCGATACTTAGACAATAACTTAAATTGCAAAAGACGGAATGGCCTTTTTAATATAAGCATACACCTATTTCATTAGACGAATTTGCCGAAGCATTTGATACAAATTTGACATTGAAACTGGCAATTATAAAGCCCTACGATTTGGTGGAACGAAATTAAAGTACACTTCCTTTGAATTTGGTACAACGGTAAGAGTAATCGGTAACACCTATATAAGTATAGCTATAAGAGAGAAAAAAGTGTAAACTTCAGCTTTGTACTTTACTCGCAGCTCAGTTTGAACAAATATGAGCTTTGTAGCATACTTTTGTATGTTATTGTCCGGGTAACTCGTAGCCTCCACGCTGACATCAAAGCTGACCGTCTCACCGAGGCGTAGCCCCGTACAGACCTTGGAGTTTGGTCTCGGTGCCTCGTCCAGGCACCGTGAGGTGTAACTCACGGCAAGATTCTCCGGGGAATTGTCCACGATCTCCACCCGCGATGTGATTTTCTGTTGGGGCAATCGATCACAGTTAGATTAACACTGTGCGATCTTTATATTGAGCAGCCATTCCGTGTAATTCCCAGACGGTGTTAGTTAAACACTCGGACACTGTAGGATACTATAGCCTTTCGTTATCAGGATTTATCACATTGACACATCCTGATGATGTACATGTTGCTATTTGTACACTGCAAACTCATGTACATGTATTACTGTACTTGAACTTCCGTGATTATTCTATTAGTTCACTTAACCCTCACGTGACTATCAGAAACAAATTCATTGGTCTAAGACGTATCCTCACGTGACCACGAGATATAACTTGATTTGTATGACTTACTATCTCTCTGTAAAACACAACCTTGTATTCTTTTTCAAATATGTAAACTTTTTTAAGCTTTACATTTTTACCTCATAGTTGTCCTGGATCAATTGGACAACATTTGAAGAATCTTGAGCCAGCGTGTCCACAGTCGAGCCCTCGATAAACCGAGCGAGAGTCTGTACGTGAAGAGGACATAATTAAAAACAATTTAGAATGTTCAGTTATTAAAGCAGATGTCTCTTCTACGTTTTAGATTCGCATTAATATCTGGTGTAGTATATAGTTTTACCTTTTGGCGTTGGTTACACTGTTTGCATAGTTCACAAAATGAATCAGTTAACATTCACACAGCACTGAGGGTGATAGGAACCGTGGGCCCTCTGGTCTAACCGCTCCTATCCTGATAATGAAGCGATTTTGAACGAACCCGTTTTTGCCAAAAACTGTTGGCAAAGTCAGGTCTGTACAAAGTAAACATGGAAAAAACTGCCTTATAATTACCTGATATAAGCTCATTTGTTTGGCCGTCACGGCGAAGATTGGAATGACGTTCTGCTCTCTCATTCTGACGTTCAGGTGCCCGATAGATGGGTAATCCTATCGTGAAATGAAAAAGAGCATTGGGTAATGCTATAAGTTAGCATGAAGGATACTGAGGCCTAACTGTACACTTTGCCTACATACAGATTTAGCGTAGTATTGGTAACGTTAGAGGGTTACCGCAACAAGCAACATAATTGTTTATCAAACAAATGAAAAGGTATACAACATTTGCTTTTGCTGTAATTTTCAGAAATGGATGGATTTCGGCGTTAGCATTTTATAGCAAATATTATTGTTACACTGACCTGTTTAAAGGTGTGTGTTTATAGATGGAAAAAACAAGGAAAAATGCTCTGTATTCTTGTAGTTAAAACAATTGTAGTCTAATTGCAAGGTAAGGGAACCAGACTAGCTGGCTCGCACCCGTTCACGGATGTGTAACCGATTGCAAACAAGATGTGCATAACTGAATTTGGTAATTGGGGGCAGTATTTGAAAAAGCAAAAAAAGACGATGGTCGGCCCAACTGCAGAGAACATCCTACCCATTGATGTTGCTTTCCTGAGATACACAGAGACAATTGCGTTAAATTGACTTGCTCATGGACAACGAATAATGGTCTTACATATTCATTAGCCTTTGTGTTGTAGCCCGTGTCTGGGTTGAGATGACACTTCCCATCATTTGGTTGTACAACGCCGCCAAGCTGAATCAAAAAGCATTGAAAAGGTTCACAAAATGTTATAGTTTAGTTGTACACGATTCACACAAAAGTTTACTCGTTTTTTGCTTTCCTCAACAGTACATTTAAAATACATATATATATGCCCTACCTTTCCATCACCTGCAAAATGGAATGATCCGTCGCTAGTGTAGACGACGATGTGCCTCGCTCTCGGCAGCCAACCAATCTGATCCTAGCATGCAAATTAGAATGAATGCCATCACCAGGAATTATTTCTCTTACAATGTAAATTTGATTTGTAAATTGGTACACTTTCAATTATTACAGTGTATGGTAAACAATGCGGGGTAAATATGGACTTATTAATTTCTTTTTAGTTTAGGAAGTCATTGATTTGTTCAGATGTGAGAATTGTCGAATCTAATAGCTATACACTTGATAATGCATGATTATTCATAACCTTCAGTGGCGTCACCTACTTTGCATACTGTGACCTGCATGAGGGCGTCAAGGCCAGCCTCGGGAAGATCCAAGTTACCGGAGAATGATGTTTCGTTGACTCTTTGCTGAACAAGCAATGGAACACATTTTTGTCATGATTTCAAAACAACTTTCCAAAGAAAACCACAAAAAATAGTGGGGTTTTTTTTTTACAAAAACGGTTTACCAGCCAAAACTGTCACACGTTCTGTAGTGCGTGTGGCTGGTTCACGACTTATTTAGCTTGCTAATGTTACTAAAATATCAATAAATATAAAGATCAAAATAGCATAATCAGAACCGTTTACTAAGGCCTTATATAAACATTTAGTTAAATACGAAGGCATCTTACTGCACAAGGGCTAATTTTCTCACCGAGAATAAGTCAGTGTTGATGTCTAAGGGTAGATGATTTCTGAAGTTATAGGGAGCTTCACAACCTGGACATGGTTCCATAAGACTGTGGAATAATATTAAAGAAGGGAAGAAGACAATGTAATGGAAGAAAAACTAGAGGTTTTGCTTCCACGTTTATGTAAAAGAATATAGAACCGAATCCAAGACCCTTATTTTGGATGAGTTAATTTTTGTAAGAGAAGCTACAGTTGAAGGGCATAAAGAGGCTAGTAATTAGAAACGTAATCTTAAATTATAATTGCAATGATAGGCTCTATTTTAAGAGGACATAATTCACCTTTTAATTGCAGTGTCGACGTAGGGCGCCACCGTTTTCTCGACGAATGAACCGAAGCCTAGACGAAAGTTTCTTGTGATGTTCCCGATCTCTTGCGCTGCAAAAACACCAAGGAAAGGTAGATATTTTTTTTTACATTCTTGTTTAATTGTCGATATTCTTGTTTAATTGTGGACATTAAATTTGTTTGTCTAGTTTTGGTAGATTCAGGACCAGATTTTTTTTAACTTACAAATCTACATGTACAGCAGAAGTTAAGCCTGTAGCGTCATGGTTGAATGCTAAACGCGCATAATAAGCGTGAACGCACGAGCGTCCTTCAATTCACTATCAGAAATGTGTTACATTGTTACCGTTGAGGGCGTATATGCCGGGGATCCATACCTAATGTTGTAGCCAGTTCTTTCAAGTTGTCCAAGTCGTCCTGCATGGATCGGCTCAGATCCATGACGTAGTACAGATCCACTGGGTAGTCTCTCGCTTGCCGTACCGATACTGTCAAATCGGCTGTTTCCTCTACACGAAACGGACAAAACCGAATGATCGAAATAATTGACATGGAAAATCGATATTAACTGAGTCTGACTGGTTCATCTCATTTAACAATACAACTCAAAAGAGGTTTCACAATTTAGTACCGTCGATTTGACCAAATCTCGTTCGTGAGTACAATATCAAGTAATTCTCGCTCGATCGAGAACAATACAATAATCGGCAAAACAAAATCGACGGTCAGTGTGTATTATCGCACAAAATCTGATATAAGTGAAAAAAAATCGCATCTGTAACAACAAAATTGGTATGTCACAAAAATGCATGCAGAAATCGTTACAATCAATAAATCATCGATACACTGTATATTGCGTCAGGAATCGGGCACACATTGCACGCAGCGAATACACAGTATAGCATCAATTCAAACCACTGAGGTCAACTCATTATTCAGCAGTAATAATTTAAGTCGAACAGCCCAGTATCAACATTCGACAACATATTGGAGAGATATAAGTCACGACCCCTTTTAAGATCTAGATACAAAAACACGAGCATCTTGTGCTGTCTCCCTGAGTGCCCCTTGCCGCTGAATAGCATCACGAGGCTCTCTTTTGGATGTTTTTTTACGCTCTGCCTTAACTGTTGGTTTTTGAACATTTGTTTAGTATTATTCGCATTATTCACAATTTGTATACGTTAAACACTGAATATAATGTAGAAATGAAGATGATGCAACAGAGGCAGATAACCTTATTTGCTCAATAATGTGTTGAAAAGGGTTTTGCTTAGATCGACCGGGCCACGGCGCCCAACTTACTTGGCCGTAATTTCAACGTGATCTTCTGGGGCGCCACTTGCACGGCTTCCTTAGATGGCCCTTCACCGGCGTCGCTTAAAGGATCATTCTGTGGAGTAGATAAGTGATGAAGGAGTTACCAATTCAACAACAACATTAAATGTATTCAGATTTACATGTACATTGCACAAACTTAGACAAGTGTGTATTTGCCTTCAATTGGGGACCCCTGTTTTCCCTCTTTTGTTTGTACACGAAGACCTCCCATGTTTTGTACACGATCGCCAAATTGGGGACCTTCGGGAATTGGGGACCCTACTGTCCTCGATTGTTCAACGTCCCCTTTGGAATGCAGAAACAAACTCTGGTACACCGTACACTACACATAACGCACAAACGTACTCTCAACAAACTGTGGACGTAATATCTGTATCGGTGGAATGGCTTGATACAAATATATATACTGCCCCTATCTCTGTGTCGCAGTAAGACGTACGGCGGATAGTGACCTGTTCGTAATATCTTATTGCTCGATCTTCTTTCAGGTCTTGCCAAAATAACCAAAATTTAATCCTTATTTGCCTGAATCACTCGGTGGGGTAACTTACCTGAACAACTGTTACACTGCTTGCAGGGAATGTAATATCTTGACAAGTTTTGTTCATCAAGTTGGCTTGTAAATCACATCTTCGAAAGTTCGTCTCCTCTGCATAACCCTAAGAAAGATGACGACAAGGATGTATAAAAGAGAAAATACATTGAGAGGAAGTAAATTTTATGAACAAGGCCTTTGTTTCCCGAAAGAACTGCTTAAAACAGCCTATTAGAAACCCACGAACCCAAGACCAGGTGCTTAGTAGTGCAATACCAATTTTGCTGGTATCTACACAAATTCGAATCCAGTATAGCGTATTGGTACACCATTACATCTCTCTGCATTTTTATTTTTCCAGAAAGAAAGAGAAGAGATCTCCGGTCGTGTCCTCAACTAGATGTGCTTGCCAATAAGTGATATTTAAAACTTCTATAAAGAGGTACAATTGCACTGCGAAATAACACCACGTGCTATCTTTATTACAGGTGAGCTTCAATAAAGATTCTGCATGGTGTAAATTTAACACCGTTATAATAGTGTAGGATTTCAGACACGGACCTGATCCCCGCACCAGCCACACATTGGATCCAGAGCGATACACTCCCCGCAAGTCCTTGCCGCTGAGCAGATGTTATCCTCTAAGTCTTGGGGATCGATTGACGGTGGCTCTGTAACTGCTTTAAATATGAACATAACAATGCCATGAGCAAAATTATGCTTGATTGCGAAACATGCAGATAACGCGAAGAAGGGTTGAAGGCAGATAGGATAATTTGATTTTCGTGCATTTTTTTCGTTTCCAATAATAGAAACACTCACAATCCAAAGGAGAATGCTCAAAACCAAACATGTTCAAGTTTCAGCCCAGTTTAGTGGATATTACACTTTCGAGAAAACAGTGATAAAAACATCCGCAGCAGGCTTTTGATAACGAAACACGATTTCGTCAATAGAACATTTTTTCATTTCCATAGGATATTTTTTACATTTTTCATTTCCATAGTCTATTTGACTGATCGTTGAAAATCACCTACATGTCTCGATTTCGTCTAAATGACAGCGAGCCAGACGAAATAATTTCACGGGGGTGTGTAGTACCAGTACGATCTTTAATAATAAATTGCTAAGTTACTTTTGGGTAAATGCAAATGATCCTATATGCCTATAAACAATTAAAGGGATAGAGGTAAAGGCTTTGTTATACGGGGGCGGGGATGGGATGCTCCCCCCATATACATGCACATATTTTCCTAGCCCCGAATCGCATCATTTCCAGCTAGCATTTCCTGAGATTCTGCCGTCATGTATGAAGAATAATTTGCAAACTTTTGAATATCGGAATTGGGTTTTTGTTTTCTTCCTTTTTTAACAACGAAAGTATTAGATTTTCCCAATATTCCAAGAACGATACCGATACTCCAACACTAAAAGTTTGGTAACCGATATAACCATCTAATTTCTGCAGTTTAGAGCCGAGCCTGTCAGTATTATTTTGATGGGGGAAATAAAACAAAAGTTTAAAATAAAATCCCAAGGTTTTGGTATGTTTGAGCACAGTGTTTCTGCTTCCTTGTTTTACATGACGTGTTGTGTGTTGGAAATAAAAGGTTTTAGTAATTCGTCCGCCAACTGCAAAAACAGGAAATAGCCAAGATGATCGAAATTAATTACCAATTGTGGCGTTAAGAGACGTTTCTACAGTTGGTGGTTCACACGAATAAAAGAAAATGATGTCATTTTTACACTTCACTAGGACCATATTTGGAAAAACAAAAGGAGAAATGAAACAGAAAAGTCCCGTGGGAAGAAAACCAGATTTTGTTCCTTAAAAATCAGGAACTTGTGTTTCTGTTTCCTGATACCTTTTTCAAAAAAAATAATAATATCCAAGTCAAGTTTAATACACTGTATAGAGAAATATTATTCTTCTATATAATTGGCAGTTAATTTTGTACATTTGTAGAAATTTTGAAATTTTGATATTCCACAGATAGTAAGCTAGCGCTCTTTAACTAAAAACAGACTAAAACCAACTATTATAGACTACAAAAAAATCTCACCTTGTGCATTGCACATCGTTGATAACAAACTTATTAGCACCATGGTGGCCCATCTTAAATGTCTGTATCTGTACCGCCCGTCCATGTCTGCTGACAGTTTGGCTGGCAGTTCTTTTCTCTCCGGGGGACTGTCAAAATAATCACAGGAAAAATGTTCATCAATGATTATGCGGTTCAGTTTCATCTATTCGGCTAAAGAACCTAAATAATGACAATTCAGAGAGAGAGAAGGTGTCTGGAATGGATGTTAATAGAGACGCGGTTTGAAGATTTTGGACCATTCGGTACATATTTCCAGTCTATTGTCCTATTTTTGGAGCCCGATCATTGTTCAGTAATGTTTATATTCCATATTTGATATCGTTATGGAACTTTTTTTAATACAGCCGGTTTGTACCCTATGACAAATTTTGGACATTTTGTTTACTTTTATTGCCCCTGGCCCATCTTTGTTTTTGTGATTTTTTTTCGATCGAACTAATCATAATAATACACAATGTACATGTTATTATAAATATTTATTACGGGAAATGGGTCATTTGGGAGACATTCCCATATTCTTGTGCACAAAATGTTTACATCTTTAATGCTACCTAACCCCAAATTGACCTTATCCTACCCCACGAATTTGGGTACATTTACGTTTTGGACCACGAGCGATCGATCTCTAGCCTATTAGCGACGGTAAACTTGTGCCTTAAATAGGAGCTGTGACATTAATGAAGTGTCTCCCTAATGTCCGGTGCCCCCCTAAGGTGTAATTTATGACGACAAAACGTCCCCTTTAAGTAATTTAATAATAATACTTAATCGAAAAGGACAAACATTTTTGGAATAAAAGCAGTTTCGGGGTTTTTCCCCCCAAAATATTCATTAAAACAAACTGAGCCTGTGTGGCTGTTTAATTAATTAGTCTCCTGTGTCCTTATAAGGAAGTGAAACTGACATTCTATAACATGCTTTGTTTCATAGTTAATCCAAATAGAGCTGCATGCTGCGTTTGATGCCTTATCGCAAAATTTCAAATTAAATATTGCTGAATTTGTTGCCTTATAGTCTTAGAGTTTATGACAATTTATGAAGCAAGTGTCTCAGTAAGACAAGACCCCTTCCACCTAAAAGACGACATTCCAATGGTTACCTGTTATTTTTATTTAGCGAGCGTAACAGTGCGCGACTCTGCCCCTGGTCGTTCATCACTTATCTTCAGTCGATAGCAAGATGCACCGAAAGCTACGATGCGTACAGCAGTACATGTTATTATACTAAACACGATCAATTCACGTGAACCAAAAACCGCGCTCCCAGATCCTGTTCATCATGAAGAAGTTTAAGGACAGAGGAAAGGAAAATCGTGGTTGGTTCTTTTGGCCTTAAATTCCTGGATCCACTTCAACCGGATGCTCCGGAAACTGTAAGCCCACTTGGAAGTTCATCAAGGAAGCAAATGACTTCTACATTTTAGCATGCATTTATTTCAAGTTGTCCACCCTCACTCACGTCTACTCTCAATTTTTTTTCTTTTACGCGAAATCCAGTGTATTAATTAGCCGAAAAAGTGATCATTTTTGATCAGGAGTAGTTAATGGTATAAACTTAAGGTGCTCACTGAAGCACCATTTTGCCGTATAGAGGAACGGACTTTGTTCTGGAAACCATTATTGTTCACCCAAAGAATATCATAGTCTTGGATGGGTAGTTGTTTGTCAATATTCGAGAATGAATTCATTGCTACATGTAAAATCGTTCATTTCCTCAATCACATATATCCTCTCACTTTCTGTATCCACCGGCCTTTTGCACAGTAATGCTACATAGGTTTGTGCAGTGGGACATTAATCCATTGTCCACAGTGGTTTAGCGTGCTGCTACACAAACTGGGTTGCTGTGTATAATTTGTAAGATTGTATGTGTGATCGAACGTGTGTTTATACACAAATTATCGACAAAGCGATCACAATATAGATTTACGCAATTCCGTGCACTCGTTCGCTGGATATACTGTGTACAGAGATATTTAGTTTCAGGAAACCTGAAGAGGAAATCGTACTGTACCATAAATAACTTAATTTCACAGAACAAAGTAACTGCATGAACATGAGCACATTTAACAGTTGTTGACTAGTGTGATGTGGGATATGACGTTTCCATTGATCTCCATATGGAGATCAATGGACGTTTCGAATACCCAAGGGGCGCATAGCACCTGAGGCGAAGCCGAGGGTGCTATGCGCCCCTTGTTATACCTATGTCTTGCTTTCTTTCTTTTTTTGACGTAAAAATCACGACTATGATACGACGTCAACTCACATGCATGTCGCGTGCTCGAAACAGCTGATAGTCTGCAAGTTCGCTGCGTTTTACGTGTGAAACGCGTACGCGTACGTACCGTTCGCACAAAGTCATAGCCATTGATCTCCATATGGAGATCAATGGTCATAGCACACTCCCTGTGGAATATCCATTGATCTCCATTAGTAAGACCACGTACGTGATATCCCACAGGGAGTGTGCTATGACTTTTTATAAACTAAACACTAGATCGTTCTAGGCCAATGAAAATACAGTATTCAAGACGGAGGTATAACAATACTTGATACTGAGCAAGACAATCTATCACCTACCTTTAACCGCCGATGGAGACTATTGTGGTAGCGCCAAAGTTACCGTTTTGATTCCTCTGTCACTTCGCGTGGTCTTGTTCTAGCGACTTTACAAATTCTTGCCTAATTCCCAACTTGAAAAAAACCTCGCTAGAATGCCTCGTCGATGTGAGTGTTCTTGTCTGACGATGTCGGCAGAGATTATGGTTCTAATCCGAAAATGATACAGAACAATAAAATAGATCCTACTTCCTCCGTACCAAGCCTGTGTGTGCTTGCAGTCAGCACGCGCAGTGTTAGGAAAAGTGCTTCGTTCATTTCCAGCGTATGCTGGACTACGTTTTGGCGGCCCTTTTCCTGGTACATGTTTCTGACGTCACAGCCATGACGTGAAACAGGTTTCCAACGCTTGAATGAGTGGGTGGGGCCAGGCTGGATAGGAAGGGGGGATGAGGAAAGTGACAAAGTATTAGATAATTTTTCGTCCAGTACACGGTTAGTCTGAATTATAAAACGCACATAAAAACAGGATTGTATAAACATCTTTTAATTAGCAATCTAAACAGTACAAAATCTATAAAATATGACATTTTGACTTTAGTAAGAACTGATTAAAGCTATTTACTACAATTCAAGTCTTGAAACAAAGCCCCGAAACGGAATTAGGTATAATCATAAATCGTGTTCTAACTCTGTGTTATATTAATCAGTTGTGAGAAATCAGTCATTTAAAATCCACATAAAACACTGGAAGTGTGTATAATGCTCTAAAATGGTAGTATTTTAATTTGCCAAATTGCTTAGATTACAGCTGAAATACCAAGCCTCTCCGTCATAGACATATTTAAATAAAGTCAACATTACGTTAATCCAAAATTTAACAAAGCAACAATTAGTCTTCGAACCACGGGATATATGCTCTCTTCTTTTGTTTCACACACAAATTCCGCCCACAACGCAGCACGCCCTCTTTACATGAACCAATGAAGTGAGGGCATGTGACCACGTGCCTATTAACAACCGTCTGCGTTTTGTAAAACCTTCGGACGCTGCGACATTGCAATTCACCTTGTCAACCCTCTAAACAAAACTGACAGTCATACTGACGAACAGGCAGACACACGAACAAAGAAGCAAACAAGCAAACAAACAAACAGATATAGATCACAACACCAAATCACGCAAACAATTACAACTAGGCACTGGCATTATACAGTGATCATAACCCTACACCCCAACCATCTAAATTTAAACAAGTTGGCATTTGTTGTATAAATTTATTATTTACATTTATTTCGAAGCTTTATGTCACTAAAATGTACATGTATGTATTAAACACTTGCGTCGTTGCTCTCTAAAAACTATTCTCCAAACTTGTTAAAGCTTTCGAAGGTTGCCCTGTGTTGTTTAACGCACAATCGTGACTCCGTATAGCCACTAAATTACGTGAGTTCAATAAGGTGCACGGTTTTGTTGTTGTTTCTCCTTCAGTTCACATATGCTCTCCTCTTAATCAATGTTCTTTTGTGCTAATTATCTACAATCTATCTTCAAAATACTCAAAATATTGGCACTAAGCGCTTTGGTCAAATCTGTACACTTTTCAAAGTATCATCAAAGCTATATACATTAGAGCGCCCTCTGTTGATCAAGGAATAACCACGCAAATAATTAATTCAGCTGAATGGCCTGGGTCGGCCCATTGGTCATCTCAACAATGCTGCTGCAGATTTATGTTTTGAATTATGTGCACAACGTGTCCGAAGTCAAAAGAGGGCGCTAAGCTTAAAATGGTTCCGTCGATAAAAATGAAAGATTAAAGAAGTATCAGCATTTTTACAAGAAGTAGGCCTAGATGCCATGTTTCGGTAACGCATTAGTCATTTCAAAGTACTACATCAGCAAGTTTAAAATAAAATACCTAACATGGCAAGAACAATAATTTGCTTGGACAAATAATTTACATGGATTAATATGGGTAGAAAATATGAGTGGAAGAATTTAAAAAAAAAATGTCTCGCTCATTGATCGCTTTTGTCACGTATCCCATTGAAGGGTAAAATCAATCTTGTTGGTTTATAACTCTCACGGTTTTGGTTTAATATACAAAAGCATTGTCTATTTTCTCTAGCTTTCTTGACATAATTTAGTTCAGAACTGCATAGAGCTTAATTAAATAGTCAGGTACTCGGTGGTAAACTGCATCACTAAGCAACTTTACATAGTAGAACACGCGTGTCTAACCCTTTATGTTAACACTAACTGGTACCCTCGGTTGGTGGTGTCCGTGCTTCACGCTATTTCCCATATAATGGGTTGACATAAGTAGACGTCGACGGCTTGTAGATAGGGTTTTGCGCCTGACGAAAATAAAAAAGATTATCAATTATTTAGGAAGACTGTACGCACGGTTAATACATACAACTATACAGGCACTCTAACGCACATGTACACCAGACGCTACGAATTTATGCACAACCAATCGAGTATGCACGCGCGCGCTATATTCCAGACGCCTGCGTGAAGTGCGCGCACGCACCATGCCCTATTTTTATTGGCTGTTGTGCGTTAACCACGCCTTGCCTTTATATCTATATCTTTCTTTAGAGTTTGCAATTCAAGTGAATGAATCTTTGATTCTATCCCTTACCTGATCCCAGACTGCCGACTTCTGCTCTTTCTGGAAGCGCGCAAACTCCCTCTTATCGTGCAAGAAAGTAGCCGCTCTCAGGAGTGCCAGGAGTACAAGGCCTATCAGTACGATGGCAACTACTGTGCTGATGACAAAGATAAATATCTCGCTGCCTGAAGCATCTTTCTCAACAACAGGGCCATCGCCGTCGTTTCCTCCACTCCCAGAATCACCTCCACACTCTGGTTTAAAAAAAAAAGTAAGTAAAATAACTCCACCATTATCGTGTTTGTAGCTCATTTTATTTTAACCCTTGTGATATTCTGTTAATTGGAACTATTATAGAAAAGGAAAAGCTTTTGTGAAAACTTTCTTTTTACCTCCTGGTTCTACCAAGTGAACTAGTATGGTGCCATTGCTGAGTGTCTCGTACACGAAGCTGTACGTCTGGGAGCAGTTGCTGTGGCCTTCGGGTACAGGGAACACGCACAGACTGGATCCGTTTACTGTAGCATTGATTGAAACGGTACAATGTAAAAAAACACATAGTTGCAACATCAAAAAGCTTTCGAAAAATGTTTTGAAAAAGTATAGATATGTAACATTTGGGATTTCATCAAGAAAAATTTAAAGTCATTTACGGTAGGAAAATATCATACCAGCAAAATTGCAAGGAATACTTCCGGGACCATGGGAAATCGGAAATGCATGACTCTGTAACTCGCAAACAACGTCTATTTGTCTACAAAGATGCTCATAGTTTCTTGCAATCACTTTAAATCTCACGCAAAATGGGTTTCAGAAAGTCTTGTAAAAGTAAAGGTGAAACGCGGATGCATGATGAAAAGTACCTAACATTCGAAATATGAACAAATCCTGCGCCAGACAAATGTAGTTCTAGCAAAATGTGTCATTCTAATTGTGTCAATTCTATTCATTTTTTGTTCATAAACCCATTAACAGTTATGTCTTTTTCCCGTGATGAAATACACTAAGGCACCAACTACACTGAAAAAAATAAACCACCACCTACTCGTTGGTAAGTCTCTCTCGATCACCACAGCCACGTTGCACTTGTTACAATCCGCGGGTGAGATATCTACACCGTAGACCTGACACTCCACACAGGGTCGGTAGGACGAACATTTGCCGATACAAGTCTAGGAAGAAAATGATAAACAAAATTAAATCAGGAAGTTGATACCAAAATCAAATCAATTTAATATGCCCAACTCAAATCAGTTTATACCAAATTCAAATCAATTTATATCAAACTCAAATCAGTTCATACCAAACTCAAATCAGATTACACCAAACTAAAATCAGTTTATATCAAACTCAAATCAGTTTATACTAAACTCAAATCAGTTTATACCATAATGAAATCAGTTGATACCAAAACTAAATCGTTTATACCAAAAATAAACAGCTTATAATAAAATCAAATCAGTTTATACCAAAACTAAAGCAGTTAATACCAAATTCAAATCAGTTTATATCAAAGAAGCAATCACGCCAAGCTGGTAAATACTCACATGCATGGACAACCTATTAGAAACAAGATCTCACCACACGCACGAGTTATATATGTCTGATTTTTTTTCAAAAGGAACGACAAACGTTTTTCGAATTGTATTTATTCGTGCAAAATAGGGGCTTTCACAGAGACACACGTTGGTTGAGTAAAGATTAATTTCTGAAAAATTTAAGTCATTGCAAGAACATTTTTCGTGTCAAAAGCATTAGGCAAATTGACTTCTGGAGGATAATAATAGAAGAAAGGAGACTCCCAGGCACCAACCTTACAGACTTCACACGTTTCGCCTTGGAATGGCGACTCACAGGTACACTTGTTGCAGTTGCACCGTCCTCTCCCATTACATATAAGCTGAAACAAAGGATCAAACAAGACGTTTTGAAAAGACAGAAGATTGACAAGTGAATAAGTACTTATTCTTGAGTAGAATTTGTAAGAGAGTCATGCCCAGAAGGACATTATAGATGCTCATACTGTGCAAAGAGAAAACATGCAATTTTCCAAAATCCTTTCCGATTTTTAAACCAAATTCCAGTCACTTGAAAACCTCACTCAAATCATGCCTCTCGGGCAGTTGTTCAGGCAGGGAACCAGTTAACTAGAGAGGGTACCAGTCAACCAGCATAGTACCAGTCAACCAGCAAGGTACCAGTCAGCTAGCAGGGTGCCATGCAGTCATCAATGTAGAGTATCATTTAATCATTGCAGGGTACCAGTTAATACTCAACTCACCCCATTGGAAGCAATGCATGCAGCTGTGGACGTGGCGCAGCCGCAAGCGTTACCAACGTAGCCGGGTCTGCACTTGCACGCACTACGCCGCTTCTTCTCGTCACACACACACTCGCCTCTATCTGGCCCTGTCAAAAAAAATTGCGGGGAAATAATCAGACGATCAAGAACCACAATTAAATAAGTGATATTTATCAGAAATATTTGAAATACACGGAAATGTTCAATACAACTTTGATACATTTGGCATTAAGCGTCTTCGGTTTTTATGTATAATGCTTACCTCCGCACAATTCTGAATCGTATCGTTCGCACGAGAAATTGTCGCATTCACAATACCGTCCCGAAATGATCTCCTTGCGATTCTGAAAATATATAAGACAGATTTAACAATCGTAATAAATGTCCTCTTTTTTTTTGCCTCGGAGCAAGAACTGACTAAACGATGTATTATGATATAGTCCAACAGTACACGGGATGTGGGTTCGAAAGACGAGTACGTATTTGCTTCAACTTGGTCAGTATGATCGACACAGGCTCTCGCCCATTTGGGCTTTAGGGGCAAGGTGGTATTGCAGAGAGACAGATCACTCAGTGTATGTTAGCCTTACCTGGCGTTCGAAACAGGCACACTCCCCGCATATACATTCACCTCGGCCCGAGCACACAATCGAAGATGTCGAATTGGTGTTCCTATGAGGAAACAAGTCAAGCAGTTTGAAAATACACCGAAGTTGTAATCTCCCGAAGTTGTAATTTCAATATGCGTGGTGTGAGAGTGCCCTCAAGAGGCTGTGCGTAAGAGGTTTTTTTTTTCAGACCAAAGAGAGATGATTGACTTACGCTCTACACGATGCGACGTTTTCGTACTTATCCCTGAATGACGTGCCTGCATCGTCAGTGCTGCTACACTCACACTGCTTACCATACCGTCCAGGATCGCACGCACACTGACCACACGATAAGGTGCCGTTACCATTTGTACAGTACTCACTGTTAGGAACCTGCAGACGAAAGAGGAATTTCAAATTTTTGAGTCATTCCCTTGTTTGGAGAAAAACAGTGTGTCGAATTACTCATTCTATGCGTGTTATGTCGGCCTTTCGCAATCTGAAGAGGTTATTGCGAAATAACACAGTAACCTATAGTGAGACTCCAACAAACGTTTTTTTGGCGAGTGAAATCTCGATTTTGGAACGCGTCAATGATTTTCTTACCGCTGATGCCTCACACTCGCACTCGCAGGCAACTTCGACCGTGATCAATATAGATTCGTCGAATCCAATCGGCCCAATGGAGAACCTAATTAGGAATAATGACCCAAATGGGAATACGGCATGAATCGAATCAATTTCAAAGTACAAAAGGGTACATAGGCCTATATTTTGTCGATACTTAGACAATAATTTAATTTAAGCGTACACCAATTTCATAGGACGAATTTGCCGAAACTTTTGATACAAATTTGAAATTGAAACTGGCAATTATAAAGCCCTACGATTTGGTGGAACGAAATTAAAGTACACCTTCATTGAATTTGGTACAACGGTAAGAGTAATCGGTAACACCTATATTAGTATAGCTATAAGAGAAAAAAAGTGTAAACTTCTGCTCTGTACTTTACTTGCAGCTCAGTTTGAACAAATATGAGCTTGTAGTATACTTTTGTATGTTATTGTCCGGGCAACTTGTAGCCTCCACGCTGACATCAAAGCTGACCGTCTCACCGAGGCGTAGCCCCGTACAGACCTTGGAGTTTGGTCTCGGTGCCTCGTCCAGGCACCGTGACGTGTAACTCACGGCAAGATTCTCCGGGGAATTGTCCACGATCTCCACCCGCGATGTGATTTTCTGTTGGGGCAATCGATCACAGTTAGATTAACACTGTGCGATCTTTATATTGAGCAGCCATTCCGTGTAATTCCCAGACGGTGTTACTTAAACACTGTGACACTGTAGGATACTACAGCCTTTCGTTATCAGGATTTATCACATTGACACATCCTGATGATGTACATGTTGCTATTTGTACACTGCAAACTCATGTACATGTATTACTGTACTTGAACTTCCGTGATTATTCTATTAGTTCACTTAACCTTCACGTGACTATCAGAAACAAATTCATTGGTCTAAGACGTATCCTCACGTGACCATGAGATATAACTTGATTTGTATGACTTACTATCCCTCTGTAAAACACAACCTTGTTTTCTTTTTCAAATATGTAAACTTTTTAAGCCTTGCATTTTTACCTCATAGTTGTCCTTGATCAATTGGACAACATTTGAAGAATCTTGAGCCAGCGTGCCCACAGTCGAGCCTTCGATAAACCGAGCGAGAGTCTGTACGTGAAGAGGACAAAATTAAAAACAACTTAGAATGTTCAGTTATTAAAGCAGATGTCTCTTCTACGTTTTAGATTCGCATTAATATCTGATTTAGTATATAGTTTTACCTTTTGGAGTTGGTTACACTGTTTGCATAGTTCGCAAAATGAATCAGTTAAAATGCACACAGCACTGAGGGTGATAGGAATCGTGGGTCCTCTGGTCCAACCGCACCTATCCTGATAATGAAGCGATTTTGAACGAACCCGTTTTTGTCTAAAACTGTTGGCAAAGTCAGGTCTGTACAAAGTAAACATGGACAAAACTGCCTAATAATTACCTGATATAAGCTCATTTGTTTGGCCGTCACGGCGAAGATTGGGATGACGTTCTGCTCTCTCATTCGGACGTTCAGGTGCCCGATAGATGGGTAATCCTATCGTGAAATGAAAAAGAGCATTGGGTAATGCTATAAGTTAACATGAAGGATACTTAGGCCTTACTGTACACTTTGCCTAGATACAGATTTAGCGTAGTATTGGTAACGTTAGAGAGTTACCGCAACAAGCAACATAATTGTTTATCAAACAAATGAAAAGGTATCCTACAACATTTGCTTTTGCTGTAAGTTTCAGAAATGGATGGATTTCGGCGTTAGCATTTTATAGCAAAAATTATTGTTACACTGACCTGTTTAAAGGTGTGTGTTTATAGATGGAAAAACCAAGGAAAAGTGTTCTGTATTCTTGTAGTCAAAACAATTGTAGTCTAATTGTGAGGTAAGGGAACCAGACTAGCTGGCTCGCACCCGTTCACGGATGTGTAACCGATTGCAAACAAAATGTGCATCACTGAATTTGGTAATTGGGGGCAGTATTTGAAAAAAGTAAAAAAAGACGATGGTCGGCCCAACTGCAGAGAACATCCTACCCATTGATGTTGCTTTCCTGAGATACACAGAGACAATTGCGGTAAATTGACTTGCTCATGGACAACGAATAATGGTCTTACATATTCATTAGCCTTTGTGTTGTAGCCCGTGTCTGGGTTGAGATGACACTTTCCATCATTTGGTTGTACAACGCCGCCAAGCTGAATCAAAAAGTATTGAAAAGGTTCACAAAATGTTATATTTTAGTTGTACACAGTTCACACAAAAGTAAACTCGTTTTTCGCTTTCCTCAACAGTATATTTTAAATATATATATATGCCCTACCTTTCCATCACCTGCAAAATGGAATGATCCATCGCTAGTGTAGACGACGATGTGCCTCGCTCTCGGCAGCCAACCAATCTGATCCTAGCATGCAAATTAGAATGATTGCCATCACCAGGGATTATTTCTCTTACAATGTAAATTTGATTTGTAAATTGGTACACTTTCAATTATTACAGTGTATGGTAAACAATGCGGAGTAAATAGGGACTTATTAATTTCTTTTTTAGGAAGTCATTGATTGTTCAGATGTGAGAATTGTCGAATCTAATAGCTATACACTTGATAATGCACGATTATTCATAACCTTCAGTGACGTCACCTACTTTGCATACTGTGACCTGCATGAGGGCGTCAAGGCCAGCCTCGGGAAGATCCAAGTTACCGGAGACTGATGTTTCGTTGACTCTTTGCTGAACAAGCAATGGAACAAATTTTTGTCATGATTTCAAAACAACTTTCCAAAGAAAACCACAAAAACATAATGTTTACGGTTTACCAGCCAAAACTGTCACACGTTCTGTAGTGCGTGTGGCTGGTTCACGACTTATTTTGCTTGCTAATATTACTAAAAAATATCAATAATTATAAAGATCAAAATAACATAATCAGAACCGTTTACTAAGGCCTTATATAAACAATTCGTTAAATACGAAGGCATCTTACTATACAAGGGCTAATTTTCTCACCGAGAATAAGTCAGTGTTGATGTCTAAGGGTAGATGATTTCTGAAGTTATAGGGAGCTTCACAACCTGGACATGGTTCCATAAGACTGTGGAATAATATTAAAGAAGGGAAGAAGACAATGTAATAGAAGAACAACTAGAGGTTTTGCTTCCACGTTTATGTAAAATGCTATAGAACCGAATCCAAGACCCTTATATTTGGATAGCGTTAATTTCTGTACGAGTAGCTACAGTTGAAGGGCATAAAGAGGCTAGTAATTAGAAGCGTAATCAATTGCAATGATAGGCTCCGTTTTAAAGAGAACGTAATTCACCTTCCAATTGCAGTGTCGACGTAGGGCGCCACCGTTTTCTCGACGAATGAACCGAAGCCTAGACGAAAGTTCCTTGTGATGTTCCCAATCTCGTACGCTGCAAAAACACCAAGAAAGGTAGATTTTGTTTTTACAATCGTGCTTAATTATCGATATTCTTCTCGACACTTTGTTTGTCAACTTTTTGTAGATTCACAACCAAGTTGTTTTTTTTTCAACTCACAAATCTACCGCAGAACTGAATCCTGTAGCATCATGGTTGAATGCCAAACGGACATGAGCGTGAACCAACGAGCGTCCTTCACTATCAGTTATTTGTTGCATTGTTACCGTTGAGGGCGTATATGCGGGGAATCCATACCTAATGTTGTAGCCAGTTCTTTCAAGTTGTCCAAGTCGTCCTGCATGGATCGGCTCAGATCCATGACGTAGTACAGATCCACTGGGTAGTCTCTCGCTTGCCGTACCGATACTGTCAAATCGGCTGTTTCCTCTACACGAAACAGACAAAACCGAATGATCGAAATAATTGACATGGAAAATCAATATTTATTGAGTCTGACTGGTTCATCTCATTTAACAACAAAACTCAAAAGAGGTTTCACAATTTAGTACCGTCGATTAGACCAAATCTCGTTCGTGAGTACAATATCAATTAATTTTTGCTCGATCGAGAACCATACAACAATTGGAAAAACAAAATCGACCTTCAGTAGGTATTATCGCACAAAATCTGATATAAGTGGAAAAAAAATCGCATTTGTAACAACGAAATTGGTACGGTCACAAATATACATGCAGAAATCGTTACAATCAATAAATAATCGATACACTGTATATTGCGTCAGGAATCGGGCACACATTGCACGCAGCGAATACACAGTATAGCATCAATTCAAACCACTGAGGTCAACTCATTCTTCAGCAGTATGTATTTAAGTCAAACGGCCCAGTATCAACATTGGATAACATATTGGAGAGATATAAGTCACGACCCCTTTTAAGATCTAGATACAAAAACACGAGCATCTTGTGCTGTCTCCCTGAGTGCCCCTTGCCGCTGAATAGCATCACGAGGCTCTCTTTGGATGTTTCTTACGCTCTTCCTAAACTGTTGGTTTTTGAACATTTATTTAGTATTATTCGCATTATTCTCAATTTATATACGTTAAACACTGAATATATGCAGAAATTAAGATGATGCAACAGAGGCAGATAACCTTATTTGCTCAATAATTTGTTGAAAAAGGTTTTGCTTAGATCGACCGGGCCACGGCGCCCAACTTACTTGGCCGTAATTTCAACGTGATCTTCTGGGGCGCCACTTGCACGGCTTCCGTAGATGGCCCTTCACCGGCGTCGCTTAAAGGATCATTCTGTGGAGTAGATAAGTGATGAAGGAGTTACCAATTCAACAACAACATCGAATGTATTCAGATTTACATGTACATTGCACAAACTTAGACAAGTGTGTATTTGCCTGCAATCGGGGACCCCTATTTTCCCTCTTTTGATTGTACACGAAGACCTCCCATATTTTGTACACGATCGCCAAATTGGGGACCTTCGGGAATTGGGGACCCTACTGTCCTCGATTGTTCAACGTCCCCTATTGAATGCAGAAACAAACTCTGGTAGGGCCTACACCGTACACTACACATAACACACAAACGTACACTCAACAAACTGTGGACGTAATATCTGTATCGGTGGAATGGCTTGATATATATTGCCCCTATCTCTGTGTCGCAGTAAGACGTACGGCGGATAGTGACCTGTTCGTAATATCTTATTGCTCGATCTTCTTTCAGGTCTTGCCAAAATAACCAAAATTTACTCCTTATTTGCCTGAATCACTCGGTGGGGTAACTTACCTGAACAACTGTTACACTGCTTTCAGGGAATGTAATATCTTGACAAGTTTTGTTCATCAAGTTGGCTTGTAAATCACATCTTCGAAAGTTCGTCTCCTCTGCATAACCCTAAGAAAGATGACGACAAGGATGTATAAAAGAGAAAATACATTGAGAGGAAGTATATTATTAGAAACCCACGAACCCAAGACCAGGTGCTTAGTAGTGCAATACCAATTTTGCTGGTATCTATACAAATTCGAATCCAGTATAGCGTATTGGTACACCATTACATCTCTCTGCATTTTTATTTTCCCAGAAAGAGATCTCCGGTCGTGTCCTCAACTAGATGTGCTTCTATAAAGAGGTACAATTGCACTGCGTAATAAACACCACGTGCTATCTTTATTACATGTGAGTTTCAATAAAGATTCTGCATGGTGTAAATTTAACACCGTTATAATAGTGTAGGATCTCAGACACGGACCTGATCCCCGCACCAGCCACACATTGGATCCAGAGCAATACACTCCCCGCATGTCCTTGCCGCTGAGCAGATGTTGTCCTGTAAGTCTTGGGGATCGATTGGCGGTGGCTCTGTAACTGCTTCAAATATGAACATAGAAATGCCATGAGCAAAATTATGCTTGATTGCGAAACATGCAGATAATCTGCAAAAGGGTCAAATGCAGATAGGATAATTTGCTCTTCTTCTTCTTTTTTGTTTCCAATAATGAAAACCCTCAAAATCCAAAGGAGAATGCTCAAAACCACACATGTTCAAGTTTCACCCCAGTTTCAGCCCATGCAATGGATATTTCACTTTTTGAGAAAACTGTGCAAAACTATGAACAGCAGGTGTGACAACGAAACAACTGATCGTTGAAAATCACCTTCTATCTTGATTTCGTCAAAATGACAGCAAGCCAGACGGAATAATTTCACGGGATGTTTTAGTACCAGTACGGTCTTTAAGGTTTAAGGCAAAGTTGTTTGATAATAATTTGTTAAGTTACTTTTGGGGTAAATGCAATATCCCTATAAACAATTAAATGTTCTAGAGGTAAAGCCTTTGTTATACCATATAGAGCAAGGTTATACGGGGGCGCGGGCGCCGGGGGATGGGATGTTCCCCCAATATATGCACATATTTTCCTAGCCCCGAATCGCATCATTTCCAGCTAACATTTTCCTGAGATTCTGCTGTCATGTATGAAGAATAATTTGCAAACTTTTGAATATCGAAATTGGTTTTTTGTTTTTTTCCTTTTTTAACAACGAAAGTAATTAGATTTTCCCAATATTCCAAGAACGATACCGATACTCCAACACTAAAAGTTTGGTAACCGATATAACCATCTAATTTCTGCAGTTTAGAGCCGAGCCTGTCATTATTATTTTGATGGGGGAAATAAAACAATTTTTTTTTTTAAATCCCAAGGTTTTGGTCTGTTTGAGCACAGTGTTTCTGCTTCCTTGTTTTACATGACGTGATGTGTGTTGGAAATAATGTGTTTTAGTAATTCGTCCGCCAACTGCAAAAACAGGAAATAGCCAAGATAATCGAAACTAATTACCCATTGTGGCGTTAAGAGACGTTTCTACAATTGGTGGTTCACACGAATAAAAGAAAATGATGTCATTTTTAACTTCACTAGGACCATATTCGGAAAACGAAAGAAGAAATGAAAAATCAATAAGGAAAATCCTAAAACAAACAGAAAAGTCCCGTGGGGAAAAAAAAACAGGTTTTGTTCCTTAAAAATCAGGAACTTGTGTTGCTGTTTCATGATACATTTTTGAAAAAAATAATAATTTCCAAGTGAAGTTTAATACACTGTATAGAGAAATATTATTCTTCTATATAATTGGCAGTTAAATTTGGGAATGAAAATTAAGAGCACCAGCGTAAAGTAGCCACATTTTAGATTCTACATTTTTTATCCAAATCTCAAGAAAACAAAGAAACGAAATCAACACACTAATATTATGCATCGTCGGTTCAGTGCTAAAAGGTCCCTAGTCGAATGATTTCTGGCGGACACTCTTAGGTCAGATTTTGAGCTTGAAAAGCTATATTACTTCAGACTGACACAACTTTCACACTGTTTTTTTTTAAAAACTATCCTCCCCCAACAATTTGATTAGACTTTGTAGTTTTTTGCTCTTTGGTTTGTTATTTTAAGGGATTTTTGTTGTTGACACATTGCCCGAATTTTCCAATAAGGAACTTTTTGTACTGAGACGACGATAGGTAGCAATGTACGTTTCAACCTGTTTTGTAATGTATTCCAGTCCGGGTAGTGACTAAAAATAGAATATAGTAGAACAGAGACCAACTACTACAAACATCTTACCTTGCGCATTGCACATCGTTGATAGCAAACTTAGCATCATGGTGGCCCATATTAAATGTCTGTATCTGTACCCCCCGTCCATGTCTGCTGACAGTTTAGCCGGATTTTCCTTTCTCTCCCGGGGGACTGTCAAAATAATCACAGGAAAAAGTTCATCAAGGTTTGTCCGGTTCAATTTCATCCATTTGATTGACTACAAGATCCTTTGACAATTAAGTGAGAGAGAAGGTGTCTAAAATAGATGGTAACTAATTAGGAATGTAGTAAATTTGAAGATGCATGTTAGACCATAGAGATATGGTTAGACCATTTGGCAAAATTTTTATATTCGACCGTAATGTTCCAGGTTTTTTAAGCTCTGGCAGGAACTTCTACATGTCATTTGGTGGTCGGTCGGTCGGTCTGTCCGTCTGTCTGTCCCCAGAAAGTTGACCGAAAGTATGGTGTTCCACATGTGCCATCGGCGTCGCATTTTTCGGCGTCGCATTTTTAAGCTCTGGCAGGGATCATTTTGATCGATTTCATGCAAGAGATCATGCAAGACTTCTCGCAACACGGCCAGAGCTTATTGTGTACACTCGCACTTGTTTATTCTCCTATTTGGTGCTCGATCGCTTCTCATATAGGCACTACACCCTATATCTTTAGCCATCCCTACTTTATGATTTTTCCATATTTGATATCCTTAAGGAGCTCATTATCCAGCCGGTTTGTATCGTTTCAGCATCAATAACGCCTGCCAAATAGTTGTGGAACTTGACTTTTGTCTTCCCATGCCAAACCCGAACCGGAATCATAACGCACGAAAAAAGGGGAAAATTCAAATAATTTCCTAGTTTAATTCCTTAATTCGGACTTCTCAGCTCACCGCTCACATGATGCAATTTTCAATTTTGGTCAATTTCAAGCAATTCATGGAGCGCCCATGCCCAGTCGATCAAAAACAAAACTTAGCCGTTTATGGAGCGTCCAATCTATCAAAATCAATCATTCTGAAAACACATCACACTCACAGTGATTAAAATCACTGATGATGGTTAGGCATCTTGCGTCAATTACACATTTTATAGCGAGGGGTTGGAGACGCAAACGCAACAAGACGGACTGACAGGGACTCCCGGGGTGGGGTTGGTATTAAAGGGTGGGAAGGGGAGTCGAGGTCACCAAGAGGGCGTGGTCAGTGTCAATCCAGCAGGAGGAAAGCTCGGATTCTACCTTTCGTACATTATCAACCCATGCCCAGTAATAGGAAGGCACCACTTATCTCGTTACCACCGCCATTATTATTGTATTATAAACAGCAGGGTCCGGCGCGCTACATCTTTATCCACACACAAGCCGGGAAATGCTCAAACCAACCCCGGGATTACACCTCTAGTCTCCCCTCGTAATGGTTACACTACCCACACTTGATTTCAGAGCTTTTTCAAAGTTATCAACAAAAGCCAAAACGAAAACAAAGAAAACTTTACCTTTTCTGAGTCCAAATCAAAAA
Source organism: Patiria miniata (assembly GCF_015706575.1). Lineage (NCBI taxonomy): Eukaryota > Metazoa > Echinodermata > Asteroidea > Valvatida > Asterinidae > Patiria > Patiria miniata. The sequence continues at coordinate 11,550,179 of NW_024037054.1, forward strand.
CAGGTCGTCTAAGCTGACAGCAAGTTGAAAACAAACTGGTGTGACAAGTCTAAAATTCACCTCAAAGTGGGATTGGTTTGTTGTTTTGTGATACAACCAAACCCGCGGAAGGAAATCTGTAATTCCGGTATGTGGACATGTGTGGACCAACAACCGAGTTAACCTAACTTCGTGTGGGCGAACTACTAGTCATGTCAAGGACCTTTACATTCACCATACCGCCAAATATCAGCAGCATGTCATTGTTTGTTTTTCAAAGGACACCTTAATCATGCAAAATTAGCATATCCCAAATGACTACAATACGTGTTTTCTAAGACAACAAACCTTATGTACTGCAGCCATCTTGGAAGGTACACTGTTTGTTTTTATTGGATAGGCATAAGTAGACCCGTTAATTAGTCATATAAATTTACACACAAGTAAGAAAGCCGCTATTGCTCTAATACACCTCATTTTGTTCTTACTAAACTTTATATACTGGCTGCCGCCATTTTGTAGTAGAAACTGTTATACATTCGCGAGATTTTACGAGAGTATCACGTGAATTGGTGGGAGTATAATACGACTTCAATACTGTTATTCTCATTGTGGAGTATGTCATCCGCGATGCACAATCCTCGCATTGTAATTCGAAATAAACAAATTAACCTAAGCACTGTTTGTACATGTAGGCTTAAGGCCTATATGCCTATAGTGACGCATTTTTGTTAATACATATAGACCTATGAAGCATTTTTGTTAATACATGTATTAAAAAATGTGATGACCAAATTGGGAAAATTCATGATGGTGGGAATGTCATAATGTTGTAGTGAGATAAGGATTTCGTGCATTTTGTTTTCATATAGTTTGTGCATACGTGTGAACGTGTAATTGACGTCATATATTTTCACGCTTGGTCTCCGATGCTACGCTTTACGAGTGCAAAGCAAATGTCAATGTCATACATCGCGGACCGTTTGTTTCTGTGCAAGATTTAAATGTCAGACATATAAATTATTCAAAACATTCTGTTAAACTTGCATAAAAGTAGTGGAGAAAAGTATTATTTTGGGATGGAAATCCTTTTTAGGCTAGTCACTCAATGATCTTAAATGGAATATCAAAGAAGGAAAAATCACACATTTTGTTGCTCGTTAAACATAATTTAACAAAATAAAAATTAAAAAGACAAATAATTAAAGAATCTTAAAATAAGCTGAAAATACTTTACTTTCTCTTTTTTTTCCGTAATCCATAGATAAATCAGTTGAGATTTATCGATTCCGAGGTTGAAATGACAACAAAACTAAACATTAACAGTAATTTGATGCTGCTTTCTTCCTGTATTTTTTAACATTGTAAAACTCAAAACATCGTGTAATAATGTTTAAAGATTTTTTTAACAAAATTATTTCCCTAGTATCTCAAAATATTATAATACATTTGACTGAGCTACGTATCGTTCACTTCCTTATGCTTCGGTCTCCGTCAAGTAAAATCATTGGTTATTCATCCTCTGTCAATGGCCTTTTGCCCTGAGACAAAATCTAAAAATATCTCTACTTGTTATCGGCGGTTTTCCCAATAGTCTTTCGTTTTCTGTTTTTATTCTGTCCGAATGGCCGTAGATTTACGTGCATATGGTTTGTCCTGCACGCTGTTTGATACAGTCCGCATGATAATGCCTGTCCTACGGCTCTTCTTTTCACTGTCATGCCTCCCTTGTGGGAATCAAATTATGGACAAGCAGTATACGGTGAAACAAAATAATCGTTTTCTTGTTACCACATCGTGCATCTGATTTGTTTTAAATATGTTAACCTTTGAACTCAGAATGCTTACTCAAGCAAAAGAAAGTCATGAATAATTATTGTATCCATGTACTTGCCATTAGAAGATAATAAAATGTGTATCGTTTAGCAGGAACAACGCCTGAATTATTAAATGATTAAAATGGCCATGCAATACAGTATTAGTTGAATATTCGGTTGACATATTTCGAATTTCAAGAAATACAAGTAGTACTTTTTGTTTTCATGAACTTATATACGGAACGTAAAATAAAGCAGAAAATTGTAAGACATCCTTTGACAGAAGCAGAAAGACTGTTTCTCATGAATAAATGTAGTTGAATTAAGATTGATTTTGAACTGCGATAGAATCCCATTTCACTGTGTGTGTTTTTGACCACTTGCAAACAAACACCAGTTTTGTTCCGTAGTTGTGGGGACATATACGCTCGTCTATTTTGTGGGGACCGAAAACGCTGTGGGACAGCAGAAAGTCCCATAACTCGGTCCTAATTTGCCTTACAATAAAAAACTTCCCTAAAAAAACGCGGTGTAGACGTGCACCGAGATGACCTCAAATTAATGTTAATCATTTTGGTGGTTTTTTTTTTCCTGGTTGAGCGAATATTGTGAAGAACGACCAACAACAAAACAACACCTCGGGCTAATTATTATCTTAACTATAGGGAGGAACCATCCATTTATGTGGACGGTATCCATTGGCTTAAAGGCAGGAAGACAGCAATACCCCTCTGAGATCCCCCGGCGACAAAATTGGCTGGTCTTAGATAACGGATGTCCTGCAAGGTGTCGACAGATGAATCCCCTAACACAAATATGCGCTGAAATCCGTGCGCCTATGTAGAATTAGGTGCAGTAATTCTTTAATTCCCTGGTTTTATTCAATTAAGAAACACGTATTTTTCATAGTGCTTTGGAAATCCTACTTGAGCTAAAAGTTTAACAAACAGGATGAGTTAAAACGGACATTTTTTAGTGGAAGATTAAAAGTGTTTATACTAGGGAAAGCAGATTTTACCCAGGTCATTGTCGATGGATGACCACGACCGTATAATCGATTAACAGACTTGATGCGCGTCTCTAACGTGACCTAGACTTGACCCAAATCCCTGAGTTCATGGTTGAAGCGTAAATAGCCAGTTTGCTAGTCAATCTTCGCAATTTCATTTCATTTTGAGAGATAATTTAGTTTTAAAGATTGCCCGTTCCTGATGTAAAGGAGGCAGAAAAAGTGCAGCAAAACTTTTTGTGGTAAAAAAAAAATCGCTTTAAGGCGCGCAATATATGCCTAAATCTTGATTCACTCTTCGTGTCAACTGTTAAACACTGGAACTCACTCTCCTCGGCTGCTACTGCTAGGCTGTGAACAGCACAACTCTAGCTGAATTCAAGGGACACATCAGTAATCTATAATAATATCTACCAGTAGTCTATTTCCACACGCAGTGCGCAAGTTAGCGTTGATGTATCCGGCAGGATATTTTGCTGACTTGACCAATGGAGATAGAGATGAACGAAACATTGGAAAACGTTGAATGAGCGCCAAATTCAGGGTGTCCGTCTTAAAGTAAAATCTGCCGTCAAACACGTTTGTGTATGCGGGACTGGCATGCAAGTCTAGCATCGATCCCTCCAATGTCCGCTGATACGAACTACGAATGCAAGACACGATGCACGGATAGCCGTTTGCTCTTTTCCGCGAATCATTGATGCGCTGTCTTCACTAAGCATGATAAGAAGACGTAATGAAGACGTGGATGCATAGGTCATAATTCATGTCATGAGAGTGTTCAGTCGATCGTGACGGATGCACCGTTGCTTGTTTCAATGATTAGCATAATAATAATTGTCCATATACATATTCATGACATTGTGGTAGCGTACAGTCTTTCCCTGACTACCATCTACTTCATGTTACAAGATTTGGTATAAAAATTCCGAATTCAACTTTTACAATTTTTTTTTTCAATGTCAATTGTGTACATTAACGTGTTAGAAGAAGAACATTAAAAAATTATGGAATTAATTTCAATGACGGAAAGTCAATTCACAATCTAAAACAAATCACTCATAACTTACCTTTTTTTTCTCGTGCGACATTTTTGTTTAATTTTAGTTGGAACATCCCCCAAAGTCCCCATCTATCCCCAGCTTCATTTTAATTGACCCCCTACGCTCCTGAGAAATGAATCGCCACTTCCCTTTACCTCTTATTAAAAACCTAACCAACCTTTGCATGTTATTCAAGCGCTGTAAAACGCAATAATCCATTGCCAAATATAACAACGGAGATAGTTACCCTTTTCTCATACCCTACTCAGTTTTTGCAAATTAGCATAATACCTCATCATTTTGTAACAGCCTTTCTGTCAGTGTTTTCCCAAGGTAACGCGATACCCCACGGCAAGTACGGGCCAGCCGAGTTCAACCATGATGGATAACCGCCTACTAGTATTCACTTAACGCATTCCCCGCCGCGCACACATAGCAATGTGTACACAAAGTTGCCGTCTATGGCATACCGCCATCTTGAAATGGCGTTAACAGACATGTCGTGTGTCTGTCTCGTACAAAACATTTTTCATCGACTTCCCAGCCGTTATAAGCATACTTTAGTATTGTTGTGTTAACTGTCCCCGCTGACGGTTTTCAGTTTATCCAGTTCTCCGTCCCTTAAAAATAGTTTTATATTGTTTTAATTGTGAACTTCTCCATGTCTTTAAAATAACTGTTTATTTATATAACTGTAGTTGTACTAATAACGTTTCGCTGCTGTAAGATATAATGATATTGACTTTTGTTTTCTGTCATGGTTTTTCCATTATAAGTATTGTAAAGGATATGTTAAACTAATCACAAAGGACAAACATCGGTATCAAAATTACAGCTGTTGCGATTTCGGGTTCAAATTATTCTTTGATACAAACTGACCCTGAGCGGCTGATTAATTAATTTGTCTCACGGCCCCAGAAAGCGAAATTTACATTCTAGGTCTTGTTTTATTGAATAAAACCTCAGTTCAAATTAAAATACATGTGTTACAACTGATAATGTAGTAACCAACGGATAATGTATCACCAACCGATAATGTCACACAAATTGACCAATACTCTGTCACTAACCGATAATGTAACAGAAATTGACCGATAATGTAGTAAAAATGTACTACACTATCAGTCGATTGTTGTTACATTATCAGTCTTAACCGATAATGTAACAAATATTGGCTGATAGTGTAGTAACATTTACTACACTATCGGTCAATTTCTGTTACATTATCGGTTAGTGATACAGTATCGGGCAATTTGGGTGACATTATCGGTTGGTGATATATTATCAGTACTACATTATCAGCTGTAACATACATGCCGTATTTTATCGCAAAATTTCAATTCTAATATTGTCAAATTTGGCACCTCATTTTTTTAAGGACGATAGATAAATTAGAACAATTAAGTAGGCGTTTGTTTTTGATAAGCAACACTTTACAACGAAAAAGACGAAATTCCGATGGTTGCTATTCTTTTTATTCGGTGAGCGTAACAGTGCGCGACACTGCCCCAGGTCGTTCATCACTTATCTTCAGTAGATAGCAAGATGCACCGAAACCTACGTTGCGTATACAGCAGCATGTTGTGCCCTATATACTAAACACGATCAATTCACGTGAACCAATACCGCGTTCCTGTTATCAACGCACAGTGCAAGGACAGAAGACAGAAAATTCGGCATTGTGGTTGGTTATGCTGGCCTCAAAGGTCGTTCTCTTTTACCGGATGCTCCGGAAATTGCGTGTAAGCTTATCTGGAATCGTTTTACCTCAAAAGAAAATAGCTCTTATTACCAGAGGATGATTTTAAAGCTGTCACTCCTCACTCAGTCTTCACCCGTTATGTTTTTAGCCGAAATCCAGCACATAAGCTGAACAAGTAATTATTTACGATCAGGAATAGTGAAAGGTTTAAATTTAAAGGTTTTTTAGAAGTGCCTTTTTTATGCAGAGGAACGGCCTATGTAGTGGAAATGTCTGGTTAAACTGTGTTCAACCAAACAAAATAATAATGACATTGTACTTAAAGTTATACACCAATTAATTTTTTTGATATGGCCCTTACATAATTATCTTTTGATTCACCTTTTATACATAGCTTTGAACAAATCATTTTTATTCTAAAATTTACTTAAATTATTTTTTTCTGTGAATGTCATCGTACTGTGACTGATTCGTGACGGAATTTCAATAGTGTCAAAGAAAAGCGATATAGTGGTGTGTTTTTTCTGGATTCCTACTTACGCATCTCCCATCGGATGCCATCACACAGCCTAATGGTTATTCAGCCCTTCTATCACAGCAAGATGTTTATAATTCTTGGAAGTATTTTATGTAATAGCCATTTCCATACAGCTTGCATATAATGCAAAATACTTAAGCAGATGGTATCATTCAAGCGAGCGACATATCCGGTCTATAATGGTTTTATATCGGTCACAGTTTTATAATATTTCCAAGATGGCGTTGCCCATGTATGAAATGTTGAACTGAACAGTCCGTGCACATTACTTTCATTTTCTTAACCATTTTCCCGGGAGTTAGTGTAACCGTTTGGCATCTTAATTCTAAATAATTTTGCATTCATTATAATATACAGAAAATTTCTTTTCCTGAGATTTTCTTCACACTTTATTTTATATACGCTTTTTTTGCGAACATGCATTATTGACCCCATTGATTATGAGAGTGAAACAATTTCATTTCTAAACTTGTCGACGTTTACCGTGTTCGTGAAACTGTAAGAATACAAAAACAACATCAGAGCTGACTTCACTGATATTTGTTTTGCTTCAAATTACTACAGGTTTAACCCTTATACGTTATTTTTTTAGCACATTTGTAAGGTTTTGTTTATAGTAAAGTTGCAATAACGACGTTTTTTCCCCTTCACAAATACGCTTTTTTGAGAACATGCATTATCGACCCCATTGATTATAAAAGTGAAACAATTTCATTTCTAAACTCGTCGACGTTTACCGTGTTCGTGAAACTGTAAGAATACAAAAACAACATCAGAGCTGACTTCACTGATATTTGTTTTGCTTCAAATTACTACAGGTTTAACCCCTATACGTTATTTTTTTAGCACATTTGTAAGGTTTTGTTTATAGTAAAGTTGCAATAACGAAGTTTTCCCCCTTCACAAATAGAACTATTACAAAGAAAAGAAAACATTTCAACAATACACCTTTAGGTTACACAAGTACCACGGAAATGAAACTCTATACTTAAATGTTCACAGCCAATGAGAAACTTTACCGACCACTGGTCAACCATGCTCATCCGGGGGAAAGAAATTGAAACCTCGCCTCGAGGTGGGGTGATTGACTGATCGGGCATCATGATATCAAACGTTTCCTTTTTTGGAAAGGGGTGAAATATTGGCCTCATGTCAACAGGAGTTATAACCACGAAGTCGTAGGGGAAACGGCACTGGCAAAAACGAATGTGGCGAAACTTGATCAGTGAAAACAACGTGCGTCGGAGTGCATTCCTAGCTTGTTTATTATTAAAGTATTATTTTCTTGGTCTCTTTCCGGTTGTACTTCGAGTGTTTTCCCCTTCAAACCAAAGTCCCTATTTTCAATGTGCGATGGTTTGCGAAAGAAAACAAAACATAAAACAAAACATCCTGTGGAAGATTTTTGTAAAATATTTTTCCTCCATTATGCTTTTGCTGTAATTTTCAGAAATGGATGGAATTGGGGGGTTGGAAATATATAGCAAATATAGTTACACTGACTTTTTTGAGGTTTTGGGTTCGAAAATGCTATAAAAACCAAGAAAAACGATCATTTTCCTGTAGTCTGGTTCCCTGACTCCATATAAGAAGAAACAGAGCAGTTTACATACATGGGGGAATTGTAAGGTCAGGAAACCACTCTAGCTGGCTCGTACCCGTTCATAGGTTTGTAATCGATTGCAAACAAGTGCGATGTTCAATTGGGGCCAGTATTTGAAAAAAAAGACCAGTTGTTTCCAACGCTGATCGGCCGATCAGCGTTGGAAATTGATACAAAAATACCACTTTTCTTGAAAATGACAGTATACCAGGTGCCATGATTTTACAGGATGCTTTACACTGTCATTCACTAACAGTCCAGCAAGGTATTTCAAAATGATTTGGTAGTTTTATTTTTTGATGTTTGCAAATGTTGTATTTTCCCTTTAAGTGTGACTGTATGAATGTTTGCGGTTGTCTGAATTGATTTTGATGTATGGACAGAGGTCCTTAATGGCAGGCGAGTCCGTAGGGGGGGTGTGAAGGAACCTGTCACGTGGGCGACAGCGGGCTCAGCTGGCCAACCCACCCCGGTGATCCACGGCCGATTAGGTTTCACCGCGACTCGTTATGGTTGAACCATTGTCACCTGAATTTTTAGGGTCGAAAGGGCGTCGACACGCAGTCAGATCGAACCACCCGAGACACGGCGAGATCCGATGGCCTGTCTGTCTTACACGCGCGTCTGAAACATGAGCTCAGCGCTTGCAAAAGCTGCTTGCAGATGTAGGTAATCATTATTCCCAACATGGTTATCCTAAAATCGTTAAAGGTTGCATTAAGGGAACATTTTAAAGTTGGATTAATCATTTGGCGTCGAGATCCAAGGTAAATTTTGTGAAAAGCACGCGCAGTGTTCTCCAACAGCCAATGAGAGCACAGATATGACGGGGAAATTATATCAATGCCCCGGTGCATCTCTTGACGTTGAGATTGAGGAGGGCCTCGGTATTGTATAGTGGGAGTAGATCCTTAGTTTGTATTTGAATGATATCTGTGAGGCATTGGTCTAACAGACTACCGTTAATATTTTCAGTCCGATGTGTGTTGGATTTGTTATGGTGATGATGTTAATTTATAATACACTAATATCATTCATGTGTTACTTTGACAAAATGATTGTCTAATGATTTGTCGCATTATTGGGAAAAAATGTACGGACTTCCCTGTTAGATTTTTTCACATTATGCATAACTTAGGCCTATAACTATAAGATTGTCAAAAAATAAATCTTGATGCGACTTTAATGTAAATTAGCGTTGTTTGACATAACGGAAATCGACGCTCAAAAACACACGACCCGTGCAGCGCTTGTGCACGATGCATATCGGCCTAGTATGAGTTCAAGGTACTAAGTTAATGCGGCCACTCAAGGACAAGCGTGGTGTATAGCCTAATAACCATGGAGAACTTACTCTGGCGTGGGTTACCCATGGACGGAAGGAAGGGACCACACTTCCAGGATACATTGCAATAACTGAGGTCTGTATCTAAGTTCTAACCTGGCAGAAGGAGATACTTATCGAGTATTAATATAATCTCTGTTGGGTATTTTTGCATAATTCTGTTTTGATGCGTAGTGTTGAAGTGTATATTTCTTGAGTTATAATTTGAGCTGTTTTGTTTTGCTTGTTTTGTATCTAAACGGCCTATCGGACCCTATTGGAACTTATATAGGCTATCCAGGCACCAGCTTTTGTTTCAGTGTCCCGTGTTTGTTTAGCTCCCGTACTCCTTACATGTCTAAATATATTTCTATACATTGTTGTTCCTTATTCTTTTGTATCTGTGTGAGTGCCAAACAACAAAAACAAACAAAACAAACCGAAGCAAACCACACCAATGAATATCCAATGAATATGGATACCGCAGTGTTAATTTAACACCGCATGTTTTGGTGCAAGAAATGTAGGAGGTTTAGGCCTAACCCACATCCTCTGTGGCCAGCATGTACGGCTTTTCTATGGAAATTGCTATAATTTATGGTAGCCTGTATGGTTTATCGTATGGGGGCTTCATACAGCACTCGTCATGGTATTTGGCGTAAGGTATGGCCTATCCCTTGGGTTAATGGATTCCTTTTGTTCATTTTTTTTTATCCCATGGGGTTTGTGGTTCACTCCATGGTTCACCCCATGGTTCACCCCGTGGTTCAACCGATGGTCCACCCCATGGTTCAACCAATGGTTCACCCCATGGTCCGCCCCATGGTTCACCCCCATGCTTTACCCCACGGTTCAGCCCATGGTTCAACCCATGGGCTTATCCTAACGTTGCCACATGATGGAAAAATTTGAACAAAAATATAATTCAAATTGTTACAAAACTGCTCTATAGGAGTTTTAAAGTGCATTCCTTGTTCTATGATATATCTATAAGCTTGCATACACTATACAGTCACCTGATTTCAGTTTAAAAATTGGGTATTAGCATCTTTCTTGGCGAGTGTTTAAACTTGTTTGGAAGTTATTTTAAAGGTGACAAAGCAGTCTGTCTATAAACCCTACCATCCTTTAATGTCAGGGTCTCCCAAGTGATCTTGAATAATTTAGCAACTCGGTCCTTTTGGGGGAAATCGTTCTCTTCTACTAAATACTACATGTATATAGCTCGTCTTTCATCTACAGGCAATCATGCTGGTCGTGTTAAATGGCAATACCTCAGGGATCCATACGGTCCGCATTGCATTTCACTGTACATGACGACACACAAAGCCACGGCCTTTGCACACCTGCGGTATGCATTAATAGTCGGGGGCCCTCAAAAGGCTAGGAGTAGGACTGGTTTTTGTTTTTTCAATGTGACGGTAGACTTTATTGACCTTATTTCCTGCATGATTCGAATTGTTTGACCTGGTACACCTCATTAAATCAATGCAGTAATGGTGAAAATAATTAGATTGTTGAGGTTGGCGGTGGGCGTTATTGACTTCTCTCGATTCTTAATATTTGAACTGAAGACACCGCCTCCAATGAAGAAAATGTCAAACACAAAAAAACCTAGCTGAATGTAGGTCTTAATAATTGACATTAGTGAAACTATCTTGGACGGTACTGTTTGTAAATAATCGGGAGTGATGTTATGACTCGTCTGATTCATACAGTTCCTCAGTCATATGCACTTTTTACTTTCTACTGGCCTTTTGCCAAGTACATGTATAATGCTACACAGTTTTGCACAGTGAGCTGATTGAGCCACAGTTTTATCCATGGACCACATAACAGCTAACCCAAACCATGGTGTTCCATGCACAAACTGGGTTGCTATATATATACCATTAGTGATCGTTATTCTTGTGTAGATTCCAAAGAGTGAAAATTCACTCCATTCGATTCGAGTGAAGATTCACTCCCACTGTCGGAAACTAGGGACTAGACGTTTTATATTAGAGTGAAATTTCTTCAATCGTAAAAATAGAGTTTTAACTCGAGCTTCGACTGAAGTGGTTCATTTTTCAGACTATTTCAATCGAAAATGAGAGTGATTTTCACTCTAAAACGTCTAGTCCCTAATTTCACTCTTTGGAATTTAGAGAGTACACAAACCACAGGGATCAAATATAGATTTACGCGATTAATCTGAACACTCGTTGGATGGATTGGATTTAGTATCATGATAACTTGAAGCTCTATATATACAATACTTGTACAGCACAAAACGGTATATGACATTTACATGTAAACATGAGCAAATTACTCGATATTGAGCAAGACAACCTATCAAAATGCTTACCGCTAACTGCGCTGTCGTGTCGTGCGAGAGACCGTCGTTTACTGCCGATATGGAGGCTCGACAATGCGGTATCGCCTAGGTTACCGTTTTTAGTCCTCCGTCACTACGCGTATAGCCTCGACCTTTAAGATAACACCTCATCCATAGACACGATTCCCGTATCCAAAATGTACGTTTCCACCAGCAGCTTTGCGAATAAAAAATTACAATGTATAGGCCTATTGCTGACCACGAGAAATTACTGTCGAGTCGGCCACACAAGGCGGTTGCCTCTCACATCACGCAGCGAAGCTAATTGTGCATCTGTCATCAGCTGCTGTATAGCGCGGTCTACTTCTTATGCAGTGGCAGTGAACAGCTGTGCACGTCGTGTGGCAACATCCAACGCGATCGCCCGTACGTCCTTTCGGTTCTAGTGGTTCTAGCTACTATCTTATGTTGCCTTCCCAATTTCGATGGAAAAACTGACTAGATAGAGTGCCTTGCCAATTTTATATTTCCCTGTGCAATGACGATATCAGCAGCGTGGTTGTGATGTGTAAATGATACAGGACAAAAAAGTAAGACCATGGACCCACTTCATCCGTGCATGATCCGTGTGTGTTGTTTCCTGTTCCGCTGGCTTCACTATACGTTATCTGTCCAGAAGTATATCCGGGGAAGTGCTGGGCATCGCACGTGCACGCGCACGTCCACTACATACAGTGAAGACGGCAAAATTTAGTCGGATAACCCACTTCCTCTCTCGTGCTGTGATATGGCAGAGGTGACAACCACCAGACAATAAACATTTCCTTTGTTTCAAATCGCGTACAACGGCAGAAGTGATAATGTGGTGACGACAGTAACGTCTGTGTTTGGGGTCATGGTTCAATATCAGTCGTGACTATGCACGTCATTATTGAAAGAGGTGTACTTCATGTTATACATGAAAGCCAAGATCGGAACACATTTCCGTCCGATTATGTTCTCTCATGGAAATTTTCTCCCGTGACGTCTATTGTGTGTGTCAACCTCTAACTAAAGTAATTATGTCAGTTCACAATAATTATTAATTATTTCCAGACTAATTTTGTTAGAATGAAACAAAAATCTAGCTTGAAACAAGTTCCTTTTAGTGAGTACAAAAAAATCCTCACACTATTTCAAACCTGTCTGTCATCTATAAACAACAGAGGGCGCCAGAGAGGGTCAATAAATAGAGCTTGCAGGGTTGCAGATAAACTGCCATAGACCTCAATGATAAATACCGCCACTTCTCAAAATCAGGAAAAATACTCACAACTCTCCAAGATGTTTGTTGAGACGCCCATCAAATTAAATTAATTTCATCATCTTTCATTTTCTATTCAATTTTTGGGGGTAATCCGATGTGTTTTGGGAAAAAATTCCATCCAAAGACAATCACCCCTTAAAGTAGCCCTGAAACCCATCGCCATTTTAAAACGGGATGCCTACGCTCCATTACATACTAGAAACTTTAGGGCCTAATTTCAACCGAATTTCACAGAAATAAAATGTTGCAGTCTTGATCACGTCTTCCACCCTTCTTTTTTTTCTTTTCTTTTTTTACCAAACCCTCAAGTTCATGGCTTACAAAAATGCTCGAATAGCAAAAAAAAAAAAAATGAGGGCATACAGACCGTGATTTGGCCCGCGTAGGCAATTTTGGGCATATTGACTTGCCTACGTCCTTTTATTGGCCCACGGTTGACATGACGATGTCCGCAGTTTCTATATAAGTGATTTCATTATTGAATCCACGGCCATCTCTGGTTTGAATGGCCAGCGAAGACGTGCTTACAATGCTTGACCAACGTGTCACCATGTAGCACGGGACCTATAGATCTAATTTTCTCAACCGGAGCGCCCTAATCAATTTCATTCCAGCTTTAATTAGTTTTCTAATCAAGTTGGAATTTGCAAACACCTGTCCGAGTTAATTTCGTTGTGAAGGTAGGAAGAACAGTTTCAGACAATAGGAAGCACAGGAATATGAAAAGAAACCAAAACGTCTATATAAAAAAACCCGGAAACACAAACACAAAACAAAATTTGATTGCAAAATGTGCTCGTTTTGTATCAGGGACATTCACATTGTATCCATGCGGGGATTTTTTAGCTTCTGGTTTTTGGTTTTTGATGTTTGTGGTAGAGTTGATTTATTGATATTTTCCCGAGACGGTGTCCTGTGGAGAGCGGGCTGTCTCATCGAGCGCCCATGGGGGCGATCGGTGACGGATGACGGGTCGTACTTGGGACGACGCCGCGCTGATGAATTTCACGGTCCGGACGTCTCCTGTTTCTAACGCTCCTCATGTTGTAAACAGTGTCTCATCAGGCGCTATGAGTAATCCTCGATTATTTACGAGTTGGCAGGACTTGTTATGGAAGAATGGACCCGTGTGGACAGGCGCAATTTGGAATTGTATTGCTTTAACGTCTCAAAATTATATATTTTTCTTTTTTTTGTGAGCTCGGTTTTTGGAAGACATGTTTCCACTATCGGCATAAGGGTAGGCATATAAGCATGGTAGCTCCATGATATAAGTGTCTGAGAGGGTTGAAGTCAGTTTCTGTTATGATATTGTCTCCATCATGCAGCTCACAAATTTTAACACGTGCACCATTGAATCGACCAAGTCACAAGAGGGCGCAATCCAAGAGTGTCGCGCCTGCATCACCGAGACAACACCTTTAAAGATGATGCGATCGTCTGTCAGATTGCATGATGCGTTCATGGATGGAGTATTCTGTTATTAGTTGCTGACGTAGTGAAAAACCCCCCCCCCCCTCCCCTCCAAAAAAGTACTAAACTTATGGTAGCATTTGCCACAGTGCGACATGTAGTCTAGGCGATATTTCAAAAAAATGTTACAAGTAAGCAACATGGTGTTTAATGTGGTAAACATTAACTACCGTCATTGAACAGGCCCTGAACTGAGTCTTTCCGTAACAAAAGCTTGTTCTCGCTGATGATCGACATCCTTCCAAATTCCACTGCATGTCTTCGACAAGATCCATTCTTTTGGGGGATATGGGTAGCAAATGTATCTTGCCATTATAAGTCCCTTTGAAATGAAGAAAAAACAGTCCCCAGAAATCCGAGACAGCTTGATACATATTTTCTCGGTGACATAACGTGTATTTTCTTTTCGATGTTGAATGATCGCTGCCATATGTGGTCTCGGCAGGCACCTTACCATGGCAACCAAGCCGTGGGATCATGGCAAAGATATACGTCACCAGTTGTGCACTCTATAGTTCAAATTGGTTGAGTTCATCCACAGACCATTTACGCAGTCTGTGGTTCATCTTAAGAGACGAGTACGCGTTCTTAATCTTATCTTGCCTTCTCTGTCGTCGTATATTTGACAGAAAATGTTCAGGTTTACGATGGCTGTACTATCTTGTAGAGAGCCCATGTAGAATGAAAATCCGCTGCAAGAGGGCGCACTTTTGAGAATTCCGTCTCATCCGTAGGGGTCCGGGGTGCATACCACTAAACAACTTCAAGGGGTCTAGATCAATTTCGCATAGAGACGTGGTCTACATTTTAGACCATGGTACCATATATAGATTGGCAACGTTTTAGTTGTGGTTTTAATGGCACCGTTTTAGTGGGGAGGGGACTATATTTTTTTTATAAACAAAAATATATACGGCTATCTCTGAAAAGAAAATTGTCTTAGAGGTCGTAATCTTTATCTTTCATCGAAAAACACATTGCCGCCTTGCTCCTGCATGAGTGAGCGCCACCGTGCGGCTCTTTGTCCAATTTTGTGTCACTAGTTGTTTTCTACTATGTTTGAGCGCGTATTTGGTGGAGTGGAACCATAGACATCTTTTAAAAAAAATAGTCATAGACACATGTCTATGGTCCATCATTCCCGCTCGCTGATAAGCGCTGCCACCATATGATTATGTTTGATTATTGATCTCGTGACCTGCTAGACTGTCTGGAATGTTGTGTTTATGTTGCGTTTTCATTATTATCGTACCATGACATACCCCAACATAAATATTTTGATTGATGTTATCATAGTATTGTTGAAAGACTAGGGTTTTTTTGGTGGGCAGATCGCCCAAATTTTAATTGCAACTGGTGCCAAAATGGCTGGGTTTTTTTAATTTAATGTATTTTATTTTACAGACAGTTGTGGTAACCTATCCTTTGGTAAAAATCTACCCCGTTTACCCAGCGGACACACAGTATAAAGTTATTTTGATCAAGGAAACTCGAACTTTCACGTTGAATTACATCAAGAGAGGGCGCTATTTCAAACCTCCACATGGTTGCAGAAAGTTATAAGACTGCTGCCGAATTTATCAGCCTCTCAAGGGCGGATCCAGAACACAATGGGGTGGGGGGGGGGAATTGTCCCCCACAAAGTGCGTCCAAAAAAATTACGGCGAGGGGTTCGGGGCCCTCTTAAGGGGCCCGAAACATTTTTGGATTCTAGATGCTCTGTGAGTGAGCTCACAACTAAATTAAGCATGCGATATGCACACATTTCTGGATTTTAAGAACACTTGTCTCAAATGGTCCGTGGGATAGTCTAACCATCCCACACATGAATCATCCAGCATTCACTGTCAGTCATCAGTTAAGGAGAGAACACTCCTCATGTTCATACGTCCGGCCGTCAGCAACCAATTAGGGCAACCGCCAAAACTAGGGACTTGTCATCCAAACCACCGAGATAAATAATAACACGTCACGTACTGCATGCTCATGTTTTGAGTCTGCTTGTCGCCTTAAATCATGCAGTTCCGCTGTTGGAACGAAAAATCATCATAACTTATCTTGTCCGTTTATGAACAACAGTCCAGACAGCGATTTCGCTATCAAGTTGTAATTCTTGAACCAGATATTTTGGGGTCAATTATTTTACAAGTAAAACAACAGGTGTAAAGTTGTACGCGTGGGTTACCCCTGGTTCAGTGGTGTGTGACGTGGTGGTCACGACGCGTGTCAAATTGCGGTCGACCGGACTTACTGTACTACAGTACACATGCTGGCATTGAAAAAAACACAAATCGTGCTGACTATTCTCTGCCAGGGACGGCAAAAGTCGGTTTATATTTCTTCTCCAGAGTTTACAGAGTCGCGGAAGTTCCACTTAAAATGCCTCGTGTAAACTGAGTAGTGCTTCAAAGAACTTGATGTGACTGCAGTTGAGCTGTTTCTGTGGAGTTAGGTCACGTTTTATGCCACTTTTTTTGCGGGAAGTAACATTGAGAATGCCAACACAAGGAAAGTCCGTGAGGAATACGGGGAGGCGTTGCGTAGCCCGGTATTGCCCGGGGACAGAGGGTCGTGTGGCCCCGTGGAGGTTGAGGACGGTGTACGCTGGGATGGGCTGGAGGTTCGTTGTCTTGGGACTTGTTTGGTGGTGTTTGCTGGGTGTTGTCCGACCTTTCAATCTGGACACGAGTGCCCCTGTGTCGTATGAAGGACCCTCACTGAGCTATTTTGGATATTCGGTACTTTTGCATGAGAATTACGCTGGAAAATTGTGAGTATTTTGACGTGTATAGCCTACTTGAACTTCGTACTTTGTACATTGCACCGTTGTAATTTAGTTTTAAAACCCCACGGTAGTGATGATTATTTTACGTTTTTCAAGATTCAGGTTTCATAAGTGGCAGAAAGGAGTGGTTTAGTAGGTTTTAATTTTGAAATCGAAATGGGTCCAGTTTTTATTTTTGCTGTGAAAATTGTGTAAAAAATTCATAACCCTCAAAAGTTATGAAAGTCTTGAAGTTCTAGCTTTCTTTTTGTTTTTCTTCATTGATGACAGTGTTTTGAATGCTTATTTAATAGTTTCTGTTATTTGGGAAATAAGTATTCCACACACAACATTCTGTTTGTACAAAAGACAAGTATGATTACTTCGTTGGAAAGAATGAAGTATCCAGACGCCACTTCAGCGGTTGTGTACAAAGTCTATGGAGAGTCACGAACATTTTCTAAGTACATTGTATTTCCTAACAAAATTGGAAATGTTTCTCAGTCCCAGATTCATGTCTTTTCGACATTTTTGCATATATGAAGAAAAAAAGTGGCATCAGGTTACAACATTCTTTCCTCTTCATCTTGTGTAGCCTGTCTCCAAAGCTTCCATATCCGACGAATAAACCCTCCTGCCCCCAAACATTACCCATAGACTGACTCGTCCCTGAATATTGCTGAGAGGAAGAAAGCCTCAGACAGAGATTATTCACTCGAGTGATTCAGAACGGACACGGCTACTGTGGCTTTCTGGGGCTATAAATATCTCCGCACAAACTTCACTTCCTAATGACATTATGGATAAAATGGTAGCATGTATGCTGCTCAGTGTCATGGAAGTGCTTAGCTGATAATATCTATCAAACTATTTATACGACGGAATTTGCGTCGGTTCGTAGTTTTACTTGGTACATATTCAATATTGGGTTTTTGCCCTTCACCGACGTATTAGATTCGAACCAGCCAGATTAACCCTGGCAAGCTGGATGGTCGAGTGGTAAGACATATCTAGTTAGTAGGAGGTCGTGGGTTCGAGTCCTACCAGAGTGATTTTTTTTTTACTCACAGTCACTCAGGACAACTGAATATACAGTGTTTATATAATACGCTGGTGAAGGGCAAAAACCCAATATTGAATATCTACCAAGTAAAACTTAAAGGGAAGATACAACATCTGCAAACATCATAAAACAAAATGATCAAATATCACGAAAGACCTTACTGGATTGTTAGGGAATGACAGTCTCAAGCATCCTGTAAAGTTGTGGCTCCTGGTGTGCTGACATTTTCAAGAAAACCTGTATTTTTCCAACGCTGGTCGGCCGACCAGCGTTGGAAAAAAAATGGCTTATTTTTAAAAACTGCTCCTGTTTTTTCATATGTAGTTATTCCACATTTTCTTTGCAATTGATTACACACCTGTGAAGAGGTACAGGCCTGCTAGACTGATTCTCTGACATTACAATTCCCCAAAGTCTATAAATTGCTCTGTTTCATCTTAAGTGGGGTCAGGGAACCAGACTACAAGAAAATGATTGGTTTTCTTGGTTTTTCAAGCATCTACAAGCCCAAAACGTGAAACAAGTCAGTTTAACAATATTTGCTATAGGCCTAACATTCTAATCTTCCAAATCCATTTATTTCTGAAAATTGCAGCAAAAACAAGGGTTGTACATTGTCTTTAAAGGGAAGATACAACATTTGCAAATATTAAAACACGAAATGATCAAATTGTCATGAAACACCTCTGTGTGTGCTGACATTTTCAAGAAAAATTGTATTTTTCCAACGCTGGTCTGTCGACCAGCGTTGGAAAAAACTGGTGTTTTTTTTTGCAAAAACTGCTCCTACTTTTTCATAGTTACTTATTCCACATTGTCTTTGCAATTTATTACACACCTGTGAAGGGGTACAAGCCTGCTAGACTGATTCTCTGACCTTACAATTCCCCAAAGTCTGTAAATTGTTCCATTTCATCTTAAATGGGGTCAGGGGCCAGACCACAAGAACATGATTGGTTTTCTTGCTTTTTCCAGAATTTACAAGCCCAAAAACGTGAAACAAGTCAGTTTAACAATATTTGCTTTAACATACTAATCCTCCAAATCCATTTATTTCTGAAAATTGCAGCAAAAGCAAATGTTGTACATTCCCTTTAAGTTAAGAAAGTAGTACTGTTTGGCCCAACTGGACCATGGGTCCCAACTTTAGATGGGACAGTCCCGACTGAAGTTGTGCCCATCCCAACTACACTTGTTCCAGTCGGAAGACTTCAGTTGGGAATGTCCCAGCACAACTTGGGACCATGTTGTAGTTGGGAAGTAACAGCATTGTGCAATGGTAATTTGTTGTTATCAATTTAATTCGACCTCGACGTTACATTAAACAGACAGTGATACAAATATAAAAACGCCACTTAAAAAAAAACTAATAAATTATTGTATTAACCTACATTTGCCAAAAAGAAATTTTTGTGCTTCTATTTTTAAAACTTTTTGAATTTGGGTTATAATTAAAAGTTTCGTCAAAATTCAATTCATTGATCACCCAGAAAAGTCCGTCAAATTTATTGACAGCTCTAGAATGTTGCTTTTTATTTCACATCGTTACAGATTTTAAGTGAAATTTATTTTCATTTCTGACAGGCTGTTAGTCGGTGCCCCGACTGCAAACTCAGTACACCAGTTACCATTAGTGCGACCCGGTGCGCTATATCAATGTGGACTCTCCTCTTGGCGTACAGCTTTAGCATGCCAGCAGGTTAAATTGGATGACAAAGGTAAGATATTCAGATGAGACTTGGACAGTGGAAACAAGGCTTAGTTTATGAGTGGCCTCGTTTTTGTTGAACTGGTAATATTTAGGGCTGTACCGAATACTCGAATATTCGATCATCAACTGAATATTCAAATAGCTTTTGCCGGTTTGAATATTCGAAAACAAATACTACTCACATACACACACGACTGTGATGTTATTTTATCGTTAACTTGCTGGGCTTTATTGTCAGGTGCCACCTTTTTGTCGATGGTCACTTTTTTTGGTTGATGGCGGTTCATCGTTCACATCCTTTATAAGGATGTACCGTTAATGCCCTTTACAGTCACAAAATACGTACTGCGAAACACTCACGCACCCCATATCGATTGCTGCGCGCCAATTTTAACTGGCGCTGTCTTCGTGCAACTTTTTATTGGCACAGCACACAGTTGCAGCTTGCCGTTTCGAATATCCGGATATTCGGTCAGACGCAATTTTGAGTAATCGAATACTAAATGATTCTAAAATGGACAGCCCTAGTAATTTTCCATGTCAACTTTCAGGCAGTGATAGATGCACTAAAAAACTAAACTAAAGTTTAAAGTTGTAGGTTATATGTTTGCTCTGAAAAGAACATTTTTTTTAATAGATTTTTTCAAAAAAGAAATAAAAAAAGACTTGCCCCAGAAATGGGAGAAAATGACAGTGGGATGTTATGTTCAATCGTGTTTTGGTCAATCAGATATGAAAGTAAAATTCTGTCAGAACAGTTAAAATTTGGTGCAGATTTATTTTAATACCCTTGAATCTGGTAAACTCAAAATTGTGACAATTAATTTTTTGTATAATAATCAGAATACAATAAATTTGTTCACATTTATAATGTATTTATAATAGATATTTTTTTTTTTACAATTCATTGTAAATTTTCAGGTAATGAGAGAAGTCTTCCTGGCGCGAGACCACGATTTCTCGACGCCAAAGACAACCAGTGGCTAGGGGTCTCCCTAACACGGCAAAACATCGGACCAAACGGCAGAGTCACCGTAAGTATAAGCTGTCAGCCTCTTCCCCCAACCCACCTCCTCCCCCAACCCCCTAAAACACCCAGTATAACCACTCAAAGTAACCCTAAGACCTTTTCAGACTGATATCCCAGAGTTGCGCAGAAACAAATAAGTATTAAGAGGTCAACCCAAATATATTTTTGTAATTGACAGACACACATTTTGTACTAATTTTCCATGACTGTAACAATCCAATCTTCTAACTAACATAGTTGTTCCTGATTGTTTCAAATATCCGAATGAACCGCAACGGGAAACTGACTAGGTACACATTGTAACAATTATATAGTTGAACAAAGAAATATACTGGATCGGAGTTTGAACCTGCGACCTCAAGATTGCCATTCGAGTGCTCTACCAACTGAGCTATCCAGCTGGACTAGTGCCCCTCGAACAAAGACATCAACAAAATGGGGAACCGCCAACATAGGGCTGGATAGCTCAGTTGGTAGAGCACCGGAACGGCAATCCGGAGGTCACAGGTTCAAACCTCGCTCCAGTCAATTTCTTTGTTCAAGTTTTAAAATGATTTCAATAATTTGGGGAAAAATAGGGAATAACTTGGTTCGCAACTCTGAACACCGGTCTGAAACAGGTCTAACAATCCCACACCCTTCGAAATGAACTAGGCGGTTTTGATAGAATTTGTAGGATTGAGAAAAGTACAGCCAAACAGCTTACTTTGAAGTTCACAGAATATACCGTTGGGTTCATGTATACAGTGAAAGATTTTGTAGGATACAGGAAGATTCTTGGCAATAATCAAAGGCGTTAGAGTGGAAAACCTTTCAAAAATCTACCAAAACCAAACAGGTTGCAGTAACCCAACTGTAAAGAAATGTACAGTGTCAGAGCTCCACGGAATATACAATGGGAAAATGCCTGTTGCAATCAATTTACCCTTTTGTTAAAAAGAGGAACAAGATGTCAACAATGACCTGTTAGCTCATTGTAAGGCCCAAAAAAAAAAATAAGTTGGTCTCTGGTCAGCGCGCGCGTCGATTTTAATCATGCGCGTCGATCTTTTTTTTTCCAAAATGTTCCACGGTAGCTCCAACAGCGTCCTCTATTTCCGCACCTCCTCAATTTTTTTTACCAAAGAGCACCAAGGAATGGGAAATGGCACCAAGGCAAATGATCGAAAGCACCAAGGCAAATTATGGAGGACACCAATGTACATGAGGACACCAAAAAAGCAAAATAGTACCCACCTTGTCTGTACAATCCAAGCTTGAAGAAAAAAAAAAAAAAAGCCAAAAAAAAAAAAAAGCCGCGTGGCCGCGTCAATTCCGGAACTTTGGTCTGACCAGAGACCGAATATTTTTTTTTTTTGGCCTAAGCCATGCTCCGTGATCCCATATTCATAGTCCGTTTTCATGATCAATGACAGGTAATCGCTCCTTAGCATGGTCTATGCTGAGACAGTTTCTTTCATGGTTTTCCTTTATTTGTACACAAAAGAAACAGCCAAGTTGCATCATCAAATAATGAGAACACCATAAAATGTTCCTTGCCCTGTGAGACATATCCATAAATCGCTGGGAAAGAAGGGACCCCAACCTTCTGGAATCAGGTCAAGGACTTCAAGACTTTTTTTGAGAGCCGTCTGGAATATGAGTTATGTTTTAGCTGTTGAAAAAATGGTTCTTACTGCAACTCTTATATTACTGGGGGAAGGCTTTTTTTTGGGAGAAAACCTTGGCATGTTTCACAGACCAATTGCAATTCCACCTGTTGTAGATGAGGCGATACAGGGGTCCCCCCCCCCCCTTAACAAAAATGAACCCTCAAAGTGCACAGCTTTTCAAACAAGCTCATCGGAAATATCTCGGAAGCTGCGGGCTAACGAATTTGTGTTCATGCATGAGTCACGTGATTGTGCCATGTAATTTCTGGAAGGAGTAGTGTTTTGAGTAAAAAAAAAGAAAAAAAAGCAGCTTTTTGACCCCAGTGACCCCATGATGACATTTGACCCCAGTTTGGTCATGTGACATGATGGGGCTGGCTTACTGATACTGTTGACGAAGTTTTGTTGAAATCGGTCAAAATATGTAGGGACAATA
The DNA here is from genome assembly GCF_015706575.1 of Patiria miniata. Lineage (NCBI taxonomy): Eukaryota > Metazoa > Echinodermata > Asteroidea > Valvatida > Asterinidae > Patiria > Patiria miniata. The sequence goes on from NW_024037054.1 coordinate 11,572,946, forward strand.
GACAGTGTCAACGTTTGTTACTAAGTAACTAACGGACTAACAGAGAGACATGATGACTTGTTGAGCTGCTATCCCACAGTTAAAAATACATCTGGAATATCGATACATTTTTAATAATAATAATAATAATAATAACATGTATTTAGAGAGTAAAGTTCATTAGCTTTTCAACAACAAAAACATCTTTCCAATCGGGTAAATATCTATTGAGTTATGGCCAATTGAAAACAAGTGCCGCTTTTTCAATTTGTCTCAGCGACTGATATTTGACTGTCGCAATAAGAACATGGGCCGAATTGCAACCGTGAAAGAGGCTACCAAGTAGAGGGCAGAGGCAGCACAGTAAACATCTAAGATGTTAACCAAACAGTCCTTTTCAGGACTACCATTTCTTCCAAAAAGGAGAAATGACCATTGTTGCAAAAAATGGGGGAAACAAAAAAGGATTAAAAAAAAAATTAAAGCAAGCAAAACTACGCTAACTTGCGACTGTGCACAAAATGAAAAAAAACAGCATTTTTCTGAATTGGTCATAACTCAATAAATGTTCACCCGATTGGAAAGATTTTTTTCGTTGTTGAAAAGCTAAACTATACTCCTCACATTTTTTATCTACATGTATGTATTTTTTAAAAGCGATTTTTTTTTAAAAAAGCTGTGAAAAAGAGGGTGCTTTGAGGGTTTGGTTTTTTCAGGGAGACACTGTTTTTCTTTTCTGGGCTATCATTATGGAACCAAATGACTTCCGACTTAACTGATTGCTCAGGGACACAAATTGAGGTCAGAGGTCAATAGATTCCCTTGAGTCGCATGCACTCCTCACTGAACCACACCTAACCAACCCCTACTTGACCTTTCACACTTGTATGTACCCTTTGACCTTTGAACCTGAGACCTTTAACCCTGAGTATGATTCACATTAACCCCTGCACTGCACTCCCTTCCTTTCCTTCCCCCCTCTGCACGCTCTCGCCGTTGTTCTCAGGTGTGCGGCCATCGGTGGTCTAACGACTATTACGCTGACGCCATCCTCCCCAACGGCGTCTGCTATTCCATCAACGCCGCCCTGGACTTTACCAGCGTGGTCAAGAAACGGCCGTGCTTGAATGGTAAGTCTCCCGGAAGCTGCGCAGATTCAGGCTTTGCATGGGCTTGCTTGCGGAACGTGCGGAAATAACGCTACCGTCGTTGATTTCGTGACGTAGAAAATGCCGCAGCTTAATGCGCTAAGCTGTAACGAGTTTGCGCTCATTGCCTTGTTAATTGGTGTCCACCTGCCCTCTAACAGATTGACTGAAATGTCATATTTAGTCTACTAATCATTGTGAATTTAATGTTCTAACTGCACCCTTAACCTAAGTACTAAGTATCTTTAACCTCCCCCCCCCCCAAAAAAAAAGAAGTTGACAGTGGTACAAACTTCAATATTCTTGACAATTAAGTCCCAAACATAAAGCAGGTTGCTTGTAATTTCTGGATGTGCATTTTATGTTCATACCCCGAAATTCACAAAATAACTCTCGCCCTTTTCTTCGACAATCCCGCCCAAAATTGACTGATTTTCTCTCAGGATGGGAAACGGAGGTTGAACCATCATAGCACACGCCAGTACATGTACTTGTCCTTTAAAAAGAGTGCTTGTGCTTTTTTTTTTTAATTTGCATTATGTTCACGCTCTCCTGGGTCCATTCCCCTTCCCCATTTTTGTTGGGTTATTATTTTGCGGACGGCTCCCATGATAGACCTGCGCTCATCGGTGGGCCAATGCGTACTTTGCCATCACTGCCGAGGTGGTCATGCCCAATGGCGTGTGCTTCACTATGGAGAGTGATTTACAAGTCGTCAACAAGAGTATCCCTTGTATACATGGTAAGTTGACCTCCCCCTCCCCCAGCCAAGGCAACTCCAAACCCTCCAACCCAAACCCCAACTCCAAGTCCCAACACCAACCTCCAACTCCAACCTCCAAGTCCCAACACCAACCTCCAACTCCAACTCCAAACACCCTATTAGCACCTCAACCCCCACCCCTCACCCCAACCCCACCCCTTGCCCCAAGCCCACCCCTCGCCCCAACCCCCATCCCAAACTCCACCTCATCCTCTGACTCCAAGTCCCTACCCCAACCTCCAACTCCAACTCCAAACACCCTATTAGCACCTCAACCCCCACCCCTCACCCCAACCCCACCCCTTGCCCCAAGCCCACCCCTCGCCCCAACCCCCACCCCAAACTCCACCTCATCCTCCGACTCCAAGTCCCTACCCCAACCTCCAACTCCCAACTCCAAACACCCTATTAGCACCTCAACCCCCACCCCTCACCCCAACCCCACCCCTTGCCCCAAGCCCACCCCTTGCCCCAACCCCCTACCCCAAACTCCACCTCATCCTCCGACTCCAAGTCCCTACCCCAACCTCCAAATTCCACTCCACCCCTATCAGCCTATCACCCTATCAGCACCACCACCCACACCCCAACCCCATTCTTTGCCCCAACCCCACCCCTTGCCCCAACCCCACCCCTTGCCCCAACCCCACCCCTTACCCCAACCCCACCCATTTCCCCCACCCTAGCCCCACCCATTTCCCCCACCCTAGCCCCACCCATTTCCCCCACCCTAGCCCCCGCCCCAAACTCCACCTTATCCTCCAACTCCAGCTCCCTACCTCAACCTCAAAACTCCACACTCAACACCCTACCTGCATCTCAATCCTCCAACCCCACACCCATCCGAATCCAATCTCCAACCCTCCCTAACCCCACCCCCATACCAACCCCCACCCCTACCCAACCACCAACCCCAACGGGCCCACCCCTTTCCCCACACCGACACAGTGCACTGTTGATTTTATAATGTGCAGTCCTGCTTTTAGTTATATCCGCATTTATTAGTTTGAAAAATGCTAACATTTATTCACAAATAAAATTGTATTGAATAGGCATCTACACACAAATGTATGTTTGTGCACATGTATCCGCAAAACGTTTTTATGCATTCCTTGAAAATGCACCTTTATATACCATTTAAAGGAAATATACATCATTTGCCTTCGCTGTAATTTTCAAAAAATGGATGGAATTGGGGGGTTGGAAATATATAGCAAATATAGTTACACTGACTTTTTTGAGGTTTTGGGTTCAAAAATGCTATAAAAACCAAGAAAAACAATCATTTTCCTGTAGTCTGGTTCCCCGACTCCATTGAAGAAGAAACAGAGCAGTTTACATACATTGGGGAATTGTAAGGTCAGGGAACCAGTCTAGCTGGCTTGTACCCGTTCATAGTGTGTGTAATCGATTGCAAACAAGTGCGATGGTCAATTGGGGCCAGTATTTGAAAAAAAGCCAGTTGTTTCCAACGCTGATCGGCCGATCAGCGTTGGAAATTGGTACAAAAATAACACTTTTCTTGAAAATGACAGTATACCAGGTTTTATGATTTTACAGGATGCTTTACACTGTCATTCACTAACAGTCCAGCAAGGTATTCCAAAATGATTTGGTAGTTTTATTTTTTGATGTTTGCAAATGTTGTATTTTCTCTTTAACCTTAAATGTATGTTCAATTTTTGTTTGCCATTTTCAAGGGTATTTAGGTGCTTTTTTGGTTTTTATGCGTATGCCAATTTCCATATTCATGAGCAAAAGTGTGATGTCATTTCAGGCAGAAACCTCAATGCTACAGTTTTTTCAGCACCAAAAGTTGCCGAAATTAGGGATTTGCTGTCGTAAATGTTTTGATCTTTGGTGATTCCTTGTTGTGTCAGTATTATGGCATTAAAGCTAAAGTCCATCATTTGCAGCCATCTGAAAAAGTAACTGGCGTATTATTGTTGAAAAACATACTTGGTTGAAAGATAGTAAGTGGACTAAACTAATCAACGAGTAATCAACGAGAGAAGGCCTTTCCAACGGTGCGTCTTAAGACGCACAGTAGGAAAATTTAAATTAGTAGTTCGTTTTGTTATTCAGCGCAGCGCGCGCAAGCATTGGCACGACACACAGGCGCGCACGGTTGCTATAATTCGTCGGATCAGTGCGCGACATCGCATATAGCTGCAATTCAAAACAATTCAAAACATGATTCAGTAACATTTGATTTGAAATTGAGATCCTAGAATGCTGTTTTTCTCGGAATATACAGCTGAAGCTGAGCTGAAACTTCATCAGGTTAGTTGTTCAGTATCCTTCATTAGATTTTGAACACTTTTGTCACTTCAAACGAACGAAATGCACAAATTACAAATGATGGACTATACCTTTAAGTTTAAGCCAGTGAGGAAACTTTTCTCACAGATGCTTTCAATGTGCTATGTTTTTGGGATCACAATTTTATCATTGTGAAAAAGTCTGTGGGGGAGCTGTTACCCTAGGCTCGGGTGCGTTGCACTTTGGTTACTTTTATGGAAACCGCAAATCATCGCATTCCCTTCTGTGTAGAGTGCTTCAAGGGTTCATCTCATAATTGGCAATACTTTGGGAGGCCTTGTCGCTTGTCCTTTGCTAGAAAAATTCCCTGACCCTCAAAATGCTTCCACGGTCTACAGGGACTTACGAGTTTTGATCTGGTATGTGTTAAGAGAGTTTGTGAAGTTGTTCAGTGCAGGGTTTCCGTGAAACGCACCGTAGCCTAGTAGACCTTTTGCGAAACTTTGACTGTGACGGTTTGCCTCACCGAGGAATTTTGAGGATCAGTCTCAATAATGTGCACTCTTTACTCCAGAGACACCAGATCCTTTAGTTTGAAGTCATAGTGCTGTGTCTTTCTATTTGCTGCGACCATTAAAGGGAAAATACAACATTTGCAAACATCAAAAAATAAAACTATCTAATTATTTTGAAATACCTTGCTTGACTGTTAGTGAATGACAGTGTAAAGCATCCTGTAAAATCATGGCACCTTGTGTACTGTCATTTTCAAAAAAAGTGGTATTTTTGTATCAGTTTCCAACGCTGGTCGGCCGACCAGCGTCGGAAAAAACTGGCTTTTTTCAAATACTGGCCCCAATTGACCATCACATTTGTTTGTAAACGATTACACACCTATGAACCGGTACAAGCCAGCTAGACTCTTTCCCTGACCTTACAATTCCCCAATGTACATAAAGTGCTCTGTTTCTTCTTAAATGGAATCAGGGAACCAGACTACAGGAAAATGAAGGTTTTCTTAGTTTTTATAGCATTTTTGAACCCAAAACTTAAAAAAAGTCACTGTAACAATATTTGCTATATAATACGAACCCCCCAATTCCATCCATTTCTGAAAATTACAGCAAAAGCAAATGATGTATATATATTCCCTTTAAGTTTAAGTGGAAAAGTGTACCTGGGCCAGAGCTGGAGACCAAGCCCATGTTTGAGAAATGGTCGTCATATTTGAGGGGACAGTTTTAGGAGCGTACTAATCCAGCAGAATGGAAACTGCGCGCACTTGAAGTTGAAACCAGAACACCTACAATAGTACAAATCGATACTCCCACAATTTGCGGAAACTAGGTCAGCCTACACCAAGTGCACAGTCACACGAAACCTTTTTCCCCTATGTGCGTGCATCGGAGAATTGACTGTAGATTCCAAAAGCGCACTTCAAACATTAGTCTTGGATGCTTTGTCTGCCGAAACAAGTCACATAATGTCAAGTACATATAGTGAGACAAAAGCTCGTTGCTCCGTGTGTGCGTGTGCGTGGGGCACTGAATGGAATTGACTGTAGTTCCCAAAAAGTACACATCGGAGTTGACTATGACATTTGTTATTGCAACCCTTGGTCCTTGGGTTTGGAGGGTTGCCAATCCGTACCCTTGGGGTACAGGAATAGTGGAGGTGGCTTTGTGGTGGAGGAGAAGGGTGCAATAAGCCGTTTTTCCCCTGCCACCAGTTTATTTGTGGTTCCCTGGGTAGATGTTATGAATGTTGACCCTGTCAAGTATTGCTGCCAGTCAGTTTCGCTGCGTTGTGTGCCTGTGTATAGGCCACCAGCTTCGTGTGTTTGATTTAGCCACAGTATTGAATTGAGTTGACGTAAAACTTTAGTTATGTCTTTTTTTTTTAAGTGAATCTTAAACTAGTTTATATTGTTTGTTATTGGAAAAAAGTTTTTCTATTAACAAAGGGGGGGGGGGGGGGGCGGATGCCCAAAATTTAGGCAAAACCTGAACATACAAGTGGGGAATATATTTGCTCATATTTGTGAAAATTTCTGTCTTTGAACATGTTGAAGTGATTAAACAACAGTTGTCAGCAGAAAAAATGGGGAAATTACAAGACATACTACCTTAAAAAAAGTGACAAGGTGTGGGAATTTCCTTTTGCTGGTTTTTCTTTTTCCCTTATAATTTCTCCGTACAGTAGTGAATCCAGGGGGGGGGGGGCTGGCTGCACCCCCCCCCCCTGGATTCGCTACTGTACAAAGAAATTGCATGGGAAAAAGAAAACCCAGCAAAAGGAAATTCCCACGAATATTGAAAAGTTCTTTAAAGGAAACACAAGTCATTATTTGAAGTTTTTGGGAATAAAATGTTGTCTATTGAAATCATGTTTCCTCTAACATGTTAAAAAGCAAAGGTGTTCCTAAAAAATCCACGCGCACTTCATGCAATAGGTTTGCGAAATTCCCTATGAGATATCAGATTTTCAAATATTTCCATGTCATATATCACCTGCTGAAAATTCCATCCACTTTACTTATGCCACAGGTTGCACCTGTTATTTCCATTAACAAAAGAAAATTGACTGCCACAGGTGATATTTTTAACTAAAAAAAAAGTCCACCTTTATACCCAACCGTGATCGTCCTAAAAGTTGCTAGTCTTCTTTCAGGATGCCATTCAGTTTTTGTTGTGTACATAGTGGCCACTAGATGGTGGTTGCACCAGGAACCCGTCCCAACAAATTATCAGACAGTTTTGCAAGGTTGCTTCACGGCAAATTGTTGGCAATAACACCTTTTCCCAGCAAAACGATCAGTACATGTATGTACCCCCCCCCCCCAAAGAATCACAATCAGTAACATCTTGAAGCATGACTATACTGCCACTTAAAGGGAAGATACAACATTTGCAAACATCAAAGAACGAAATGATCAAACTATCACGTGATACCTTACTGAACTGTTGGGGAATGACAGTCTAAAGCATCCTTTAAAATCGTGGCTCCTGGTGTGCTGACATTTTCACGAAAAACTGTATTTTTCCAACACTGGTCGGCCGACCAGCGTTGGAAAAAACTGGCTTTTTTTTCAAAAACTGTTCCTACTCTTTCATATTAAGTTATTCTGACTTTTCTTTGCAATTGATTACACACCTGTGAAGGGGTGCAAGCCTGCGCTCGACCTTACAATTCCCCAAAGAGTATTAATTGCTCCGTTTCATCTTAAGTGCGGTCAGGGAACCAGACTACAAGAATATGATAGATTTTCTTGGTTTTTCCAGCATCTACAAGCCCAAACGTGAACTAGGTCAGTTTAACAATATTTTCTATAACATACTAATCCGCCAAATCCATTTATTTCTGAAAATTGCAGCAAAAGCAAATGTTGTACATTCCCTTTAAAACACAATATGCAGCTTTCTGCATTTTACTCGCTCATATAAAAAGTGGTCGTTGTTGACAACTTGAACAGCGTTCTCACAGATCAGGGAGTAACTGTGGTGAAAAAAAATTCCCAGGAATGTAGATGAGTGATAACGTGTCCATAATTTGAATATAATTCCCCAAACTATGGCATGGGCATGGGTGGCTTGTGTGTAAAGCGCTCGCCTCTCACCAAGGTGACCACGGTTCGAATCCTGGCCGCGGATCACATGTGAGTAGAGTTGTGCGTTGGTTCTCTCCTGTGCCACAAGGGTTTTTCTCCGGGCCCTCCGGTTTTCCTCCCTCCGGAGAAATCAAACACTTTCGATCTCAGTCTGTGCTCTGTGGTCATGTGGCCGGCAGCCATAGGCGCCTTTACGTGCCAGCGGCCCGACCACGTTGTAGCCGCGTCCTTCGCAATTCAGCATACCAGCTGCGAGTAAGGATGATTAGCCTCCCAGATTATTATTATTATTATTATTATAATTAATCTCTGGAATATTATTGGGGGGGGGGGGGAAGGAGATGGGGGGGGGGGGTTACTTATTGGCATGGGAAGTTGATATATATCACAGGTTGTTATTTATTGGGAAATTCAGTCTGAGTGTTTTGGGTCATATTTCCTCCTTTTTTCCAGTCGTGTGAAAGAAAACACTATGAGAAAAAGAAAATGAGTTTCCCCTCAGTCAGCGGCAGTGTCTCGTTTGTCAAGGCCAAGTCTGACAGCTGTGGTTCAGTTCAGAAATTGGCTGTTATGGCACATGGTGGGAGAAAAGCTGAAAGTAAAAATGCTACATTTTTTGGCAGAATGAGGAATGATGAAAAATAGACGGAAATGTTTGTTACAGAAGTTCAGGGGTTCAGTTTCAGAAGTGTCACTCAGAAGGATTGAGGGTAAAGTTTGTTGTTGATACGGAATACATGTGAAATGTCAACTATGTGTGGTTGTGTTTTCATTCCTGTGTAAACATGTAAACTATCTTTTGTACCTGGATGTATTTGCTGACTAAATCTTGCTCGTGTTACTATTACACGTTTAGACAAGCTGGGATCTTTAGTTGCAGGTAATTCTGAAGATAACAGATAATTCATAAATTACAGAATCTGTAGATGTTTTGACTACAGTACTGCATGTTTTATGGACAGTGCAACCAAAAATGAACAGTTTTGAGCAAATCTTTTAAGAAAACAGGTGGTTTTTTTTTTGAAATACAGCAACCAGTTTGTCAAGACTGACATATGAAAATGAAAACAAAAAAAGTCTTTCCCTTACTTATCTTTAACAATACCCGTCGTGCAGAGAAAGTGAACAGGGAAATACAAAGGAAGGACAAATCCTGGAGATAAGTGAAACTTCGCCGACGGAAAACACTGGTTATTATGGTTCTTAGAAAAAATGTGAATCTTTGTCATTATAACATTCCTGTTTTGTAATTTGAGAAAAAAGGAAGTAAAAAGATCCACTTTGATTGCATGCACACTAGACCCTTCTCATAGACAAACATCATCTTCGTAGGAAAAGTGCACTCAACGCCATCAGGTACGTGTACGAACAGTGTGCAAATGCTCTTAAAGGGAATATACATCATTTGCTTTTGCGGTAATTTTCAGAAATGGATGGAATTGGGGGGTGGAAATATATAGCAAATATAGTTACACTGACTTTTTTGAGGTTTTGGGTTCGAAAATGCTATAAAAACCAAGAAAAACAATCATTTTCCTGTAGTCTGGTTCCCTGACTCCATATAAGAAGAAACAGAGCAGTTTACATACATTGGGGAATTGTAAGGTCAGGGAACCAGTCTAGCTGGCTCGTACCCGTTCATAGGTTTGTAATCGATTGCAAACAAGTGCGATGGTCAATTGGGGCCAGTATTTGAAGAAAAAAAGCCAGTTGTTTCCAACGCTGATCGGCCGATCAGCGTTGGATATTGATACAAAAATACCACTTTTCTTGAAAATGACAGTATACCAGGTGCCATGAGTTTACAGGATGCTTTACACTGTCATTCACTAACAGTCCAGCAAGGTATTTCGAAATGATTTGGTAGTTTTATTTTTTGATGTTTGCAAATGTTGTATTTTCCCTTTAAACACGCGTGCATGTTACTTGAAATTTCTTTGAAACAGCCGATGCTGCGAAAACTCGGCTCCCAAAATGCCGATGCACGTGGCAATCTGTAGACAGTGATGTCATTGGAGAGATCTGTCCACATCACTTGGTGATGTTTTCGGCACTTGGCCTAGTATGTCACTCATCTGACTCATGTGCCAAGAAAACTCCCACATACAGGTACCTCGAACCCTGTCCACATGAATGTCTGGCTCCCAACATCAAAAGCAGTCTCTTGTCTGTCACGATGCTGGATTTTTTTAAAACCACATTTTCCTTAAGTTTTGAATTCTGAAATTTCAGCCTCTGCATGAAAGATGTGATGCAGATAGAGCAGAACAGATTTCAGTAGGCATAGCAAGAAATATTTCACGGGGGGGGGGGGGGGGGGGGGGGGGAGGGGTTTGAAGCGGGCCATGTGCAGAGAGTGTATTCAGCGCGTTGGTTGATCAGTGCACGGCCACACCCCCCCCCTCCCCACCCCCCATTTTTTTCTGGTCAGGGTATAAATTGACTTTCTGGCCCACGTATCATTTACAAAATAACAAAATCCGAACAGCATGCATAAAGCACAGTGCAATAAATTGAATGCATACTTTTGGATGGTCCTTGTACTTTTTTTCCAGGACAATTAAGCCATTTGTCTGAGATATCCCGACTTTTCTTACACCAACCATATCCCAGGCAACCCCAGGCAATGCAGTGCACCCTCAAAAGAATGCCAAGGCTAAATTTATTTAAACTTGATGTATCAAAAGTGTAAAAGTACGAGGATGTGCTGTGCATATATACAAAGGGTGAAAGGTAGAGTGGACTATTTGCAGCTATCCAAAAAGTAACCGACCAAATTATAAATTGTTAAAATGCTTGGTTGAAAGATAATGGAGTAATGGCTCTAAACTCCCTGGGAAATTATTCCTTCTGGCACACTCTCATTTTGAAGAAAACAATAAAAGAAGGCCCTTTCCAAAGATGTGTCATATGACACATTTTTGAAATTTACATTTGTACTTGGTTTGTAATTGGGCAAATCCGTGAATGGGTGCAGGCATTGACACAATGTGTGCGCGACTGCCTCTTGTTCGTTGGGTCAGTGTGTGACATCACGTCGCTACAAACGGCCGAATGAGAACCATGTCTCGACTGCTGATTCGAGACCGTGTCTGTAGAGGGTCCAATTCAAAATATGACACGGCAACTTTTGAACTGAAATCGAAATTCAGAATATGTGTTTTCTCGAAAGATATGGCAGACACCGAGCTAAAACATCATCAGGTTTAGATGTTAAGCATCCGTCTTTAGATTTTGAGCACTTTTGTTGCTTCAGACGAAAAAAAAAATGCACAAATGACAAATGGTCCATTCTACCTTTAAGCTTGTAATAGTTTTGTAACCGTGTCATGCACAATACCTGTATCATAGACTTGATCTCAAGCTCTCGAATTGTTACTTTTGTTTACAAAAGTATCCAACTGTGACATTCGATGCATGAGTTATAGTAGTATGACTTGACACCCTACAATTGAACACGTCCTATTTTACAAGACATCCTATATTTTGTTCCCAGCTATGTGATCGATACACCTGCTGTGCCGAGCCATGCAGCAGAAGTTTTCTGATTGGTTGGTGACCCGAGGGGTGTCCTTAACACCAGCCTGGCTTCCTGCCGATAGCCAGACAGGGTGATCATTGCCAGGGGTCAGGGCTCATGCCCTTCCTCCCCCCCTCGCCTTAGGGGGTCAGGGAGTCTTAATGGTGGAAGTGAAGTTGAGTCTTGTGAGACCTAGGGGTGAATCATGGCTGTCTGTTCCATACCATGTTGCATTCGGAAGTCTTGTGTCTCTGTCTGGATTTAGAAAAAGTGACTCAACAGGCATGTGTCTGATGTAAAACAGATTTCATGCATCATAGTACTGCAGAACACACTTAGGAGAACAATTTCTTGTCTAGATGGGGGACCAGCAGTACATATCGCTTGACAAAAATTCATAAAGTGGAGTGGGTGGGTGGGGGGGGGGGGGGAGAAGGGGTGGGTTGGCGTGGCAGGAGGATGAGTTTGAGATAGACCACATAATTTTAAAGTTGAATAAAGAAATTGACTGGTGAGGGGTTTGAACCTGCGACCTCCGGATTGCCGTTCCGGTGCTCTACCAACGGAGCTATCCAGCCCTGTGTGTAGGCGGTTCCCCATTTTTAGTCAGTGTCTTTGTTCAAGGGGCGCAAGTCAGAAGCCATAAACCTATATATGCCATGTAGCCAGGGATCACACCCAAAGTCACAATGCTAGCAACAATAGCAATGCTGCAAACCTGGGAAATATAGCTCCAGTCAATTTCTTAGTGAAATTAAGAGTATGATGCACCTAGTCAGTGTACTTTTGTGGTTTATTTGCAAATTTCTAAATAAAGTACCTTATTAAAGGGAAAATACAACATTTGCAAACATCATAAAAATAAAACTACCAAATCATTTTGAAATACCTTGCTGGACTGTTAGAGAATGACAGTGTAAAGCATCCTGTAAAATCATGGCACCTGGTATACTGTCATTTTCAAGAAAAGTGGTATTTTTGTATCAATTTCCAACGCTGATCGGCCGATCAGCGTTGGAAAAAACTGGCTTTTTGTTTCAAATACTGGCCCCAGTTGACCATCGCACTTGTTTGTAATCGATTACACACCTATGAACGGGTACAAGCCAGCTAGACTGGTTCCCTGACCTTTCAATTCCTCAATATATGTAAACTGCTCTGTTTCTTCTTAAATGGAGTCAGGGAACCAGACTACAGGAAAATGATTGTTTTTCTTGTTTTTTATAGCATTTTCGAACCCAAAACCTCAAAAAAGTCAGTGTAACTACATTTGCTATATATTTCCAACCCCCCAATTCCATCCATTTCTGAAAATTACAGCAAAAGCAAATGATGTATATTCCTTTAAACTCAGTTGTAGATGAGCAATATCTTTGAGGGACACAACGTGCGTAACTATTGTGAAACTGGAGGTCACTTTGGTTTAAATCTGTAAACACTGGGCTGAGCAATCGGGGAACGGAGACTTGGAACTGATAGGGGAAGTTCTAATTACGGAAGTCTTACATCCCGCCGTCTGTCCAAAGTTGTGTCCCCTGTTCATGGTAGCGAGGACTGCCTTTTGTTTTTACACAAGTTGGCGACCTTTGCGTGCGAGGTGAACGAGAGGCCTAATCAGTATACAGCAACTACTCTTGCAGTTCCTTTAGCCTTCAACTCTTAACCTGTGTCAACAGTTTTCTTTCCAAGATAAGCAGGGATTTTCCCTAAAAAAAATGTTTCTTGAAAGATAAGGATGTTACGGGCTGAAAAAAATGTGGCATTTGCTAGTGATCAACTGTGCACACACTAGGCTTGGGCTAGTAGTGGATATTTGTACTCGAGTACTAACAAAAAAAAATTACTCGCGAGTAGTCGAGTACTCACTAGTACTTAACCAAATTCCCATGAAAGCAAAAAATGACTTTAGAATTATGGGAAGTAACTTGAAGCAAATAGCGTGCGAGTCACACCACACTCTTCAGCACTGCGTTTTCCTTACTGTGCGACGTTTTGGGTTATTTATTTGAATTCTTTTTTGACAAATGGAATCCTAGGGAGAGAGAGGTGGAGGGAGTGATTCCCTGTTTGCAGGGGACGTATTAAGCCGTGAACCCTCAACCCTAAATCGCTACTCGCGAGTACCTGCTTCTACTCGCGCCAGGACCAGTACTCGAGTAGATGAAAAACCACGATTACAACAATGAGTTGCTTAAACTACTCGTTAGTACTCAAGTAATTGAGTTACTCGCCCAGCGGAAGCACACACCAAGTTACTTTTCATAGTCGCTACAAAGATTTCAGGCCGGCTCGGAAAACTGGACCGTGGTTTTTGTCCTTCATTGATCAAATTTATTGGTTTTGCGGAGGTGTTGATTCGTGCTTGGGTGCACTTTTTATGGAGGTGTTTTTAGTGGGATCGTCCTTGTTTACAATGAAAGGAAAGGAAATCAAGTTATATCAAACTGGTCGTGCTTTAATAAATGTCTCGCTTCAAATGGAACATGTTGCAGAACAGTAGTGAGTTGTTGTAGGTTTCCGGTTTTTACTTTGCAGTCTCGAATATTTGTCCATGCTTGAAATGAAATGTATTAAAATCAATTTTTACGAGAAATTCAAAGCAAATCATGCATAGCTGTGATTATTAGTTTACCGACAAAAAACTGGAAGTGACGGTCTACAAAACAGACCTTGCAAGGCTGTATGACGGGCATTGTGTGCGTTTGTGTATTTTTAGCAATGCATCGTTTTTGTCTTGCACATCCTCTTCCGGAGTGAATTGGGCTCGTTGCGGGCCAGTTGCACCAAGGGCACCGCTTTTTTCCCCTTTAATAAACCTCCAGAGACCAGATTGTTATACTAGTGGCCCATTGACCTCAAAATCCATTATGATCTGGGAAGGGATATGTCTGCGGGCCCATAAATCTCTCACAACCTGAGTATCATTGAAGGAAGTTGGGATAATTTCTATTCTTTGGGTGGTCGCAGTAGCTGAACGTTTTGTGTATATTGGGGCCAGAGGTGGTCTTCATGAATATAATTGCGTGGGAATGTAACGCATTTTGTTGAATCGTCCTTCAGTGACTCTCCTTTTTACAGAGTTCATACAATCCACTGTTTTCAATGACTTTAGCACAGAAATTTGCTGAGAGCAGAAATTATTTGCTTAAAAGGGGACCTCAGGTCGCCCTGCAAATTGCTTGTGCCCCAGCGGAACTGTTGGCATCAAGCAGAAAAGTAATACTCAGGTCACAAAACTGCGAAATCGTGTGATTTTCGTAGAACAGACGTCATCTTGAGACAAAACTGTCACAACCATGCTCATGTAACTCAAGTTGCGGCGACGATTCCTCAGTAATGACGTGATCATGTGACGTCTTCAAAATGGTGGTGCCCGTGTTGATAACCAAACGATCTTCCATGGCTATCTGTTCATTCAACTTTTTTGCCGCATAGGCACTGATAGGCTACACAATGATCTAGATGATCCGGATGTGTGCATGACGTCGTAACTTCACATATAGGTTGACTGCGATTGATTCCCGCCTGTCGGGAACACGTTCCGTCGCGGCGCAGAAGTTGAAATTCGTCTACGCTTGCGAATGTTTTTTTTTTTTTAGCGCCGACTGATTGCAGTTAAACTTTGGTCGCAAAAAAATCAGCAACTGATTTGTTTTTTCCTGAAGGTCGTAGCTCAGACGCAGCTTGATCCTGAAAAGTCACTGACTCGGACTGTTCTGCGTCATCGCAATTAAGGTCAACCTAAGGGCAGCCTGAGAAAAAAACAGCTTACTGGCAAAAATGTCATGTGACTTGCAATGCCTTTGATTGGTTCTGAGCTGATTTGTGCTTGAAACACAAATTAGCTTAGTAATGTTTTCTGCTTATTGCAACATTGAGCCCTGATATGCACATGTACATCACAAGCAGAACGTGCAATGTGCTGAAACTGTCGTGGGCCCGATATTTTTAGGGTCACTTTTACTGATGGAGATAAACTATAAAATCTCTGACAAGTGTTGCCATATGTAGTCATGTAGTAATGCCTAACATATGTGCTCCAATACTGTCGGGTCAGTTTTGCTCTGGAATTTTACACCCGTCCAATTTTTGTTTCTGTGATTGAGTAGGAAAAGTGTTTACATATGTATGACCGAATTGAATAAGGGACGTGAATATACACACCAGATATAGCCCTATGGCAGTTGAACCACTTGAGTAGTCAAAAACAAAAATAAATCAATCAATTTAGTCAGTCAATCAAACAAATAAGTCAACAAACAAAGCAAAAATAGGATATCATATTTGGAAAATAGTGAATCACAATGAACCATGATTTTTTTGACGAGAAGTTTTCTTCACTTTGATTTCTTGTGAATGATGAACCCACACTGGCTGTTTTCATTCATGAAACGTCTGCAGGATTAGATTAATCGAAACTTGCAGAATTCAAACTTCTTTGATAGTTGTGTTCGAACTATCAATGCCTCTCTGCACGCGACAAATGTGTGTTCCTTTTCTTTTATTTAGCTCATTTTGATTTTCAAACGTGCCACGACATTTCCAACGCTTGATTTACGAAAAATACTTCTTCTTTTTTGTAAATTTGTTAAAGGGCCCATGCAATGTAATTTTTTTCATGCAATCCTTGGAAATGCACCTTTGTGTCCCATTTAACACTATTTAAAATTTTGTTTTGCCATTTTCAAAGGTATTTTAGCGCCTTTTTGGTTTTCATGCTCATAACAATTTCTATTTTCATGAGCAAATATGTGATGTCATTTCAGGCAGAAACCTCAGTGTTACAGCTGTTTCAGCACCAAAAGTTGTCAGAAGTTTGGATATTTCGCTGTCCTAGATTTTCTTTCCTTTGGTGATTCGTCATTGTGTCAGAACGTGGCAGTAAGCTTGTGAGCAAACTTTCCTTACCAATTCACAATTTGAACAGAAGAACCCTAACTGAACAGTGTCTTCCTGGAATGACATCACAGCAACAGCGCCCTCAGTTGTCCAGAAAAGTATAGACAATTTAAAATGTATAACAAATTTCACTTTTAATAAAATTAACCAGAAAAGGATGATACATATTTTTCATGCATTTAAAGCTATAGTCCATCATTTGCAGCCATCCGAAAAGTAACTGGCGTAATTATTGTTGAAAAACAAACTTGGTTGAAAGATAGTAAGGGGACTAAACTCCCTGTGAAATTATTCTTTCTGGGAAGCTGTCATTTTGAAGTAATCAACGAAAGAAGGCATTTCCAACGGTGATTCTTAAGAAGCACCGTAGGAAAATTTAAATTAGTAGTTCGTTTTGTTATTCAGCACAGCGCGCACAAGTATTGGAACGACGCACACGCGCGCGCGGTTGTTGTAATTCGTCGGATCAGTGCGCGACGTAGCGTATAGCTGCAATTCAAAACAATTCAAAACATGATTCAGTAACTTTTGATTTGAAATTGAGATCTTAGAATGCTGTTTTTCTCGGAATGTACAGCTGAAGCTTAGCTGAAACTTCATCAGGTTAGTTGCTCAGTATCCTTCATTAGATTTTGAACTCTTTTGTTGCTTCAAACGAACAAAATGCACAAATTACAAATGATGGACTGTAGCTTTAAGAGGAGTAGAAAGTTGCAAAAAAATATGTTCCTAAGTCACTTCATTGACCCATTGAGTTTCTAATTAACCTTTTTTCTATCTGCAGAAATCCAAATTAAATCGGATGCCAATGGCCGTGGCATCGCCTGGCATGGCTGGTGCCAAGCCGGCTTCAGCGCCGAGTACACGGCGGACGGAGAGACGCTGATGGTTGGCGCGGTGGGCTCCCTCGCTTGGCGAGGTAGGTCTTAGTCTGGAGAGAACGATTCCCGCTCCCGGCGCTTGTGCGATACAAAACGATATGTGTCTGGCGCCCTCAAGGGAGAGTGCAAGCACCTGATAGGATTAAGTGAGCACAGATGTACAAGTGCCTGCTCAAATTAAGGTGTCCTCAGCTTTGTCAGTGTTTGAACTGACTGCACAAATATGTGTTTGGCGCCCTCTGGGGATCATGCAAGCACCCGATAGAATTCGGTGACTACATATGTAGCTTTGTTGAGAACTTTTTGGGATCGATAAAGCCAAAAAAATAATAGTTCTCTTCCGGTTATCCTATTTTGACAGCTCCTACCCTATTTTTTTGGCTGAAAAATGAGGGGAAAAAACCCGAAAATCATCAATTACTACCTTTTACCCTTGACTACACGCAGACACCTCCATATGATTGTACACACAACAAATTGCCAAAAAAAAAAAAATGCCCTACCTACCTCTCCTATTTTCAAATGCCGTGTAATCGGAAGAAGAACAATTTGATTTCTTTGGTCTAATGAGATCGCATTTTTAATGAATGAATCATGTTTAGTCCTGAAATGTGCAGTATGACTGAGTTTAAAGTTACATTTTGTGATGAGAAATACTTAGCTTTGAAGATGGGGCATTCAGTGTTGGGATTGGTGGATGGAGGTGAGGCGTTTTGGTCACCAAAGTCCAAGATAATGACATAAAATCCATGATTTGCAAATTACTCGCCAAACCCAGAAATAGTTACATTAAAACATTATGCATCATCATCAGTTATTGCTACATCCTCAGTATTTGTCATTTTCTAATTACAGCTGAATCGTGCCCTTTTTTCGCCAAAACTGGACATGATCATCCCATGAATGAGTACAATTCTTTATAAACATCTTGTTTTGCAGGAAGTGTGGTATCCATTGACAACGCTAACACCATGACAATGTCCGATGTGACCACATGGTACCCAACTGGGGAGGAGGATGAAAGTTATATAGGTATGATGCAAGGCTTGGGAAGAGGTTGAAAATGGTATAAATAATGATGATTCATGTATCCGCTTATGTAAAAAAAAAAATTCTGGGTGAGGACATTCCCCCCCCCCCCCCCCCCCCCCAAAAAACGAGAATATTTCTTAACATTTTGTGGCAATCGAATATTTTTACATTCTGGGTGAGGACATGTCCCCCCTCCCCCCCCCCCCCCCCCCCTTAAAAAAAAAACAAGAACATTTCTTAAGATTTTGTGGCCCCCCAAAAAAACAAGAATATTTCTTAAGATTTTGTGGCAATCAAATATTTTCCCCTCATTTTTCAAAAATTCTAATAACTTCTTTGTCCCAAATTATGATGGCCTCGGGAAGTTAATAAGAGTTTAGAAAGAATGTTGGAGCAAATTTGTATTATTATTTGTGTCTGTCAAGGATATGCGGTAACGTCGGGTCACTTCCTATCGAGGTCTTCGACCCAGGGCGCCGTCGGAGCTCCCAGGGCCTACCAGAGGGGCAAGGTGTACATCTACGACCTGCTAGACTTCACCTTACTGACGCAGATTAAAGGCCAATCGGTAAGTGAAATGATCGGGCAGAATTTAGAGTTTAGAAGTTGCATTTAAAGCATTTTAGAGGGCCGTGACGGGGAAGAGACACTGAAAAAATAACTTCCCGTTCCTGTTGTTTCATCCAGCAAAAACAACATCTCTTTGTTCCACATTGCAAACTTCTTACCAGTTTTCGCATCTCGCACAAAATCATTTCAATCTTTTGGCTTATATTGGCGTGTAGCCAAAACTTTATGTTTTTCCTCCGCCCCCCACCCCTGAGAAAATTAGGCTATAGTCGACATTGATTTCTAAATTAAATAAGTTTTTTCTGTTGTTATGCAGTTCAGAAATTCTGCTATAGGAAAGAAAATTGAAAGTTTGATATGGGTTTCTGTTTCTTAATCAAATTTACACAGATACCCTTTGCCTGTGTGGACCACAATTTGCATATTGCTGTAGAATGTGTATTCATTTCTGTTATTTTTCTCACGCTTATCAGTCAATTTCTTTGTTCAACTGGCTTTTGATTTTTAATGTGAACTAAGTACATTTCATGTCGTAGTTCATTTGAGTGTTCCCATTATGTGATCCTTTCTGTTGTCTAGATGGGCACGTATTTCGGGGCTGCTGTGAGGGGAATGGACCTGAACAATGACGGCTTGACAGATTTACTGGTCGGAGCCCCACTCTATTCCGTCAATCAGGACGAAGGCAGAGTCTACATGTATATAAATGACGGTAATGTAAGTATATCGGTTATTTCCACTTCTCACACAGACCTCAACCCTACCCCCTCCGACCCCAACCCCACCCCTACCTCACCCCCATCTTAACTCCTAATCATCCTCATCTAACTCCACCCCAGCCCCTGTCCCAATCCCATCCCATCCAAACTCTCCCAATTTCACCCCAATCCCAGCCCACCCCCACCCCACCCTACCCCCAACTTCACCCTTAACCCTACCCCAATCCCACCCAACCCCACCCCTACCACAATCCCACCCCACCCCTACCCCACCCTACCCCCAACTTCACCCTTAACCCTACCCCAATCCCACCCAACCCCACCCCTACCACAATCCCACCCCACCCTACCCCATCCGTACCCCTACCCCATCCGTACCCCTACCCCACCCGTACCCCTACCCCAATGCCCCTTCACCCTTAACCCTGCCCCACCTCACCTCCAAATCCCACTACCCAAATCCCACCACCCAAATCCCACCCTACCTCACCCTTAACCCCACTCCAAACTCCACTCCGAGCCACCCAACCCTCCACTCACCCCATCCTCCCCAAGAAAAAAACAAACAGATTGAAAAGAACAAAAACACTACAATAGCTTGAAAACCTTTTTTCTTTATAGGCCATCATGAGACAGCTACCAGAGACCTTATCTGGCTCCAGCATGGTGAATGCCCGGTTTGGGTCGGCCATCGCTGATGGCGGTGACCTCAACATGGACGGTTTCAAAGGTGAGTTGAATTCATGTCAAGTCTGAAGTTTGTGCGACGGATTCTTTGCAGATTGTTGCTGGCTGTCGTTGTGTCGGTGGATCTCAACATAAGCTGGTCAATCAGGGTACCATCCATCACGGCTCTGAGATTCTACGGGCTTTTCAAACTCCCGTCTTCATCTCTTTTTTTCTCAATTAAAAGCCTGCAGCCTTTTTGACATGACTGTCTAATAACATGGACGATCCTAATTGTATGTTACAGATGTAGTAATCGGTGCACCCTTTGAAGATGACAACAGTGGGGCAGTGTACATCTATCACGGTGGGGAGACGGGACTCAAGACCACTTTTGCTCAGGTATGCTGTAAATACGTGTAACCACAGTGTTTAACAGTTTACCTTGACAAGTAATCATTTATACTTTAAAGAGGTTGTGGAATGCTCGAAAACATTTCCGTCTTTTTTGGGTATATGTAGCCTAAGGTGTGATGAAATAAAAACGACTTTTGTTTCTGTCATGAAATGAGTACAAAAGGTACTTTTGAGAGCTATTTTTCAGGTCCTGTTTCGACCCGAACGTGCAATTTGTGTAAAAGTCGTCGTTGCGGGCAGCAAACAAAACACAGTAAATCGTGACGTAATAAACAGGACTCGTTTATGCTACTCTGCATCAGGAGTCCTGTTTATTACGTCACGATTTACTGTGTTTTGTTTGCTGCCCGCAACGACGACTTTTACACAAATTGCACATTCGGGTCGAAACAGACATGACAGGACTTGAAAAACAGCTCTCAAAAGTACCTTTTGTTCTCATTTTATGACAGAAACAATAGTCGTTTTTATTTCATCAAACCTTAGGCTACATATACCCGAAAAATGACGGAAATGTCTTCGAGCATTCCACAACCTCTTTAAGTGGATCAAAAATGTGTAACTACGGCGATCTATTACTGTACCAGTTTGTTGCCACATTTGGAATCTTGTTTTGAACTTTGGCATTTGACCTGACCTTACAGAGGCTATCTGGCCGTACCTTCACTCCTCACCTGAAATCCTTTGGCAGTGCTCTATCGGGCGGTATCGACATGGATGGTAACCAGTACCCGGACCTTCTCATTGGAGCTCACCAGAGCAACAGGGCTGTCTTGTACTTGTGAGTATTTCCCCAAGATAAAATTGAACAGTAGACCAGTGCATGGATACTGCCATGAGTTTACCATGTGACCACAATGATGGCGGTATCCGTGATACCTTCCATGTACAACTTAGTCCAAGAATGATTACAAAACTTGCAGAGATTAAGTTCAGATACCATCGTACCATTGGCTCGATAGATTTACCCAACCAGCTTGAAAAAAACTAAATACAAACTTGGTTTAAAGTTACTGTATTTATTTATTTAATGATTGTTTTGGTTCATTTTAATTAAAATTCAGGCGGACACATCAAATGTGTACTGAATTCGTCAAGGAAGCCACACATTTTAAAAATAAAATTCATTCAAGTCTTCATTTTGCCTATTTTGTACCTGTTTCTTTGAATCTATTACGCTTTCATGAGACATTTCCAAAAACTTTAAAAACATCCAGAAATGTCCCAAATTCATGTGTATTAACATTTGATACCCTACACATACCAAAAAACCCTCTCAAAAGTTTGGTTTAGAACAAATCCTTTAATCTGATTTTCTTCATTTTTTATTTTTTTGTTTGTTTCTTATTTAACCGAACAGAAGCCGACCAGTGATTAAGATGCACGCATCCATCGTTGTGAAAGGAACGCCCATCGATCTCAACCGCACAACGTGCGTGTCCGAAGGTCGATTGGTACCCTGCGTCAGGGTGGTGTCCTGCTTCATGTACAGCGGTGTGGGCTTGCCAGAAAATGTCGGTAAGCTAAAATGTTTAAATTTCCCGAAAGGAAAAGCAGTTTCTTTTTGAATCGCTTTCAAAGGTATAAAGTCTAAACATTAGACACACAACAAAGTTTCCCGGTACAAAATGTTCCAAATTTCCCATCTTACTAATAAAGTTTCACAAAATGTTCTATTGTTCAGAATTTAGCCAGTTTTTCTGTTGAAGTATGAAACACACATATCCAACTTCTTCCCAAGTTGTCGTTTCAAATGAAGTTTTCAAATGTTCGTGTCTGGTTCCCAACCTCCCCTCCAGCCATTAACTACACCTTAGAAGCGGACACCCTCAAGAGGCAGACCGGTCTTCCGGGTCGCGTCACCTTTGTGGAGAACGCTGTCCGTCGTGGAAGCACTATCTCCCAGAATCTCCAGCTCAGAGCCGGCCTGCCGACATGCCAAGACAGGGAGGCACATATCGATGTGAGTCTCAACATTTTTCTTGGATTTTTTTTTTTCTTCTGAAGCCAGTGTCGTATTGTAGGAAATTGAGAAACAATAGTTTTGTGTCAAACCAAAATGTTGAAGAACAAAACTAGGGCACCATATCACGAAATCTTGCAGTTTGGTTGGAACTAAAACTCAGCGGAGAACCATGAGCAAAAATGCGTAATCTGCCATTTTAGTAGAATTCCTGTTTTGCCAATAGGGAGTACCAGCATTGTGAAAGACAAGATGTAATATCAGTAGCAGAGCCAATTAACTGTGATATTTAATTAACCCATCAGCACCTGGGCCCAATTTCATAGAGCTGCTTAAGCAGAAAATTTGCTTAAGCACGAAAAAACATTGGTTAGTAAAATTAGGCTACCGGCCAAAAACTCCATGTGATGTACATTGCTTGTGACTGGTATTTAGCTGTTGTTTACTTAGCATAACAATCGCATGGAGTTTTGGCTGGTAACCTGATTTTATTAAGCAAGACGTTTATGTGCTTAAGCAAATTTTGTGCTTAAGCAGCTCTATGAAATTTGCCCCTGGACTTCATTGTGTAACAGTGTACTTATTCACTGAAAAATCAGAGCTCGGGCGGTTTCTGGCGTTACAGTGAATAATAGGCAGGGGGTTTCAGACGCTATAGTGCCTAAAGGGTAAATGATTCAGAGAAATGATCCCAAAACTCCTAGTCTCCTTGATCATTACTGTATAAGATTTGGTCATTACGTAACTCTTGAATTGCCCGAATAGCCAAACTTTCCTCTATATATTTGCGTTTGGAATATCTTAAAGGCACAGTCCATCATTTGTAATTTGTGCATTATGTTCGTTTGAAGCAACAAAAGTGCTCAAAATCTAAAGAAGGGTGCTTAACAACTAACCTGATGAAGTTTCAGCTCAGGGAAATCTTTAGACGCATCGTTGGAAATGGCCTTCTTTCGTTGTTTTCATCAAACTGACAGCTGGCTAGAAAGAATAATTTCATCGGGAGTTTAGTTCCATTACTATCTTTAAGCCAATTATGATTTTCAGCAATAATTTCGTCATTACTTTTTGGAACGCTGCAAATGATGGACTGTATAATAGCTTTAATTTTCTTTTCTTGTTCTCAACACAGGTCAACATGAAAGACTACCTCAGCCCCTTGCCCTTCCGTTTGACCTTTGACATCAGGACAACGGAGAATTCCATTGGTCAACCTGTTACGCAGTGTACCGGTTTGTGTCCCATGCTGGATATGTACTCGCCCAGCAAGATTATCAAACAGGTGAGATTTCTAGACGCCTAAGCCCTAAATTTGCAAAAACCAGACAAGCCTATTTCTCAGGTATTTTTGGATCGTGCAGTGATACAGTGAATTTAAAAAAAAGATAAATTGTCTTTTTTTTCAAAGGCTTCTGAGCTACAGTACCATAGAAAATCTTAGTAACAGTTCAAGAGAATTTTTTTTTTTTTTTTACATATTTGCAATGTTTTTTTATTATATATAGGTTGGCTTCATTTTCAATTGTGGGGAAGACTCTGTCTGTGAGACAGATCTCCAGTTACAAGCAACGTTACTTCCTAAAAGGTAAGACATGCCTTCATCTGAAGCAAAACAAGACTTGCCGAGTTGAGCTGGACCCGAACAGCTCAGTTTAGGACTCTTTATACTCAGTCACTGATCAACATTTACGGTAGCACCATGTATCAATATCTTTTCTGAGTTTGTGAAGTTTTGAAAAGAACCGGGAGAACTGAACGTTTCGGACAGTATGCTCAGTCAGGTCAGCTCAGGTCAGGTCAGGTAAGGTCAGGTCAGGTCAGGTCAGGTCAGGTCAGGTCAGGTCAATTCAGGTCAGGTCACGTCAGTTCAGTCAGTCAGGTCACTATCCACTCCGTTCACAAGTACCCCCTCCCGGCAAAGAAAGCACAGTTGGGGGTGACCGACCGACGCCATCTTGCCTGACTGCAATTTTGCCGCGACGCGCGGCCATACCGTGTACCACTGCGTGTACATAGTACAAATCCCCTGGTGTACGTACGTCACGCACAAGGAACGGTGCGCGTCAACCAGCTAAATGCCCCGCCCAAGGGACGTCGTTGCTAGGTAAAAGGGCGCCCTCTTTCGTTGGCGCAGGGAGCCCATAGGCTGGCCTTTCAGGATCAGCAGAACAGAAGATACATTTATGCTGCAAGAATACAGGAATTTCAATGAAAGAACCTTATCGATTCTTCTGGTAGCCTCTGATCAGTGGATTGCACGATTTCTACGATTGCTTTTTACACAGGGGTACGCCTTACATACCCTACGGCAACGAAGAGAACCTGTTTGTGGAGATCACACTGACCAATCAGGGTGAGGAAGCCCACCTGGCCCAGGTCATCGTCACGCATCCCGAGGACATCACGTTTGTCCGAGTGGAAAGTGACTGGGTGAGTAAACTCTCTGTCTCCTGTTTGTCATCGCAAACTATCCTGAAATAAACATTCCAATGAGCTATAGTTATAATGTGTGGTGTTTATGTAGCGCTTTCCAAAAAAGGTAGGTCTCAAAGCGTTTTACAATTGTTACCCCCGTTCAACGGGCCATGGAGCCGTGATCTGGGCAAACTGGTCTCTACCCTTACAGGTACCCATTTATACTCCCTGGATGGAGAGAATAATGAAAGGTTTGCGGAAACACCATGTGCGAATAATTTCTCAACTAAGAGAATGGTTCTGAAAAGAACCAGAGGTATAAACTCGACGTTCCGGTCAGTATGCTCTGACCGTCTTCAGGAGAGTGCCTAAACTCTAAGAAAGTGAATACTTAAGTAGCAAAAGGCGAAATCAATGAAGTGTGAAGTTGCATCCTGTGAGGATGCCAAGTATGGATGGAGAGAGGCAATTGTAGTGAAGTGTCTTGCCCAAGGACACAAGCACCATGTTCCCCGTCAGGATTCGATCCCATTTACCATGGCATATGAGCCGAGCACCATAACCATTGGACCACATCGCTCAGTCATACATACCTCCGTCCTCAGATATAGAGTCAGAGATCAAGGTCAGCATTTTGGCGCTGTTTCTAGCCCTGTTGAGCTCTGACACGCTCTTAATAACTTGAATTGAATAACATCTAAGGACTGACATTTTATAAGCTGCAAAGACTTTTTCTGTCCTCACTGACAAGGCTGTGCTTCCAGTCTGTAATCACAACTATGCCGTAAACTCCGTAAAGTGGCAAGAATTTACATCAGATTCGAATCAGCCAACCGATCCCGTTAGCTCGGTGGTCGAGTGGTAAGACATCTGCAGTAGAGAGCAGGAGGTCGTGGGTTCGAGTCCCACCCGAGTGATTTTTTTCCAACTTTCACTCGGGAGGCAACGCACTGAGTATACAGTGTTTAAACGTCGGTGAAGGGCAAAACCTAATTTGATTTATATCACCCCGACGCAAAAATTTCATCTTATAAGAATTTACTTGCATTTTATCGGATCAGGGTTTTTGTCATACTCTGGTAATGTCTGCTTCAATTGTTTGTTTTGATTTTAGAGGAAAGAAACGCTGGTTCTCTGCGGGCCGGAAAAAGGAGAGAACATGACCGCCAAGGTGGTCTGTGACGTGGATAACCCCATGAGAGCTTTCTCCAAGGTAAGAATGTTTTCATTTGAATCAAACCACGGCGCTGAAATAGTTTTAAAGATATAGTCCATCATTCGTAATTTGTGCATTTTGTTCGTTTGAAGCAACAAAAGTGTTTAAAATCTAAAGAAGGGTACTGAACAACTAACCTGGTGAAGTTGCAGCTCAGCTTCAGCTGTATATTCCGAGAAAAACAGCATCCTAGGATCTCAATTTCAAATCAAAAGTTGCTGAATCATGTTTTGAATTGGGCCTGAATTCAGCGTCCGAGACACCTTCTCACTGAGCCGATTGCAGCTTCGTGATGTCGCGCACTGATCCGACCAATTATGGCAACTGCGCGCGCGTGTACGTCGTGCCAATGCTTGCGCGCGCTTCGCCGAATAAAAAAACCGAACTACTAACGGAAATTTCCAACGGTGCATCTTAAGACGCACCGTTGGAAATGCCTTCTTTCGTTGATTACTTCAAAATGACAGCTTGCCAGAAAGAATAATTTCACAGGTAGTTTAGTCCCCTTACTATCTTTCAACCAAGTATGTTTTTCAACAATAAGTACGCCAGCTACTTTTCGGATAGCTGCAAATGATGGACTATAGCTTTAAGATCTTAGGTGGCATGGATGGCGCAGTGTGTAAAGCCCTCGCCTCTCACCGTTGTGGCCCGGGTTCGATTCCCTGCTCGGGTTGTTAAGTGAGTAGAGTTGTTTGTTGATTCTCTCCTGTGCTAGGAGGGTTTTTTCCGGGTTCTCCGGTTTTGAGGAGAGTGAGGACGATTACCACCACCCCCCCCCCCAATTTATTTAATTTAATCTGTGTAGCTGAAGCAACTTACAATGGTTAATTTTGATACAAAACTCGTAGTCTTTTGTTCTTTTCTTAAAGAGTTTTTTCAGAGTAAAGCTCTTTGTTCCGTTCCTGACTAACGAAACGACCAGCATCCAGGTCACAGCAGAAGCCACGACGACAAGCACAGAAGCCAACAGCACACTGTACAACAACATGGTGGAGATGAACCTACCGGTCAAAATAGAGGCGGACGTTACCATATCCGGGTAGGTGGAACTAATGTTTATTGGCCTCGTGCGTGGACAATAAAATCCGAACCAAATCCGATCTTAACTCCCTCAAACCGACCCGACCTGACCCGAAAAAAAAATGAACAAAACCGAATATCTGGCTTGGACAAAGTGATCACTTTTTTGTGCCTGCCCTTACCCACGTGGCATGAATTCTTTTGCAAAACCATCGTCTCTCTCTCTCTCTGTTATACTCAGTTGGTTGATCGAGAGTAACTCTGCTTATTGAACAAATGCATGGTATCATCACGCGGTATCATGAAAACTTTTACAATGTATCTATTTCACTGTCAGTCCCATCCGACTGGAGAAATTAATACCGTGGGAACTTGATAGTGCGCTCAGTGGCCACACCACAATGGGTTGCGGTCACAGTGACTGTCAATAATATTGCATCACCTGAATTTCTCAACTGTTTTGGTTTATTTCGGTTTATTTCGTTTTTTTCAAAAGATGGCTAAACCGACCCGACCTGACCCGAAAATGAAAATGCTAACCGAAACCGACCCGACCCGACTGAAAAGATGGACAAACCGACCCGACCCGACCCGAAGTCAGTTTCGGGTCGGGTCGGTTTCGGTTTCGGGTTGGGTTTGCACATCATTAGTATGGATGGGAGAGGGGGATTTGGGGCTTTTGATCTCCATAGATTCCAAATTTAGTTTGCCAAAATTTGTTTTTGCACTGACAACATGCTCTTATACGCTGTATGCTTAGTGTATTCCACTCGCTTACGAGAAAAATGCTAAGCTGCGGACAGCAGCCCAACAAATCATCATGTCTCTCCGTTTGTCTGTTAGTAACAAACGTTCTGCGCAGCCACAACTCAATGAAAGGCGATAATCTGGGGGACAATAGCCAGCCGCATGCGTGCCGCAAAGCAGCTCTCGATATCTCCTTCATAGACAACGGCTGTACACATTCCACGCAAAGTGCAACACAAATTTGTTAGGAGTCCGCAGCTTCCCAGATCATATGGAGCTTCTTGTTTAAGTTTAACAGGAGTTGGACTCGATCCCACGACCAAATATTTCATGTGATTAACAGTGTATGACTCAGGTAGTAGCCACACAATTGAAGGTTATTGAACAGTTTCCAGCACTAATAATAGAGGTTTGTGTAGCCGAACATGACTCACAAGGCCAGGCAACAGACGAGTCATTTATGGCATTGATGCTGACCTGACTGACTTCCAGAATACTGCCGGAAGTTATTGGCAATCTGACTTCCTTCCACTGAACGCTACTTCCCCTGGTTGTGGTCGGAGTTGTTGGGAAGTTACTTTCATTTACACCTCTACTTTGAGCCTGTTATTTTTAAGCTCTGGCAGGAGCATCTACATGTCACTTGGTGGTCAGTCAGTCTGTCTCTCTGTCTGTCTGTTCTCGAAAATTGACCAAAAAGTATGGTGTTCCATAATGTGCCATCGGCGTCGCATTGTTCAACGTCGCATTTTTTCAGCTCTGGCAGGGATCAATTTGAACGATTTCATGCAAGACTTTCATGCAAGACTTCTGGCAATACGGCCAGAGCTTATTGTGCACTTGCACTATAATTTTTTTTTGTAAACGAATAGTTTTTCATATTTTTCCACTCCATGTAACAACAAGGACCCTCCAGTCTAATATTTTGAGAAATTTGAAAACGACTAAAGCGTGAAAACAAATAGAAACTGCTGTTAAACTGTGTGCTGTCTGGATTAACCTGAAATTTACAAATCAACAAAATAAGCTTAATGTGTCAATCCTAGCAAAATGACAAGGTTTACAGAAACAGATAAGTATTTTTAGAAAATTAGAAGACTGTACAACACTTGGTAGGGCACTGTTGCAGTATTCCTAAACTCAGTTTGAAAGCAGATATGGATTGCTTCTGAGAGGTAACTCATAAAAAGAACTAAGGCCCAAAAAAAAAATACCTCGGTCTCTGGTCAGCGCGCGCGTCGATTTTAATCATGCGCGTCAACCTTTTTTTCTTCTTCAAATTAACACGGAAGCTACAACAGCGCCCTCTATTGCCGCACCTCCTCAAATTTTTGTACCAAGGAGCACCAAGGAATGGGGAAATTGCACCAAGGCAAACGATAAAGGGCACCAAGGCAAATTATGGAGGACACCAATGTATAATGAGGACACACAAAAGCCAAATAGTATCCACCTTGTCTGTACAATTCAAGCTTGGAAACCCCCCCCCCCCCCCCCAAAAAGCGTCGCCGCATCAATTCCGGAACTTTGGTCTGACCAGACACCGATTTTTTTTTTTTTTTGCCTAAACTGACAAATTTGTGTTGATGACAGTAGAAAAGTGTAAACCATGTAAGACTAGATCGTAACTGATGAGTCAGAGTACAGGAAGCGCAGTGCATTGACTGATAACAAGAGGGCAGCATCAAGTTGTTTTAAATTGGTCTGCACAAGTCTGAAATAACAAACGATTGTCGGACATTCACAATGGGTGGAAACCAGAAGATTCCCTGATAAAAAAAACCTGCGTCTTACGGTATTGTCTTAAACATGTGGACACACCGTGGTTCCGATTGTATAAATTATTGAAAGCTAGTTGGCACAGTGCCAAGAATAACAAGGTTATTCTTGGCTCGAGGCCAGTTTTTTTTACACTGTTGTGGTTTTGTGGGAACCAGCAACAATAGGGGAGACGGATGAATTAATCATTGACCTTTTGCTTTGACCTTGTGTGACCTTCCGACAAACCTGATGACCTTAAACTGCCATTTTGAATAAGTCCCTGTCAGCAAAAAAAAGATGAATTTATCATTGAACTTGTTTTGAACTTGAGTGGCCTTGTGTGACTGCTGACAAACCCGATGACCTTAAACTGACTTTTTTAAATAAGTCCCTGTCACTGCAGGTTACAAAAACTTGGCTTCAATAATAAACAGATGATTTTAAGTATATGAGAATTCATTAATTCATTAATTTTGTGCCATGAAACAGGTGTATTTTTAGAGGAAATCGGTTATAATTTGTCGATGCTTTCAAGGCTTCCCAGCCTAGGGATGTCAGTCATTCGGCAATCGCCTGATCTCAGGTGGTTTTATTCTTCAAAATGTAAATAACATATTTGCACCACACGTGTGTGGGTAGACATACACCGCGTTATGGGGAAGTTTTTTATTGTTAGGCAAATTAGGACCGAGTTATGGGGACTTTCTGCTGTCCCCATAGCATTTTTCGGTCCCCACAAATACCTTGCACCGTGTGTGTACTTTGTAGCTGCGGGATAGCAGCTCAACAAATCATCATGTCTCTCCCTTAGTCCGTTAGGTGGTAACCAATGTTGACATTTTCTATTGCTCCTACATATTTTGACCGATTTCAACCAACCTTTGTCAAAAGCATCAGTAGCCCAGCCCCAACATGTCACATGACCAAACTGGGGTCTAAGGTCATCATGGGATCACTGGGGTCAAAAACCTGAGGTTTTTTTACTGAAAACACTACTCCTTCCAGAAATTACATGGCACAATCACGTGGCTCGTGCATGAACACACATTCATTGATCGAGCTTGTTCCTTTATACCTCCAATTTTAGGCAAAAATGTCGGGAGTCCACGCACATCCCTGCGGCAACCCTCAAAATCATCTTAAATCCTCCACAGTCGAGAAACACAACTTCCCATCCTACTCACTATTACTTTCAAGGTGCATCTAGCCCTCATGTACAGAAATAGTACATGTAACTTGGCTCTACCTTCCTCAATCCTGCAAAATTCCCACAAATCTCCTGGTAGATTTTCTAATAATGTTGGAGGGTTAATCCTAACTCCTTAGGCCGTATTTGCTAGGAACAATCCTCCAAATTCCTCCAAAATGTTGCACTTGTGTTCAAATGAAAGATACCCACTGCCTCAATCCTTCAAAATCCTGTCAGTCCTGCCTCAAAAAATGCATTCATTCTCAATCCTCCAAAATCGTCATGTACTTAAACACCATTCATCCTCAATCCTCCAAAATCCTCATGTACTTCAACACCATTCATCCTCAATCCTCCAAAATCCTCATGTACTTAAACACTGTTCATCCTCAATCCTCCAAAATCCTCATGTACTTAAACACCATTCATCCTAAATCCTCCAAAATCCTCATGTACTTAAACACCATTCATCCTCAATCCTCCAAAATCCTCACGTTTCTTAAACACCATTCGTCCTCAATCCTCCAAAATCCTCATGTACTTAAACACCATTCATCCTCAATCCTCCAAAATCTTCACGTGCTTCAACACCATTCATACTCAATCCTCCAAAATCCTCATGTGCTTCAACACCATTCATCCTCAATCCTCCAAAATCCTCATGTACTAAAACACCATTCATCCTCGATCCTCCAAAATCCTCATGTTTCTCAAACTCCATTCATCCTCAATCCTCTAAAACCGCCATGAGGATTTTGGAGGATTGAGGTGGGTTATATAGGGTTAAGCCTAACATTTAATGGTTGGAGTACTTGTCGTTCTTTCAGGGTCACCCATCCCTCTGAAATCATATTTGGCCAAAAGAAGAAGAAAGAAGAGACGAGCTCCGGGCACGAGACAGCCGGAATGGATGACGTCCTCACAAACCTCAAGAAGAACACGACAGGTTTGGAGCAGGATACTATCAACCAAGCCAGCATCGGGCCCAAATTCAAACACATCTATGACGTGAGTTGGGCTTTTTATTTGGAGAATCAAAAACGGGAGCACTGCGGTCCAAACGTTACTTTGTTCAACCCATGTGCTATGGCGCCTGGGTTTGAACCCGATGGAGAATAATGTGCTTGTGTTCTTGGGCAAGACACTTAACCATGTTTGCCTCTCTCCACCCAGGAGCACAATGGGTACCTGTGAGGGTGGAGACCAGATTGCGCTGATCTCGAGCAGCTGCATAAAATTTGTCTCGTTGGGAAAAAATTAGCGCTTTGTATCCATTGGCAAAGGTGCTTCATAAATACCACACGTTATAATTATTATCATTCAAAAAGTGCCACCTCATTATTACCCCTGCTCATCGTGCCAATAAGGTATTCCTGAAACTATCTTCTTGAGTCGTTTGGGAGTATCAAGCTTGATTCGTGCTTTTGAGCAAAAAAAAACCCACAAATTCAAGAACTATTTCTTCCGTCAGTTTACACCCATTTGTTTCTGGATTATTGTAAAGTGCCCTGCCCAGGGACACACAGCCCACAATTCATTAAGCACTAGTTCTGAATTTTGACCAGGTGTTCCTGGATTGATAATTTTTTTTACTTCGGCCAGGCACGGAACTTAGGCCCCAGCACCATCCCATACCTGACAACAGTCAACATCAGCTTGCCCTGGAAGACAAAGGATGGGGACTGGTTGCTGTACTTCACACATATCGAGGTAAGGAGAAAATCGGGGCTTGATTGAGGTACCAGTCTAACTTTGTTTTTTTTCTTCAAATTATTAAATTTGATAATATGACGTTCAGTATTGAAATAACTATTCCCAACATGGGACAGGTTGCCTTGGCAATTGTACATCTTATGTTGATACTTAACCCTCCTCTGCAAACATACATTCTGTGCCAAGTTGTCCTTTCAGTCAAAATCAGTCAAGTGACTGTTTTCAACAGTTAAGAGCTCCCAGCCTACATAAAGCAGGATTGACTGGCTGTGACTGTTTATGTAACTTGCTTCAGCTGTGCTTTGTCTGTAGGTGATTGATAAGACAGCTGTGCTACCAGTTTCCTGCTATTGCCTTTGGACTGAATTTGACTAGTCACAGTGTTTGCTGCACATATGACCTGACTGTTGGTGACTAGCCTGTGTAAAAGGCACGGCAGGGGAAGTGGATTGTTGACTGTCTTTGACTGTTTAAACAGTAGGGGGATTGACGGTTTGCCGATTTGTATGTTTGATTTTCAGTTAAAAGGCACAGGACGGTGTAAATACGACCACATACTGCAGCAACAGCACAAAGAGTTGCAGACGTACATCAATACCACCAACTCAAAGAGTAGTTCCTTGCAATTCTTCAGCTCTGGGGAGGTAGGGTCAGATTAGCGATTATGTTATTCTCTCATTTAAGATCTAAGTTGCGTTCCCCATGGTCTTCAATTCAATTTTGTTTTCATCTTATTAATACATTTTCAACTTGTTTTATTCCAACCAAAAAACCTCCCTTTTTCCTTTTTAGACGTCTCTGAAAAAAAAAAAACTCTGGGGAAAAAACCTCTGAAAAAAAATTTGTTTTGGGAACAAACGGATCTGCTTTGCGAGCAGACTGGCTCCGGTCCGTACATTATCGATACTGATTGTGGGGCGGGAACCAGCCTACCCCTCGAGAAGGTGAATTAGTGTCTGGCAGCCAATAATTTTGGGCCAAATTTTTAGGGTCAGTGTCTCGTTCAAAAATAACTTTTGTATTGCTAAAAAAATAGCAAGTCAGAAAATGACATGGGAAACACAACATTAACCTAGACAGGCAAGTCTAGTTTTGCTGGTCTGAGAGTGCACAAAAGTCTGTTTAGTCAGTGAGCCAGTTTGGGATTTCAACTGGGCATGTGCACAATGATAGGGGTCAAGGGTCGTTCGGGATAATCAAACGGCTCATCGAAGGCACATGAACTCACACGGAGACGGCGCACGACGCTCGTGTGTTAGTTACAAGCAGAACGTGCATTTGCGTAACATCACGTATCATCACGTCAGCGATTTTTTACCCCGAGTGACCTTTGACATGGACTACTTCATCGAGATACCAAACTGATTTATTCAGAACGGCTTTTCACTGGAAGTCTTTTCATGCATCTGGTATACACAGTGGGCTGGATTTAGCTTATTCATATGTGTTATGGGTAATGCTATACAATAGCACTGCCCGGTAGTCAGTCAGTCGGATGGGTGCAAAGAGGACTATAGGCTGGCCCTCTGGGACCAGCACAAAAGAAACTTTAGAGTATATCCAGCTCTCAAAGGAGGTCCTGTAGATGAGTAAAGTTTTACGTTGTTTTTCGTTTTCTGTCGTTGTTTTTGTCCAGGCGTTAGTTGTCGACTGTCAGACTGCCCAGTGTGCCACCATCTTCTGCATGATTGACAACCTGCAGATGGGCGAGGGCGCAGTCATCGAAATCCAGGCGCGGTTCTACGAAAAGACGCTGATTGAGGTAACTTTTGGTTAAGAACTATCATTTTCAGCCGGACTTTATTTGTACTTATTTATTGTCTCAGTTTGGGACCATCTTCTTTATTTTGTGACTGTGAGGGAAAAGGAACAATCTGTTATATCTTGAATATCATGAAAAGAATAAATTCATATTCTCCTCACCACATAATAAATGTTGCCCTTTTGAGAAAAAAAACAGCAGTGACAGAAAGCCATGCCCAAAGTCGATTCCTTCCCTTTTCACCGGCAGATCCGGTAGCAATTTTTTTCTTTGGAAGGAACTTGATCTTGTTTTGACTTGATTTGTGAAACAAAACGATTGTTTTACTTGTTGTTTTTAGTCTGGATACGACACCATCAAGCTTCGCAGTCTAGCCAGAGTCAGAGTGGAGAACCATAACAGCGCTCACGTACAGCCTCCCGACGGCCGGCCAGACAGTATAGTGGTAAGATGAATCAAAGTTATCAGACATAAACTCTTGAGAAAACTTGCATCACAAGTCAAGTCCATCTCAAGTTATCACAATTTTGCACAAGTCGTCATGCAGTATCACAAGTGAGTAACAAGGCCATGAAAGTAAAGCACCGATCATCCACTCCAGTCAGTTGGCAAACTAGTAAAATGAGGAGTGATAAAGGCATGTCTGTGCCATTGTTTATCCCCTGTTGATCATGACAAAACTAGTGATTTGACTTGTGATGGACTTGAGATGGACTTGTGACTGAATTGTGACTGACTTGTGATGGATTTGTGACTGACTTGTGCCTGGATTGTGACTGAATTGTGACTGAATTGTGACTGAATTGTGACTGAATTGTGACTGAATTGTGACTGAATTGTGATGGACTTGTGATGGACTTGTGATGGACTTGTGATTGACTTGTGATTGACTTGCGACTGACTTGTGATTGACTTGTGATTGACTTGCGACTGACTTGCGACTGACTTGTGATTGACTTGTGACTGACTTGTGCCTGGATTGTGACTGAATTGTGACTGACTTGTGAGTGACTTGTGATTGACTTGTGATTGACTTGTGATTGACTTGTGATTGACTTGTGATTGACTTGTGATTGACTTGTGATTGACTTGTGATTGACTTGCGACTGACTTGTGATTGACTTGTGATTGACTTGCGACTGACTTGCGACTGACTTGTGATTGACTTGTGACTGACTTGTGATTGACTTGCGACTGACTTGCGATTGACTTGTGACTGACTTGTGAGTGACTTGTGATTGACTTGTGATTGACTTGTGACTGACTTGCATACAACGCCAAAAGGCACTTAGATTAGATTTAATTCTTTTTAATTTAACAATGAAAGTTGAAACAGTTCAGTGAACAGATCCAATTGAAAACTGCTGATTTTTATGGGAAAAATAAGACTTTAGTATCTTCTCCATTTGAAAGTTTTGATGTTAATTTGGTTATTTATTCTTGCTTTTCCAGATTCAAACGGTAGCTTTCACAGAGTCATCAGTGACGACGAAGAACGTTCCCACATGGGTGCTTGCTGTCGGCATACTGGCAGGGATCATGCTCTTGCTTGTTGTGATCCTGGGCATGTGGAAGGTAAGAATCAGAAGATTCTATTGGGTTTGCGCATGCACAATTGAGGGGGACACACACACAGTCTGATTGGAGAGTGTGTGCACTTGCATATTAGTCAACAATAACATTGTTGGGATAATGCATATGGTAATGACAGAAAAAGTACAGTTTTTGTAGTCACTATTTATTCACTTTGATCGGTCGAGATCTCAAAAGAAAACCTTTCGTTGCTATACTACAATGTAGCCCCGAGCTATTTTATGTGAGACCGTCTTACTCATTGGAGAGAAACCTCAAAACGGTTATGAGAATTCTGTAAAAAAAAAAAAACGCTTCATCTGAGTAGTAGCTGAAAAACCCAATCCTCATTGATTTCTGGGCTGGATTCGAACCCAGACAGGCCATTTACAAAAAATGTCGGTTGCATATTAGCGTCCACAGTGATGCAGTAAAAATGTGCAACAAATTCACTGGACCATTTGTCAAAATTTCAAGTGATGTTACAGAGGCTAAACCAATCAGATTGCAGAAATGCAAGTGAGCAGACAGTATTTCAGGCCGATAGTTCTTGACATTGGAATCTCCAGATGTATATTGAGAACAGCACTACTGCACAAACTAAGCTCAGTTATCAATTTTGTGTTCCTTTTCAAGTGTGGTTTCTTCCGACGGAAGCAGCGTGAAGAGATGCAGAAACTCATCAACGACAAGGAGGATGAGACGGAATCTCTCTACCACGACGGAGACGTCAACCATCTCAAAGATCCATTCCAAGACGACGAAGATTGACCTCTGCAAAAGGTCAACCAAAAGTAAGAATTAAGAAAAAAGACCCAGGAGCTTGGTCCAGCCAATAACAGTAATTTGTTTTTACATTACAGTATTTATTTTTGGTAAAATACAATCAAAGAAATGCAAATAGATTCAGGATAATAATTGCGATTACAAAACAAATTTTAGCATTTTTAAATTGTTCTTTAAGCCGTTACGGAGGTGGAACCATGCTCGCGCGCAAGTCTTATACCCCACTCATTGATCCTTTGACGTACATGTGTATGCACTCTCAAGTACCCCCTCAACGGTTAAAAAGGGAGAGTTGCTGGAAACCCGCTCGGAAGATCTCCTGAATACATTACTGAAGGTGTCAAACACTCACGCGTACTGGTTCTTTGCATATTAAGAAGAGAATCAGTCGTGCGTACTTCGCGTAATACGTGCATATTTAGAATAGAATCAGTCGTGCGTACTTCGCGTAATACGTGCATATTTAGAATAGAATCAGTCGTGCGTACTTCGTGTAATACGTGCAGATTTAGAATAGAATCAGTCGTGCGTACTTCGCGTAATACGTGCATATTTGGAATAGAATCAGTCATGCGTACTTCGCATAGTACGTGCAAAACCTGAAAACGCATGCGATGTGACCCTCCACTGGAACTCACGAAAATGGCCAAAAAAAGTGCCACCGCTTGTTAGTGAATGCGCGCCCCAACTTTAAGAACTTGTGCGACTGTGGGCTAATGTGGTTCTACCTCAGAAACAAATTGATCTGTAAGGCCATGTGAAAAAAAAAAACTTACCAGTTGATCAGCCGAGTTTTTCAAAAAGAGGAGGGATAAGGCCACAAAAAAAAGTCTCCGGTTTCTGGTATGGAGCTTGCCCAAACAGTGGTGCGGCGACTCGGCTTTTTTTTTTTTTTACCTGATTTTTTTGCTTCAAATGTCAGCTGATGACTGCAAATGGTGCCTGACTAAACTTAGTGCAAATATATGGGAGTCCAGAGAGGCCACATAAAGCTTATTCTCGACCATACCCCGATCTAAAAACACGTTAAAATTGTACAGCAGCAGGATTCCAGTCAAACCAGTGAGTTTGGCGGTTTTGAGACATCATCTTTCATTGAAAAAAAAACTTTTTCATTTTGCCGACGCGCATGGCTACGGCGACGCGCATGCATACCAGAAACCGGAGACTTTTGGGGGGGGGGCCTAAGGGCCTTTTTATTTTTTTTTGTTTTTACTAAAAAAAAATTGCTAAAATTGCCATATTTAGCTTACACAATACGTGCCTTAAAAAGGAGGAGGCCCTTTTTGTTTGATAGTTCTGGGTAGTTGTCTACTACTTGATGACCACAAAACCTTCTTAAAGTGCTTTTTGAACGTTAGCAAAACTATTAGAAGCATCTGAACTTCTGAAGCATCTTTAAAAAATTGTGTTGTGCCTGAAATTTAAAAAAAAAAAGAAAAATTGATGCAGCCTCAAGAAAGTAAGCTGGCTGGGTGATCAATTGTTGGGTTTTTTACTTGGCCTAAGTAACTATAAAATAATTTTTAAAAATTAAAAAAGTGCCTTCATGTCACAAGAGGGCGCCCTCTATTTTTTACATTTCCATTTTCCATTTACATTTCCTCTGGCAACGCGATCTATGATTTAAAAACAAACTATTTTGTGTGCTATTTTCCTCACTTTTTAGTCGGACACTGCGCAGGGTACTAGTGCTTTTTAAAGACAATTTTTAGAAACCTGTATGTTATTTTAAAAGTCAGTATTTTTTAACTGCATGACCATGCTTATTATCCATATTTTTATATTATCCACAGTAAAATACTTATTTTAATGAAATTGCGATGTCGTGCCACTTAAAGATGATTCCTGAAACTTTTTTTTTTTCACTTTCTATTTTCCTGGAAATTATGAAAGTTAATTAATCTTGAATGAGACATTGAACAAAACATACAAATTCAAAATTTGTAGGAAGAAAACAAAATCATATTTTTTTTTAGAGCCAAGGGAATACATCTTTAAATGAGTAAACATATTTAGTGGCTTTTTTAGATTGAAACTGTATGCTACTAAAAATGTGGTTTTTAAAATCTTTTTGTTGCACAATTTGGTTCAATTTGAGCTCGATTCAAAAGTAACGAAGTCCTTTGCCTAGGAAATAAATTTTGCTTAGAATAAAAATTTAGCAGTATTTTCGCCAATGTAAATTTTGTAAATTCTGTAAACTTCATGTTATATTTTTTATGCTTATTGAAACTATGCAATGATGAACATTGAATTTGAATGCATTGTTTGTTCACGGAACACGGTGACTTATTATTGTTCCTATAAAATAATTTGATTATTTACACAATACTCGACATGAGAAGGGAGCACCAACATAGACAACTGAAATTTTTTGGCAGTGTTTTTATTAATAGTTCACTTTAAAATTGTATATTTTCAAAAACTGTCATAGGTAAATATGTATTGATAATTAATTACCCAAAACAAATTGGCAAACAATGAGCTATCAATGTCCTGCAAACTGTTTTTAAGTTTTTTTTTATTTAAATTGATTGTCGGGGAAAATTTCAGAAAAAAAACACTTTAATTTGCTGTATTATGGTAAAATTTAACAGTGTTAATAGAAATTGTTAAATTTAAATGCACTGTATTTAAAGTTTGTAAATTGATGTATTTTTTACTGCTGTTTTGCAGAAATAAATTCCAAACCATGGTACGTCAACGTGAACATGTTAACATTGTACAAATCTTGTTCCTGTGTACTCGTCTTTAAATTTATCTTATAAACTCAGTCTTATGAAAAAGTGGGTATGGCGTCCTGGAAGCACTAATGAAATGCCTTGAAAAATTAATATTCTCAATTCCCAAAAAATATAATACACCCCTTAAAACATGATTGGGAAGATAAAAAATGTTTTAAGTTTAAAGTATAA
The DNA here is from genome assembly GCF_015706575.1 of Patiria miniata. Classification (NCBI taxonomy): domain Eukaryota; kingdom Metazoa; phylum Echinodermata; class Asteroidea; order Valvatida; family Asterinidae; genus Patiria; species Patiria miniata. The sequence goes on from NW_024037054.1 coordinate 11,612,474, forward strand.
GTACAAAGTTTAAGTACCAACCATCCAGCTAGTAAATTCCCCAGTGAGTTGATCAGCCCAAACCCAAGTCCCAAGTTCCTACCCCAGACCCAAGGCCTCTACCCCTCAGCTTCCAACTCTCTCTGGAGACTAAGTCAGAACAACCTAAGGGTTTTAATTACCGGAATCCTTACTTTTTTAAGAAAAACCCGGTGGTGTAGTGGTAAGAGTGTAAGGCTACATACCCAAGGGTTCCCGGTTCAAGTCCCACCCATGCACAATTTTGTCAGAAAACTTAGTATATATTTTAAAAAAAGTCTAAAAGCTCCTCAGGACGGCCCAGGACCTGAACCAGGGACATCCCGGTTCGGATCCTGAGCTCGTCCTACTGAGCCAACTGCTTCTTGATAAATTTGTGTTCGGACCTTATATATAAACCTTAGGTTAACACATTGCGAAACAATCATGAATATTCATTAACGCATATTCATCAAATTCAAATAGCTCATTAAAAAAAACACCAGTATGCAAATTTCTGGGTTTCGTTCAGTATATGCAAATGAAGGCGGGGAACAAGATGCTTTTCTAAATTTCATTAATTGTATGAACCTGAGCTATATCAGAGCACATCCAAAATTTGAATGCCAATGTATATTAAAGTAGTAAGGGGTTAACCTTGCACTTTTAACAGAATGGGTCAAAAATTAATTAATCTCCAAACAGTTATTGTGAGGCCCTAATTTTTTTTAAATTGTGGATTAAAACACAAACAAGAAACTGACAAAATAAATGCAATTTAACACAAGATATGCTGTCAAAACTCATTTATTTGAACTTTAAAATAAAATACTTCCCTAAATTAACAATACATTTCTGACCATCAAGAAGCAAATCCGAAAAACAAACAAAAATTGCAGTGTTTGTGACATATACTTATGTTGACGATGAAAGTAATACTTTTCACAATTTAATTCATGCAAAAAAATTAACAGGAAAAAAAAGTGTAACAAAAATTACTGAAGGAGTTTGAATAATTCAACTACCAAATTTGCTTCAATGCTTAAAACTTTGATAAGTCAACCATTCCACAAGTTAAGTAACAGCAACTAGTATGCAAGTCTGTGAAGTTTCAAAAATTGACTGTGTTACGGTTACAATCAATGGACTTAGGATTTGTGATGCAACTGTCGTAATTGTCACAAAAATATTTGGTTTTCTAGAAGATAGTTTCTTTTGCGAGTTTAAGGAATAAATACATTTAAATTTAAGATCAAACCTCAAAAATAAGTGTATATGCATTGAAACATGAAATGGGATTATAACAAGATACATGACTATGAAATTATTACATTCAAGTTAAAAGGAATGTACATCATTTGTTTTTGATGTAATTTTCAGAAATGAACTATTTGAGGGGTTAGTATATATAGATCAAATATTGTTACACTGACATTTTTGAAGTTTTGTGTTCGAAAAGGTTGGAAAAACCAAGAAAAACAAAAATGTTTAAGTATTCTGGTTCCCTGACTCCACAAAAGATAAAATGGATCAATTTATAGATGATGGAATATTGTAAGGCACGGGAACGAGTCTAGCTGGCCTGTACCCGTTCACGAAACATGTGACCAATAGCAAACAAAATTTGGACTGAAAAAATGGTTAATTTGGAGCAGTAGTTGAAAAATAGTTAGGTTTTCCCAACGCTGGTCGGCCGATCACCGTTGGAAATGTATACAAAAATACTATTTTCTTGAAAATGACTTCACACCAGGTGCCATAATTTTACAAGATGCTTGAGACTGTCATTTACCAACATCCTAGTAAGGTATTTCGTAAAAACTTGGTAGTTTTATTTTTCGATGTTTGCAAATGTTGTATATTCCCTTTGAACAATGTATTTTATCATAAAATGCAATAAATACATTTAAGCGCCGTGTGCTTCAGTCACTCAGCTAACGTCACATGGCTGACGATCCTTGAATGTCATCGTCAGCGCTACATGGACCATGAGCCTTCAGGAAAAAAAGAAAAGAAAAACAACATCAACAAATTTTAGGGTTTTTTTAACACAAGCTAACAACTTCAATTGAGGTTCAGTTTAAGTAACATGTTCCTTTGAGGGCAAATTAAATGAGTGTTTAGGGCCAGCAGCTATTTCTTCCAAATATGACTGCTTCAGAAATTCCAAACTTGTGAATATCACAATGTACAATTGTACAAAGCATGACTTGATATAACTCAGTAAGAGGCTGCGGAAACCAGGATTCTTTGCTTGCACTGAACTAACTTTTAGACATCTTATCAATTATCCGAGTTGACTGGGTTTTTTTTGTGTATTTCCAACTTGTGTGGCATAAAAGTCTGCCCTCACATTAGCATATTTTTATAGGTTCCGGGGGATTTCCCAACGGTATGTTTATATCCTACAACTAAGAACTCTGGCTCACAGGAAAAGGCATACAAGCTACAAGCACAGAATGATCAACTCACCTTTGATCAAATGTTGCATTGCTGCAGTAGGATTCTTCTAAGACAGTTTGTTGGAGAAGTTGGATGTCTGTCAGTGTGTCGCCAGCGTGAGGTGACCAGATCAATTATCTGCAACAAATGACAAAGAAAAAGAAGGATTAGTCCTTGGTCTGTGCACATCTCAACCAAACTGATGTGACCTGCTCTGAGAAAACCAGTCAGATTTCTAAAAAAAAAAAATTACTTCACAATTATATTCCATCTCCAGTTTTAGGCATGTTTTGAACGGACCTGAATGAAAAAAAAAATGATTTAGAATGAAATGGGGTTTAAATTTTTCCCTCTGGGCCAAGTTTTAGTTTCACTGTGGTCCAAAATTGTAGAAATTTATCAAACGGACTGAGTTCTGCAAAGATTTCATTGATGCATGTTTGATTTGACAAAAAAACCCTAATGTGTGACACTTGGGCAACTAGACTGAATTTCTGAGAGCAGGTCAAATATCCTGGTAAGGTCAGTTTAAACAGGGCTACCACGAGAAGGTCCCAGGATACCAGCCCCAACGCGCTTTCAGTATCGTCAGGCCCATTGCTGGATAAAAGGTAGGCCCCGGAGGGCCAGACACAGTTATCGACTGTCCGGTCCGCCCGCCCAGCCCCGAAGGACCAGGAAAGCACCCTAACCTATATGCACGCCCCCCTAAGTCCATCCCCCTTACGGGTTCATGCGGTCTGATAGGAAGTAGCAGCGTTTGCCGGCTGTGAATACAGGGCCACGCCCCTATAAAGAGGGACGCACTACCTGCTCCTTTATGGCACGGCATCCTAGGGTTTCCAGGCCGCTGCGTAGGACCCACGCCCCACGTGGTAGGCGGACCTGCCACGCGGACGCAACTCGCCCCTTGAATCTGTGCTGGATTTTCGCCGCACCTCAATTGAAGCACCCAGTCAGACTCCAATTAGTAATCGAAACCGCCGCACCCACCTAAGCCCTAACGGCATAGGGATATAGGAGATCCCATAGCCTTGAGTTCTCAGAGGGATATAGGAGATCCCCTGAACTAAGAAAAAAAAACCTATTTATTTAGTGAAATTTGTGCCATTTCACTAATGGATGATGAACATTTATCAAAAAAGATTGTCCCTGTGGAAGTACGTGTTTATGCCCTAAAGGCGGTGCACAAGATAAATTTAATTAGTGGAGCCTTGCAGCAGGGACGGATCAGGGAGCAAGTTCCTTAACCTTACTTGACAGTATTACTTCACTTGGCCAATTAATTTTCCAATGTTTGGTTTCAAGATCCCAAAACCTAAATGTTTGAAATAGGAATGTTTCCGCAAGAGGTGATAGGTGATGCAAAGATCAGCAAAGTGACTTGTTTTCTTCGATACACTGGTTTCTATCCTTGCTAACTCTTTTTGCTTCTCTCCATCAAGGAGTAAATGACACTTTGAAAATGTTTCTAGTATGAAAGTTAACATTTTGCTCTCCAAGGAGCTGATTGCCACCCAAGATCCGCCCCTGGATGGACGTAGGGATATAGAAGATCCCATAGTCCTGCTGGTCTTGCGTAGTAGGATGAAGGGATAAAGCAGATCCCACATCCCATCTTGATCCTGGAGGACATCGGGATATAGGTGATCCCATAGTCCTGTAGTAAGTCTTGCTGTGCTCAATTTGAGCCGATGACATATGCTCAATTTGAGCCGACGACCTGTAGAGAAACCACCACCCCACACAAACCACCACCAAACCCCACAATCACAAACACATACCACCACCAAAGCTGCACATATCTGAACCAACTCTCTGGGAAAATTATTAACTTGCCAAAAAAAAAGACTTTCAATTACTCTTGGTACATGTGAGAAGAAATAGTCAGTGATTATGCAAATTAAAAAAAATCAAACTGTACTTTTTGGCCAAAAAATGCAAAAATGAAGATTGGCAAGGAAACTGATTGAGTAAAAATTAGGGGAAAAAATTTAAAAACAGGACATTTCAAATTTTGCTGATTTTTTTTTTGAAAATCAAGTCACATGTGCAGTAATCAACTTTTTTTTTTTTCCATTTTTCTCTCGCATAAACAAAATTCATGCATTGAGTATTTTGGCTGAAGTACTGGCCAAAAATACAATGTAAAATAAAAGTCAAAGTTGGACACTTTCTGCCACATTTTTCCAGAGTGGTTCAAAACTAAATGAGAAAAATCCAAGCCACTGGCTATGACTCACTCTGCACAATCCATCGAACGACTCCGCTTGCAAACTGTACTTGGGTCTGGAGTTCTTGAGTTCCAACGATTCTTGCGATCCAGGGGTCTTGAGCATGTCCACAGCTGCAACAAAATGGTTACCTCACCTTAGTGAACATGCAGTCTTGTCCCCCGGCCTCTACTTGCGCCGTCTGCACTTCTTCCAAGAAAAAAAGTCGCTCAGTCACACTCCCTTAGCTTACTCAGTTCCTGTTCCAAAGACTTCTGCAATCCAGGGGTCTTGTGCATGTCCACAGCTGCAACAAAATGGTTACCTCACCTTAGTGAACATGCAGTCTTGTCCCCGGCCTCTATACTTGCACTGTCTGCACTTCTTCAAAGAAAAGTTGTCTCATAACGCTCCTTTTCGATCAGGTCCGCAGCCGTCTGTATTCTGGGGGTCTTGAGCATATCCACAGCTGCAAAAATAAGTTTTAAAAATGGTTACTCCCCTTAGTGAACATGCAGTCTTGCAGTCGTATCCCTAGCCTCAAGTTGTGATGTCTGGTCTGGAGAAACAAAATTTAAAGATCAGTGTAGCAATAGTTTCTCTGGCATTAATTTCAAATTAGAGCAGGGCAAACAAGAAGGAGCCCCATCTATTTGTCACCTGTGAGCAACACTTCGGAAAAAAAATCAGAAGAGTGAGCTGCCAAACAGGATTGTGTGTAATGTTTGAGTGATTTCCAAAATTGCACAAGGATAGACCTTCAAATTGGTGAGAAAAAAAAAATAGAAAAAAAAATAGGTTACAGTTGAATTAACCTTCATTTAATCAAGTGATTCGGAAATATTGATGATCCGGAACAGTCACACTGACTGTAGGCTCTACTTAGAAAATTTCCTTGACTAAATTTCCTAGAACTATGTTCCACTACGTGGAGCCTCATAGTTCTAGGAGTAGCGTAGACTTTGTACACAACCGATGCTGGTTTCTCAATTTTGGAAAGAATTTTCAACCTCCTGCTGATTTTTTTCTTCATATATCTCAATGAAGCAGGCGCGGTTCTATGGGGGGGCTAGGGGGGCTGTAGCCCCCCCAAAATTTTGTCTAGCCCCCCAAAATAAATTCCGTAAAAAAAAATTGCATTAGGCCAAAAAAAAAAAGTCTCCGGTTTCTGGTATGCGCGCGGTCGCCGTAGCCATGCGCGTCCGCAAAATGAAAAAGTTTTTTTTTCAATACAAGTTGATGTCTCAAAACCGCCAAAGTCACTGGTCTGACTGGAATCCTGCTGCTGCACAATTTTAACGTGTTTTTAGATGAGGTTATGATCGAGAATAAGCTTTATGTGGCCTCTCTGGACTCCCATATATTTGCACTAAGTATAACCGGTCTACATTTCAGCACGCCTCCCTGAAAAAATTCTGGGTCCACCATGCTAGCCCCCCCCAAAATATTGGTTGTAGAACCGCACCTGCATTGAAGGTCGCCGGGTCATTGCAAAATTGATGATACGACATGAATATGGGACTGAGAAACATTTCCAATTTTGTTAGGAAATAATTGGAAACTTTTCTTAACTTCTCCATACACTTGTACACTTTCCCACTTTTAGTTGACAATGTTCTTACCAGTACTTACACGAACTGTGTCACAGCTAAATTTGGAGGCCTTATAAGTTGTGTTTTCTGCTTGAAAGTGAGTGGTAAAACTTCACTTCGAACTTTTGCAGACGGTCGGTGAAAAATCCAGCGTCACTTGCACTCCTTTCTCCACAGTGCCATGCCGCGCCCGCGAATAAAATGAATGGAAAATCACACCACGTGTTAAAGCCGTCAGGTTGGTTTCGGTTCCTCCCTCCCTTTTTAACGTGTACGAGGCGGGAACCAGTTACCGTTCTAGGGCTGGTGGCTGGACACCACATTCAAATAGGGGGCGCTCTTCGCTTCAGGCATGTACAGTCAAATGTCGTTAGTACAAACTCTGTTAATACAAAATTCTGGTTATAACAAACATAAAGCCTTAGTCCCCACTGTGCATTTATGTGCATAATGAATGGGACTGATATTACAAACAAATTTGGCTACGGGTCGGAACGACTCAACTGTGTATCAATTATGTATACTCGCCCTTACATCCAAACATCAACTTACGGCGCATTTTCAAAGCTTTTTTTTATGCATGTTTGAGCGTTATTCATAAATACCTCAGACAGTTTAGCCATTCCTATTGGCCGAGAGCCCGTCACGTGGCCGGTCTTAAACGGATGATAAAGACATGGCTAGCTGGTCTTAAACACTTTTCCAGTGTCACAACAAAATGTGGACTCCTAAAAATCCAGTGCCTCTTAACGTTTCATTGGTTGAACGTTCACAATCCTCACGTAGGCATGCGCAACACTACAAGCGAGACAGAATTTTAAAGTTCTAAATTCAAAACGCAACGCCCCAGGTGCGTTCTGCGTGACATCGCGCAGAACATGCTACGCGCGCGTCAATCTCCATAAAAGGGTTGTTTACATCTTACTCGCCAGCTGAACACTCCATTATTTTGCTAGAGGGATGTTTCAAAAAGCATGAAGTGAACTTGTTGAACAAAATCGGGATTTTTTGAACGAATTATTTGATATTTTTTTACGGATAAGGTATTTATGAATGGGAATAAATATGTGCTCGGTCGGTATTTATCACTCTGTTTAATACCGCTTAGAGTCTGGGTGCTGATAATTACCCTCGCCTCCGGCTCGGGTAATTATCAGCACCCAGACTCTAAGCGGTATTAAACGAGTGATAAAAACCTCCGGAGCACACATTTATTCCCTTATTTAATGCATTTTGGTTGTTGGGATGTTCGCAAAATACCTCGATTTCTTTTTTATCCCGAAAAAAGTGGGGGGGGGGGGGTCCACCCCGGCCCTGGACGGGGGGATATATACCCCCACCCCCCGGAAATTACTCCCTTGTGTGACGTACTAACCCCCCCCCCCCCCCCCCCCCCGGTGCTGAATTTAAAATTTTAAATTGCAAAATATTCATATAGTTCATAGTTCAAATATTCATAGTGCCGGTGCCGCACTTGAAAAACCGGTGCACCCCCACCAGGTTCCGGGTTCCCCTAACAGTACTCCGCGGGGGCTTAATGCGATGCCGGGGAGGGTCATTTGTTTGTTTTTGGAAAATAAATAAGGGCGAGGTAGAATTAGAGTGTTCATTATAATGACGGGGTGCGTGAACCTCTTCCCATGACGGTGATATCTGAACAGCGTCCTCCATGAAATCCACACTTTCACCGCCACCGCCCCCCCCCTTCACTTTTCGAATCATTTATGGGCCCCTTTCCAAAACCATCTCCCTCAGCTCCTCCCACAAAAGTATTGCCCCATTGCACATTCGCTCGTACCCCCGCCCTGCAAACAGGGCGCTGGGCCGGGAAGGGCAGATGAGCTTCACAGAATCATGTGAAGGAAGTGGGAATGACATTCTGGGTAATTTATCATGACCGATGTATAAAGCATCTGGCTGCAGCTGTAGACCGCGGTTAGCCAATGCGCGCAAATACTATCCGAAAAATTTGCCACAGAAATGCATACACACCATACCGGATGTGATTTTCATTGCGGGCCATGTTGACAACATTTTGAGCGTCGAATCATATACATTTCGTCGACCCATGGTCGAGCCTTCGTGAATTTGAAACGGCGCCTGAGCAACTGACGGGACTTGAAAATTTACAAAACAAATAACTTTTACAGATTTTCCTTCCGTTATTATGCTTTTCAACCAAAAAAGGACACCGCATTTATGAATGGGACTGAATAAAAGAGTGATGAATGACTTTTTTAAAAACCTTTCAGGGTCGTGGTTGTGATGACTGGCAGCAGAGGTCACGCAAAATCTATCCAATCAGAGCGTTAATTCGTCAGCCCTTCCAGCGTCCTGTTTGCAGGGCGGGGGTACGAGCGAACATTGCACACAGTCGTTCCCAGGGTTAAGATAGAGCGTTTAATTGCATGATCGAAACGCTTTCTACAAAAACCGTAATGCATGGGGGGACGAGGTTGTCCTAGAATTTTCTGGAAGGTTTTTTTTGCCGGCTAGCCACCTCATCACGCAAGTAGATGGCCACGCTCAACCTCTTCCGCGACACAAATAGTTCCAAAGTTTCGGGATTATTTTGCGGATAAAACATTTCCGTTTAGTTTTATTCACGATTTGGTTTTTACGTGAAATTGAAAGCCCTCAAACGTTCATTGGAGTGTGGCATTCGATTTGGCCCTCTTTTTACGGCTCCGCGTATGAATATGAAGGATAACCAGCCATGATCGGACGTTCCGCGCGGTCGGGATCGGGAATTCCCGCCACCACTCAAACAGTAAGCATTTCGCCGAAGAAGTGAGCAAATTATGTGTCTGAATTTAAAAGACTGAGGTCTTTTAAATTCAATAAGACCTCGTTTTTCTGATCTAATCCTATGCATGGTTCCTTCCTCCATGATATATGCAACTGCCGTCTTTTTGCGATGATTCGATCTGCATTTGAACTTGATAAATTTGATGAAATCATTGAACCGGGAACCCTAGCCGGCTGCGCGTGTGTCGTGTGTGTATACGCCATTCAAGTGTAACCGCATCAGTACTCTTTCATTAGTTTCAATACATTTGGACAAAAGATCGTATACTGCATAAACAAGCCGTGAAGTTATTCCGTCTGCGCCGGACGAAATACTGTCATTAAAAATATAGAAATCACGCTGTACTGAGGTGATTCCTGGCCCGACTGCCTCTGACCGTACAAATTAATAATACTTTCGCATCGCAACTTCCGCAAGTACTACAAGTTACAGATCAGAGCTAGCTTGCGATTTAGGCCTAGGCAGTTGGGCTAGTACTACTAGTTGACGTGATCATGTCCCATGACCAGTTAATTTTGGCAAAGTTTTGGAGAATGCATCGTGTTATAGGCCTATATAGTACATGTACAATGTACATGACACAAAAGTAGTGTGCCTGATGTTTTCTCTCGCGTTTTTCTCGAAAAAGTGTAATAACTCACTGATCGAGCAGAAAGTTGCGTGAACGATGAACAAGTTCATGAAGTTATTGTTTGAACATTCTTCTTCTAACAAATTACTTCAGTGAAAAGCAAAATGTACATTGGGTACTGGTGTAGGCCTAAATGCATCATTCTTTTTTCCTTAAGGGTGGGGGGCCCGCTGGCCTTAAGTTGTATCTATTTTCGGCCAATCCAAATTGGTGCTGGATAAACAAAATTGCTCTAGGTCTATACAGTAATTTTTTAATTGCAAAATTTGGCCATCAAAAGCTGAGAAGATATAATCTTTTCTCCTCGAATTGTTTTGGCTAATGGCATGGCAAATTCATTAAAGTAGAGAGAACACAAAGAGGTTTCGAGAGCAATGTTTGCCACATATTAAATCCTGAAGTTGGAGTGGAGGGTTGTTTCTTTCAGATGATTTCTACCTCCCCTTCGCTCTGCTTTTGGAGGTAGTCAGCAAGTCAGCAAACACCTCAGGGCCATAAGTTTGCGATACTTCCCTTCATTCCCTTTAAACCATACGTGTTTTATTTGTGTATTACACTTTCAGCCATGGCTACCAACTTGCCCAAGTATCAAGCTACGAGAAAGGATGACACTGATGATGCCAGCAGTAGCAGGCGCGGTCCAACCAGCTACGACCAAAGCCGATTGGGCTCCCAGTCTCGCAGAGACCAGGGCAACCTGGCCGGAGATAAGGAAGAGGCGACCGCAAAGACACTTCCTGAGAAGTCGACAGATGGCGGGGCATTTGACTGGAGAAAGACAGGCGCCATACCGAAAAGGGGAGCCGGGGGTGACCAGAGCAGAGCGTCGTTGACTGCTGAAGCTGAAGTATCCCCAAGAGAGGTCAATGATCAAAGTCACGTACACGTTGATGAGGCTGGTGACAGCCAGGCCAACTCTGATGCCACAAGGAACGCAAGGCCTACTGACCATCCCATCAGTACTGCTCAGCTGCCTACCTCCGAGTCCAACCCTTATGCCTCCAAGTCCTATTCTTCTGCCATTTATAAGACTCTAGTGGATTCTGGCAACAGTCAAATTTCAAGGGATGACCCGACAGTTCATTGGCTGAAACGGCGTGACTCTCGCAGATCATATATTGAGGGGGAAAAAGACGAAATCGTGAATTTTCGTGGCCCGGGTAAACATTCCGTGGTCTATGGTGGTGCGGCTGAGGTGATTGCGTTGGCAGAAGACATCAGAAAACGTCAGACAACCTGTGCAGTTCTAGAAGATGGAAGTCAGGATGGAGTGCTAATGTGCAAGGTATTTTGAATATGAAACTGAAATTGACTGAGCTCTGACCACTTTTGAAAACATGCAAATATCTTTTACTTTTTTCTTAAATCATAGAATACATTGAAAGTGAGTGCTCTCTCATATGGTGAACAGGGTTCAACAATTTTAGTTGGTGTACTGCTTATAATCATAAAGGCTGACAGGCTGATCTTTCATTTTGTTTCTTGAATTGTTCAAAAGAGAATCTGTTTTTAATTTTATTTGAAATGTGTGAAGCTATAGTCTCATCTGCATTTTAATTGTACATTTTTTGTTTTCATTTTGGCATCATTTATTTGTTGTTTTAATTATAGAAATTCACTATTCGGGGTGGACATTATCGAAATGGTTACGAGTACAGTCAAGGAAAGCTACTGGGAACTGGTGCACACAGCAAAGTCTTCGCCATTCGTGACAACAAATCACCAGCAGTCGCTGCCGGAAAATTTGTAAGTCGCGTTAAACCACACGGAAGTGGAAGGTCAATTTTTGGCACGATTTTTCTCTTTCACGTCATGTAATTTTTCAGTTTCCATAAAATATCGAGGGTGATTTTCTTCAGAATCAATGTACCAAAACTAATTTCAGAAACTTTGACTTTTACATGTTAATTTTCCTTTTCGAGGGGCCCTCAAACGCACCAACAGGGGTCAACTTTCAGGCTCTATACACGTTTTACATGTGCACATTGTTGTTAATGAGACACTCTATAAAAGAAAAAAAACATGCGGGCTAGTGAAAGTGTCCGCGGGCTAGTTTATAAGACTCTGTTTCAGTAGCCTGGCTTGCTAGTGAAAAAAAAGTTAAGGTCGAACCCTGCTAGTGTAAAGTGGCTTCCCCTCTCTTTGCCACTGTTGGGGCGTAGGGGTGTTTGAGTCCATGGTCTCTCTAAATAGCTTGTGGATAATGAATTTCGTATATTTATATCCATGTACATGTAGTAGAAAAATGGTTGTGCTGTAAGTGCATTGGATTGTTGATATCATTATCTCGTGAATCAGACACAATAATTTGCTTTATTTTTTAAGGTCACTTTGAAGCATTTTGTGGCTGACGAGGCGATCATCTGGTGTCCCCTAATCCACGAAAACATCGTCCGTCTGTTTGGTCTGATACAGACGGGTATTATGGTCATGTTTTTGTCAGAATATGACCCAGGTAATCAGACCCTTCAGACGCGTGTGGACCAATGTGTGGCCTTTGGACAAGGTGAAGCGTTAGAAGTGACAGAGCAACTTCTTGAAGCACTGGCCTTCCTTCATCAAAAGAACATCATTCACAGAGATGTTTACCGTTAGTATAGTTTCAATTATTTTCTTTCTTTCTTTATTGGGGGGGGGGGGGGGTCCTTTTCCTCCTTTCTCTCAGAAAGCTTTGTGATTTTGCTGCTATTCCATGCTGTTGCCCAATTGCATAAATGTGGGGGGGGGGGGGAAATGGGCCATTAGATCATGCCCTGGATTTGTGTGGCGAGAAATGCTGATTTTAAAGTTATTTTCTAACTTAAAGGTAGAGTCCATCATTTGCAGCCATCCGAAAAGTAACTGGCGTAATTATTGTTGAAAAACTAACTTGGTTGAAAGATAGTAAGGAGACTAAACTCCCTGTGAAATTATTCTTTCTGGGAAGCTGTCATTTTGAAGTAATCAACGAAAGAAGGCATTTCCAACGGTGATTCTTAAGAAGCACCGTAGGAAAATTTAAATTAGTAGTTCGTTTTGTTATTCAGCGCAGCGCGCACAAGTATTCGAACGACGCACACGCGCGCGCGGTTGTTATAATTCGTCGGATCAGTGCGCGACGTCGCGTATAGTTGCAATTCAAAACAATTCAAAAACATGATTCAGCAACTTTTGATTTGAAATTGAGATCTTAGAATGCTGTTTTTCTCAGAATGTACAGCTGAAGCTTAGCTGAAACTTCATCAGGTTAGTTGTTCAGTATCCTTCATTAGATTTTGAACTCTTTTGTTGCTTCAAACGAACAAAATGCACAAATTACAAATGATGGACTCTACCTTTAACAGCCCAAAGGTATTAAATAGCACTGAGAGAATGAAGAGCACAAAAGCTTGAAATTCACCATCTTGATGTATTGTGAACGTGCCAGTTTGCATAACATGTAAAACTTTTGCACATATGTATCATGAACAGCACCTCCTAGTGTAATGTGGTGTGAGAGGCGGCTTCATAGTGGGCCTGGCAAAGCCTGCTCGCCACTAAAATTCAGCGGGAAAAGAAACAAAAATCAGTATTCGCTATCGAAACACACAACTGTACTAAATGCTTAAACTAGCAGATGTCTGAGGGAACACAGAGTTTCTAATCCATTTCTAAGTTAATTATTTATTGATGAAGTCAGTCGAATTGTTTTTAAAGTATATCAATCGTAAGCCAGACATGGTAAAAGTGTGTGATATTCTAGATTATGTTGTCAAAGCATTTTGCGTCTTATTTCACTGTGAACTGTGGATAAATTTGTTTAGTCTGATTTCTGTTGTTTCTGTGTTTCCTTACTGCAGCCAGCAATATCCTAGTAAAGTCTTGCCAATCAAATCAAAAGTATGGTGGGAACGTCAAGTTGCTTGATTTTGGAATTGCTGTGAAGCTGAAATGTCCTGAAACTGCTGGTTACATTGAAGAGACGACGGATGGAATGGGAAATGATACCTACAGGGCACCAGAAATTGAAAGTAAGAGGATGTGTTGTACAAAATGTTAAAAATGTGGGGATACGCTATCAGTTTCTCAATGTAGTTGCATACTGCTGTATTGGAGCATGATTGGAGTATTCAAATAAACCATTCAAGTGTGCCCATGGCTGGGCGTTCCAACCTGCTAAACCCGGCGCACACCTTCACCGATTTTACCAGTGTCACCCCATCACCGGATCACCCCATCACCAGTCCTGGTTTTTCACAGTTGCAGTTAGACCGCTACGTTACCCACACACATGCCCAATTTCATATATAATCGATAACATGATGATCAGTCACATGACGACAATCATGGACTTCCTCCGTGAATCTGATTGGTTAACATAAATATTGCGTCCGGAGAAATCGGATCCGGTCAAAACGGATGCGAAAAAATCAAACATGTTTGATTTCATCCGGTACACGGTCAGATCGGTCTGAATTTTCAGCGCACACCTCTGTATGATGGCCCAATGATCTGGGAAACAGGTAAAACCTAGTCTATGTTGTTCCGTGTTGTTTTGTGCAGCTGCATAACCATGGACAAAACTCACCCTGCCGTTCATGTAACAATGCATTAGAGCAGTACACATTGTACAACAGTTCATTACTGTGAAGGAAAATATTGTATAAATAACGTTACTTGAGCAATTCGACTGAAAATGTGTAAACTTAGTACCTGAAACAGAAAAATTAATTAATAATGACAGTTGCTAGATGGTCACGTTTTGGCGGAGAATTGAGTTGAGGGTGAACGCAACAATTTTTTTTGGGTACAAAAGTGTTCTGAAAACAAGTAAACATCAGCTTGTAACACTTTCTCTTGATAAAAACATAGCTAATTGTTTGCAGAGACTGTCTTTGTTTTTGTTTTTTGTTTTGTCTAGGAGGTGAAAGTTACGATGGGCGTGTTGATGTTTGGTCTGCAAGTTGCACTTTGATGTGTCTTCTCAAGGGTTCTGCTCCCTGGTGTGGAATAATAATCAAGGTAGATTTTTTTGCTCTAATGCAGGGAATATGTGCTTGGGGTGGGGGAGAAGTAGGTTAATTTCAAGTAGTTGAAGGCACGTCCAGAAGCCAAATTTCTTGTTTATCCAATTTTTGTCAGTGTGGAATTTTCTGCTATTGTTGTAGGTGGATTCTTTACTTCACCAAGAGCCATGAAATTGGACTATGATGAATAGTGATCACTTCCACTCTCATTCTCAGTTTATGGAAAAGCAGCTTGCAAACAAGCATCTTATGATATTTGCGCAGATTCGGCGATTAATTATGCGAAACTAGACTGCGCCTTGACCTCGAGATTCAGACCAATCAGCAGGCACCTTCTATTGGGTCTTCCATAACCTGTTGTTTTTACAGAAACATGGCATCTAAATTGACCAATCAACAGCTTAGTCCGCCTTTCTGATCGAAATGACATCACAGTCCGATTGCCTGGCGCGCTGGGTCACATAAAATGTGCATGATCTCAGACCTTCGTTCATATGTGGCTCTGCAAACGTGAATGTCTGATCCTGCAGACTACCTTATTCTGTGATTGAATTTAAAATACACCCAAGATATCACAGCTGCTTTGGAAAAGTTTTAGCATAGAGCCCATAAAATGAAATTTTTTTTTTTTTATTGTTAATAGGATTATCCTTTAGTGGACATACCAAATTCCACTGATCCCATAGTGCGAGATCTTGTGGAACGGGCCCACAAGGTTGATAAGAATTCCAGGCCTAGAGCTCAGGAGGTATTGCAGAGGTGCAAGGATATCCCCCGGGAGAAAGGCAAGTCCCAGTTTTCACCATTATGAACTGTTATTGAGCAAACAGTACTAACTTTCTATGTTTATGGGTCTATTCTATTTTCATGACCATGTATTTCACCTGGACTGTAACACAAGTATTGGAGGCAAAATTTACTTTTGGGTTGTTTTTTAATTTTTTTCTTACAAAATCAAATGTTAGAAAAAGAAAGTCAACTAGAAATCAAAGTACAGGACACTGCAGTGGTGGTTACCGAGCTGAAATGTCCATTGCATTCTTGAAAATATTTGTGGAAAATATCTGAATTTGAAATCAAATTATGAAGATTTACCATTTTGTTGTCATTCCTGTTCTGCAACAGTGAAAGAGATGTACAGCATTCGTGCCAGACCCGCTAAGCCACTAATTGACTCCTCACCTGCGAAACTTGGAAACAGCAATGAGAGGTTAGTCATGCCTGCATGCAAAGATGATATTCAAGTGCAAGAGATGAGCTCTGTGCACATCCCCTTCAACAGTTTCATAAAGAGTTGGGGGAGGGACATTCGTACGCATTGCCGACAACGCCCGACACTAGCACAAAGACGTATCAACTTTTTGCAGATTCAGAATACTCCAACGCATACCAACAAGTCCGTACACACATGCACGGGCTTACCTTACATACCTAGTGTGGACATTCCTTGAGTCAGAGATGCCACTTTTCCGGTTTTAACCGGAATTCTGGGGTGTTTTTTTTTAAATCTCACAAAATTCCAGTTTCCTTCCGGTGTCAATTGAAAAAAAAAATGGAAAAAACTGGAAAAAAGTCCCCCAAAAAATCTGTTCTTTTTTCCGGCCGTCAAAAAAAAAAGCTTGGAAAAAAGAGAGGAAAAAATGTGGAAATGCGTTGATTTTTACCTCGTATGGGACTTGAGTTTAGTACATGTCGGCCTACTTGCACACGCACGCACGGCACAACGTTGTTCATTGAAGTAGTCTTAAAAAACAAGTCTTTGTTGTTGCCGAGCCTGCAAGCGATACAGGCGGCCAACGTAATTGCATGCAGTATACAACGGCGCCTCGCGTGCATGCACAGAGTGCGGGCGTGTTGTGTGCTAAGCACACGTAGCATTCAGCCTGGAAATCAAGTCTATCATTTCAGTTATCAGTGGCTCCTGCCGATCGCAGCGATATGTGAATAAAAAAAAAACGCCCGGTACCAACCATGTTTTCGTCGCGCGCATCGCGTAGTGCAAAGATCATGTACACCGACAGTGTTGAGGAATCGTGCATGTTTCGTGTAGAAAACGTTGGAAATTGGGATTGGGTAGGCGGAATAAATAATAGGAATATGAACAATTCAAAGTAATTGAACGAACCGACAGCTTAAAGGCAAATAGAAGCAAAAACAAATGGAACTGGGCTTGACTACAAAAAAAAGAAAATAACAGGGACTTTGTATTTGTGCCAGAGTGGCTTTTTCAAACACAAAAATTTCCGTTTTTTTCAAGTAGCTGTTCAGGTTTTTTCAAGCAGACCCAGTTCCGGTTTTTTCAAGCAGACCCTGTGGCATCTCTGTAATGAGTGTTCCTCTACATTTTACGACAGATAATTTTAACCTAAAAATGCTAAACCTGTTTTTCAGAGAGGGGGAAACACGGTGTGGACCTGGCTTAGTCCACAGAAGGTTCATACAACCTGCATTCTATGGACCTGTTTGTTTTCAGGTCCACACAAAAATGGCATGGTTGGCACACACATGTGTACCTACATGTATAAGCTTAAATCAAGGATTTCCTATTGTTTCTCTTTTGTTCATACTTAAAAAAATTTTTCGAACAGCTCCCATTGGTTTTGAACACCTTTTCCATAATTAGAAAAGGATATTTCACATGCGTGTCCTTGATATACACCTCCTTTTGGAGATGAGGTGTTCACAAAGCATCAACTACTGTTAAGCATGTGTCAAAAGACATAAATATGAGAATCTGACGTGGGCGATGGTATTCTCGTGACCTCATGTTTCCTTATAAAGGAAAACTGGAAATCGTGACAATTGTAGTGTCCTTTAGTCTTAAAGCATCCAATCTTTTTTTTCTTCTTCGGAACACACATTTTAATATCACTGTTCAATGCTTCATAGCCCGTGGTCAGATGACAGCTCTGATGGCCACCCTGTCGATCCACAACAAGCAGCACCAGTACACGATGACATAGGTGCCGGGGATGCACGCCCCCATGGTCCTGATGGCCCCGTCCGTCCCGTCCGCGGCCCACCTGCCGATCCACAACTAGATGACGAGACTCTGACCCACAACCAGCCAGCACCAGTACACGATGACATAGGTGCCGGGGATGCACGCCCCCATGGTCCTGATGGCCCCGTCCGCCCCGTGCCCGGCCCACCTACCGATCCACAACTAGATGAGGAGACTCTGACCCACAACCAGCCAGCACCAGTACACGATGACATAGGTGCCGCAGATGTACGCCCCCATGGTGTCAAAGGTACCCTCATATATCTAATAACCAAGATGATAAATATTAAAAGGAATACATGTATACAACATTTGCAAACATCAAAAAACAAAACTACCAAATTATTATGAAATACTTTACTGGATTGTTAGCAAATGAAAGTCTAAAGCATTTTTGTATCAATTTCCATCACTGGTTGGCCGACCAGCATTGGGAAAAATGCTTTTTTACTGTCCCCATACCATATTTAGTTAGTCTGCATTTTTTTTGCTATCAATTACACACCTATGAACGGGTACAAGCCAGCTAGACTGATTCCCCGGCCTTACAATTCCCCGATGTTCATAAATGGCTTTGTGTCATCTGAAGTGGGGTCAGGGAACCAGACTACAGGAAAAGGATTGTTTTTTCTATGTTTTTTCAGCATCTGTGAACACAAAACTTCAAACAAGTGGGTGTTATATTTACTGTAAAATACCAACCCCCAAATCCATCCATTTAAGAAAATCACAGCAAAATCAAATGTTGTATATTCCCTTCAAGAAATAGATTACTATTAAAATGAAGTGTGATTTGTTTTACGATTTTGTTTATATTTAATTGTATTTTTTTTAAATTTTATTTAGGTATATTTGTGACCGTCAAGGATGAAGGCTGCGAGGACATGAAGATAAAACTTCCACCAGGATTGAACTCTGTGATCTGTGTTGCTGAAGCATTGTATGAGGAGGTACAAGCTAAAACATTTTCAGTTTAAATAATGAAAGGTTTGCAGAAACACCATGTGCGAATAATTTTTCAACTAAGAGAATGGTTCTGAAAAGAACCAGAGGTATAAACTCGATGTTCCGGTTAGTATGCTCTGTCTTCAGGACAGTGCCTAAACTCAGCATAAGCAGTATCGGCACTCTCCTTAAGACGGTCAGAGCATACCGACTGGAACGTCGAGTTTATACCTCTGTTTCTTTTCAGAACCATTCTCTTAGTTGAAAAATTATTCGCACTTCATGTTTCCGCAAACCTTTCGTTAATTAGTATCCCCACCATGCAAAGCCTCAAATCTTACTTATTTTCAGTTTAGTTTGATTAAAAATAGTCCCTGAATTCCAAAGTTTGTAAGTTTCGCACGGCCATATAACTAAAGTGAAGTTTGTGCATTAATTTTTTTCAAATTCAGATCAAGACGAAGCCTTTTACTCTCCATGAGATGAACGGAGGAGCCTTGGGTAGAGGTCATACCTTTAGGATAGGCAACCATACTCTTGTTGCCATGCCAGCACCGGATGGTGGGGATTGGCCGTGGAGGATGCACGCAAACGGCAAGGTGGAATACGCTTAACAATACTTAATATTTTGCAATGATGTAACTGCGCAGTGCATGAATGACGTGCAAAAGTGTGGTACTCCTGTGCACCACTCATATTTTTATACTTGTATTATCCAATGAAATCGTCCTCTATGACATATTATATAAATATATAATATTTATATTACATATATTTTTGAAGGAGTTTTAACTAAGGATAACGGTTGTAGAAAAGTTGTTTAACCAGTTCACGCCGCATGACGTGTATACACGCAAAAATTTGGCAGTATTCGGAACAGACGACGGATAAACACGCAACGAGCGAGGCCGGAAAAATCAGTCAGCGACCCGCTCGCAGCGAGTGAGGCCGGAAATATGAGTGTGCTGCCCGAGGGTGATGGCTTCAACCCGCCTGGCTTGAGGTCGAGTGAAAAGTAATCCCGTGCCTCGTTCCCTTCTTGTCAAAATAATCCCGGCGGGAACTGGTTAAGAACATGTTTTTTAAACCATTCTTTGTTTTACATGGATGTTTTAGGCTGACTGCCACGTTTAGGCCATTTATGGTGCGCACACCTGTGCACATGTACATGTATGTAGAGTGAGGTCTCACGACCTTTTCCCTGCTTTTTAGCCTGGTTTAAACCTGTCATGTCACAGGCTCTCAACCAAAAGGAATTGGTAAATGTAGTAATGGTATAAACGAATATTATTTCACAAGTGCAAAACAAAAAAGCTGCATTTTATGTATATATGTACAGTGAAATAGCTGTATAAAATAATGTTTGTTAAATGTTAATTATTATTTAAAAAAAGAAGAAGAATTATCCTGAGATAAAAAACTATTAAGGACGCACTGAATATGCAACTCCAAAATTGACTTCCTTAATTTTATATAAAAATCAGTATATCATACATTTATACATTGAATATTTTACAGATTTCTATAATAAATTTGTCAATGTTGGGACTGTTTTTATATATTTATAAATTGACTGCCTTGATTTCATATAAAAATCAAACTATCATACATTAATCCATTTTACAGATTTCTGTAATTTGTCAAATGTTTGAACTGTTTGTATATATTATGTATTTTTTTTAAATGGACGTAAAAATTTCAATTCCAAACTGAAAATTTGTAAATATCTGCAAGTCAGAATCTTTTATTTTTTTGTAAATACACATGTATACAGTCATATCTTTTTACAAATTCAAATTCCGTCTGTCGATCCATCCGCATTCTGAACACAATGTTAAAGTTTTTGCTTCTCGCTCATTTAGTTTTAAAAAAATGCAATTGATCAGCTCTACAACTTCCATTTAGAGTCATGGCATTGCAGTGAATTTTATGATTTAATTAAATTATAGTTTAAAGAATTTAAGTGTTACACGTATATACCATTATGTAATGTACATAACATGTACATGTACATGTACATGCATTATTTAAAAACACATGTTTAGTTAAATTAAACCCCTTTTGTTATATTGTCCTTTTTATTGGATGGTATGCGATTGTGAAGCACCATGTAGCATTATATTTTTAATTCATGATTAGGCTGTGATTTCTGGCAGCTGGTCTAATTTGTGGGACCATATGTAATAATAGCAGCAGGAAACAACAATTTTTTTTTTAACTATAAAAAAAACCCAGTTAGTTTTTCCTCTCTTCATTGAGTCCTATGTATGACAGCATTTTGTGTCTTTATTTATGCGTGTTCTTTTAATGCATTTTGTTTTACAATTTCTATTTATTGCCCAATCTCTTGTCTTTATACTGTATGTCTTGTGTAAATTGTGTGTTATTTTCTGTCCACTTTTCTTGTATAAGTGAATTCTTTGTTTCATTTTATTCCCATGCAATTTTAATGTGAGGTCTCCTTTGGAAAAGCAGTTTTTTGAAAACTGAAATGAACTACCCTTGGTAAAGATTACAATAAAATAATTTTAAAAAATCAAAAACACTTTTGCCTTTGTGATCATTTATTGAGCCATGTGTGCAGTTTTGGAAGAGTTATTCCAGGGGGTTAAATCAATGGGAACATTTTTTTAAAAAATGTGAATAAAACGGCTTGGAAATTTATAAAATCACTGGTCATTAGATACTTAAAGGAGGAAAAAAAACTGCCTGATTATATGAGCAAAGTTTAACTTACACTCTTGTAAACTTTGTCATACATTTTACAAACATTTTCCTTTCCAAGGGAATCAAGCTCGATCTGAAATATCTCGGAAGCGTGTTCATGCGTGTGGGGCACTGTGGTCCAATGGTTACGGTGTTCGACTCGTGAATGGTGCATGGGTTGGAACTTCGAAACCTGTCGGGGAACATGGTGCTTATGTTCTTGGGCAAGGCACTTTACTACGATTGCCTCTCTCCACCCAGGAGTATTGGGTACCTGAAGGTAGAGACCAAGTTGCACTGATCTCGAGCTGCCAGAAACAGTTCTTGTCAACGTACGGTTCTCTTTACTATTCTCAGCTTGGTCATATGGCTTTGTTTGTTGCTGCTGCATTGCTTGCTTGTTGTGGGTGGGCTACTACTTTTGACATAGTTTGGTGAAATCGGTCAAAATATGTAGGCGCAATAGACAATGTCAACTGTTTGTTACTAACTAACGGAGAGGAAAGATGATTTGTTGAGCCGTCCCGCAGCTAAAAAAAAAACCATACCGCGTAAGCTACTGATAAACAACTAAAGCCAACTCTGAACAGAAAAATTGAAAGATTTGATAAAGTTAATAACTACAGACTTCATGAAGTAAGTTTGAAAACTTTGTCTACGTAAAAAAATTAACTCTCATAATTTCAGCGTGTCACGCCTTCATCATCTAAACTGCATCCTGTGCATGGGTAATCCACAACTGTCGCACGCGGGAATAAAAAGCTTTTGGCGAATACTCATGCATTGATACTTGAGATTATTTCCTTACAATAAAACCTATAGGGCCTATAGCGAAGGAAAAAATGATAAATGTTGGCTATGTTCCACAGGACTCGAACCAGAACTACGCGCTTCCTTTCACAGGCCAGTTTAATACATGTAGGAATAAGAACACTAAAACAAGTGGATATTTCGCCGAACTGGATCATCGGTAATGTTTGAGCGATTTCCAAAATGTTCTTTCCCGGACAATTGCAAAATGATAAACTTCAAATTGGTGGGGAAAAAAATCTCAAAAAAGAAATGTGACAGTTCAACTAATTCTTATTTAATCTCAAAAAGAAATGTGACAGTTCAACTAATTCTTATTTAATCAAGTGATCTGGAAATGTCGATGATCCGGAACTGTCGCACTGACTGTACCTAGAAGATTTCCTAGACTCTTCATACACTTTGTACACACACCGCTGAAGTGGCGTCTGATACTACACACTAGAATGTTGCAACCTGACGCCACTTATAAATGCGGTTGTGTACAAAGTCTACGGAGAGTCAAGACAATTTTCCTAACAAAAATTACAAAATTGGGAGTGTTTCTCATATGGTCCCAGATTCATGTCTTATCAGCATTTTTGCAATACAATGACTGACCTTCATTGAGAGAATATATGAAGAAAAAAGTGGCGTCAGGTTGCAACATCATTCTTTCCAAATTAGCTTAATATATAGTAGGCCTACTACACTCCACTTTTAATTGGAAATATTCTTACCCGGAGTACTAGCTTAAACGAACGTATGTCACAGCTCACATTGGAGGCCTTAGAAATTGTGTTTTCTGCTTGAAAATGGTAAAACTTCACTTCGACTTTTGCAGTCGGTCAAAATCCATGAGCCACTCCGTCCGCGCCCGCGAATAAATGAATGGGAAAACCCACCACGTGTTGCAGCTGTCAGGTTGGTTCATGTTACTTCCTTCCTTTTTTACGTTTATGAGGCGGGAACCAGTTTTCCGTTCTATGATTGGGTGCTTTACAACCTCGTTTCCATGGGTACGAGATCTTGCTGCGCCATGTTGTGTAATTTAAACGTGTCAAAATATGGCACATTATAATAAGGCTGCAGTTTATCCGTTTTTACGCGACGCCATCTTTAAAATGTTGAAAGTTGTGTTTTTTTTAAGGATCAATGCTTTCAAACATAAGGCCAAAAAAAAAAGTCTCCGGTTTCTGGTATGCGCGCGCGTCGCCGTAGCCATGCGCGTCGGCAAAATGAAAAAGTGTTTTTTTTTTCATTGAAAGATGATGTCTCAAAACCACCAAACTCACTGGTTTGACTGGAATCCTGCTGCTGCACAATTCTAACGTGTTTTTAGATGGGGATATGATCGAGAATAAACTTTATGTGGCCTCAACTTATTCAACCTTCAACTTATTTTTTAGGAATTTGTATGAGAATTTTTTGGGGACAGAGCTGGGGGGGGGGGGGGTTTGAGAGATATCTCTAATTCATTTAGAGATACTAAATGAATTAGAAATATCTCTTATTCATTTAGAGATATCTCGAAATTGTGATTTAAAGATACATCTTTAAATATTTAGAGATATCTCTAAATCGGTTACGGCTCCGTTGAACCACTAAATACAATGCTTTTCACGCACAAGTTAATCATGTTGCCATATCGAATGCACGATAAAATCGCCGTTGTTGTATTTCAAGTATTGCATTTGAAGTGAGTGGTGTTGCCATTTTTTTAAAGTCATCCTCGAGGTCGTCAATAAAATAATTTTATTTTATACCGAAGCCCGTGTTACCAACATTTTAACAATAGCTCAATGCTGCGCAAATTAAAACACGCACGTGACCAAGCTCAACGCGTGCGTGCAAAGCTAGAAATGCGCACCGAGTATTTACGCGATGCGTACACGCACGCTTACACGTTGGTGTGCCGCTTTTCATTTCGGCTATGGGATAATCAGTTTATTTTCTGCAAAATAAACCTAATATGGCCATATTAATATGAAATATGTTACTGCATGTTGTCTCGATAAAATCGTAACAGCTGATTTAAAAATAAATCGTGTTTTTGTAACTCACGCTGTGCTCGTGCTGCGACGAATTGACTCTGTTTTTACACCAGACACCGCATACAAAAACAAACGCTAATGTAACGCAAATCCAGGCACCAGACTATTGCTCATTTGCATACGTGTTCAAAAATCTTGCACATGCAAATGATCCAATACCAGGTGAGAAAGCAGGTAGTGATGGGCGCGTACTGTACGACACCCTGAGGACGAGGTTGGGCCACCCCCATATTTCTTGTTAATTTCTTGTTAACAAGAAAACCTGGGAATTCCCCACATCACGCAATGCACTGATTCAACCTCGTTAGCGGTTGGTGGCGGTGTGTACTATAACGAAGAGGCTAGAATACGTACGTACTTACCTCGCTTCCTTTACTTCCTCAATGCTGTGAGTGTACTCGTCGGTTGTTAAACTCCGTCTTTTCACCGGAATATCCCTCCCTTTGGAGGTATTTATACAGTGAAATTTCATATCAGTGCTGGTATTACATGATGTAAATTGTTCATACGCCATAGGTTTCTGAGTTTTCTTCTAACATAACTGAAAATTATTTATTCGCGTTCAACTGCCCCAGCAACTCAAATCGCCATCGCCCGACCGTGACCGTGACGAATGTTGGACAACTCGTACCCGAGACAACTCGTACCCGGGACAACTCGTACCCGGGACAACTCGTACCCGAGACAACTCGTACCCGGGACAACTCGTACCCGAAACAACTCGTACCCGTCTGAAAATAAAACACTGTGCACTGAAAGCCGACCTCGACCTCCATCGCCTCTTCAGGAGGAGTAATGGTAGCGGTGAGAGATTCGCACAAATCTCGCACATCCAGCTGGCAAGGACGTCTGGATCGCTGACAATTATCCGGACGTACTCATCAGCCGAATAACCCGTGTTGCACGCCCGATGCTGCCACTGGTCGCAGACATCGCACTGGCATGCCTGCTGGTTGCGACGTACTCCTACTCCTAGAACTATGAGTGGAGCCTCATAGATTAAGAACCCCGCAAAATTGTTTTCAGCACAAAACACTAATTAAGTACAAAAACGTCCATCAAAATGCAGAAATTTCCCACAGAACCGCTGCACAGTTTGCCCCCAAACTCCGTACTACACCTCATGACATACTCACAAAATATGCGCAGAACAAACATCGCTGGATTTTGTCGTATTTTTGGCTAAAATGATGAAAAATATGCCCTTTCCGCACTGAGCCAACCTAACACTTGAAACGTGCACGCGTGCATAATTATGATCGAGCGATGATTTTCGGTTCGCTCGGAGCGCGCCGCGGGGGGGTACGGTACAAGCGAAATGATAGTATGCGCATGCGTACAAGTGCTTGTACCGTACCCCCCCCCCCCCCCCCCCCCCCCCCCCCCCTCCCCGCGGCGCGCTCCGAGCGAACCGAAAATCATCGCTCGATCATATGCGTGCACGTTTCAAGTGTTAGGTTGGCTCAGTGCGGAAAGGGCATATTTTTCATCATTTTAGCCAAGAAACCGACAAAATCCAGCGATGTTTGTTCTGTGCATATTTTGTGAGTATGTCATGAGGTGTGGTACGGAGTTTGGGGGCAAACTGTGCAGCGGTTCTGTGGGAAATTTCTGCATTTTGATAGACGTTTTTGTACTTAATTAGTGTTTTGTGCTGAAAATTTTGCGGGGTTCTTAATCAGCCTCATAGTTATAGGAGTAGTTGCGACGGAAGTTCGTGTGGTAAATGACGCAGGGAAACTTGGACGGCATCTTGGTCTTGATCTTGATTCTTGAATCTCGCAAAGTGACTTGGAAAGCTATATCTGACTTGGACTGGCCTCATCTAGATGCTGATCTTTGACGACGTGCCCCTTTTATAGACATATGATGGATTCTGGGCACTTTTTAATCCACCAATCGCTTTCCAGATTTCTCTTTTTACCCCTCAGCCGAAAGGCTCGAGGGGTATTGTCATCGCCTAGGGCGTCCGTCCGTATGTCAGCGCGTTCTGACCAGTCCGTCCGTCCGTCTGTCCGTCCGGGTAGCTTGGTTTCCGGATGATAACTTGAGTTAGAAATCTTGTTTCGGGTTGTAACTTCGGTAGGGGATTGCCCTTGGGAGTAGGCAAGTTGGGATTGGTTTTGAGGTCAAAAGATCAAAGGTCAAGGTCACCATTGTGAGTTAAAGGTAAATGGGTTCTGGATAACTTGAGTTAGAAATGATATTTTGGTGTCTAACTTTGGTAGAGGGTTGCCCTTGGGAGTAGGCAAGTTGGCATTGGTTTTGGGGTCAAAAGGTCAAAGGTCAAGGTCACCATGGTGAGTTAAATGTAAATGGTTTCGGGATGATAACTTGAGTTAGAAATGATATTTTGGTGTCTAACTTTGGTAGAGGGTTGCCCTTGGGAGTAGGCAAGTTGGGATTGGTTTTGGGGTCAAAAGGTCAAAGGTCAAGGTCACCATGGTGAGTTAAATGTAAATAGTTTCCCGGATAACTTGAGTTAGAAATGATATTTTGGTGTCTAACTTTGGTAGAGGGTTGCCCTTGGAAGTAGGCAAGTTGGGATGGGTTTTGGGGTCAAAAGGTCAAAGGTCAAGGTCACCATGGTGAGTTAAAGGTAAATAGTTTCCGGATGATAACTTGGGTTAGAAATGAGATTTTGATGTCTAACTTTGGTAGAGGGTTACCCTTGGGAGTAGGCAAGTTGGCATTGGTTTTGGGGTCAAAAGGTCAAAGGTCAAGGCTACTGTGGTGAGTTAAAGGTAAATAGTTTCCGGATGATAACTTGAGTTAGAAATGATATTTTGGTGTCTAACTTTGGTAGAGGGTTACCCTTGGGAGTAGGCAAGTTGGGATTGGTTTTGGGGTCAAAAGGTCAAAGGTCAAGGTCACCGTGGTGAGTTAAATGTAAATGGTTTCCGGATGATAACTTACGTTAGAAATGAGATTTTGGTGTCCAACTTTGGTAGTGGGTTGCCCTTGGGAGTAGGCAAGTTGTGATTGGTTTGGGGGTCAAAAGGTCAAAGGTCAAGGTTACCGTGGTGAGTTAAAGGTAAATAGTTTCCGGATGATAACTTGAGTTAGAAATGATATTTTGGTGTCTAACTTTGGTAAAGGGTTACCCTTGGGAGTAGTTAAGTTGGGATTGGTTTTGGGGTCAAAAGGTCAAGGTCACCATGGTGAGTTAAATGTAAATGGTTTCCGGATGATAACTTAATTGAGTTAGAAATGAGATTTTGGTGTCTAACTTTGGTAGTGGGTTGCCCTTGGGAGTAGACAAGTTGGGATTGGTTTGGGGGTCAAAAGGTCAATGGTCAAGGTCACGGTGGTGAGTTTAATGTAAATGGTTTCCGGATGATAACTTGAGTAAGAAATGAGATTTTGGTGTCTGACTTAGGTAGGGGGTTGCCTTTGGGTACAGGCAAGCTGGGATGGGTTTTGGGGTCAAAAGGTCAAAGTCACCGTGGTGAGTTAAATGTAAATGGTTCCGAATGATAACTTGGGTTAGAAATGAGATTTTGATGTCCAACTTCGGTAGAGGGTTACCCTTGGGAGTAGGCAAGTTGGCATTGGTTTTGGGGTCAAAAGGTCAAAGGTCAAGGTTACCGTGGTGAGTTAAAGGTAAATAGTTTCCGGATGATAACTTGAGTTAGAAATGATATTTTGGTGTCTAACTTTGGTAAAGGGTTACCCTTGGGAGTAGTTAAGTTGGGATTGGTTTTGGGGTCAAAAAGTTAAGGTCACCATGGCGAGTTAAATGTAAATGGTTTCCGGATGATAACTTAATTGAGTTAGAAATGAGATTTTGGTGTCTAACTTTGGTAGTGGGTTGCCCTTGGGAGTAGGCAAGTTGGGATTGGTTTGGGGGTCAAAAGGTCAAAGGTCAAGGTCACCATGGTGAGTTAAATGTAAATGGTTTCCGGATGATAACTTGAGTTAGAAATGAGATTTTGGTGTCTGACTTAGGTAGGGGGGTTGCCTTTGGGTACAGGCAAGCTGGGATTGGTTTTGGGGTCAAAAGGTCAAGGTCACCGTGGTGAGTTAAATGTAAATGGTTCCGAATGATAACTTGGGTTAGAAATGAAATTTTGGTGTCTTACTTTGGTAGGGGGTTTTCCATCGGTACAGGCATGTTGGGACTGGTTCTGGGGTCAAAGGCCAAAGGTCGATCAAGGTCACCATGTTGAGTTAAAGGTTATGGTTTCCAGATGATAACTTGACTCTGGCTGAGGGGTTTCAACAGCAACGCTGTTATTTTTTTGAAGAGCCGCCACCCAATAGGCGACTTCGCGTTCCACACATTGGGGTTGCACGCCCCAGTAGCTGGCGTGGGCGGCCCCGATCAAACGGGAGCGGCATCTTCAGAACTATCCATTGGGCCAGAACACAATGACTCGCTAAACATGGCATCTCACGCTACTTATACAAGGCTAACAATAGTAATTAAGTGGCTTTTCATTTATTTCACATAGGCAAAGATTGACACGCTACTCGGATTGTTGATGGTATGATGATTTGTGTTGATTGAGTTATCCCCGTAAAATAAAACCCCATGAAATGAAAGACAAAATTAATGTCATAAAAGCTGTAGAAGGTGACATAATTATGTAACATTTCATAATGACACTTATTTAGTAATGTAATAACTGAAGATCAAATAAGTTACGAGCAAACTCCGCCCTAAGCTGGCGTTATAGCCCTGCAAACGGGAACACAATGACGCGTGAAACATGGCATTTCACGCTACTCACTAAGCTAACAATTCTAATTAAGTGACTTTTGAATTATTTCACATAATTATGCAAAAGACTGACACGCTACTGGGATTGTTGATGGTTATCAAAATTAACGTCATAAAAAGTGTAGAAGGTGACATGTGTAACATTTTTATAATTTTAATGAATCGGTCCACTTATTTTAGAAATAAGTTTTCGCAATAAATGAAGATCAAACAAGTTACGAAGCTCATGATTGCTATAGCTCCTTCCGCGAATTCGGCGAACTCCGCGATCATCGGCCAGCTGCCAGAATCTCTCCAGAACAATCTCTTGCTTGTCACCACTGGCAATTCCCCAAAACTCAACTGGTTTTCCACATCTTCGGATTTGTCAATTAATTACATCTAACTAAAAAGGAACAAAAAAGTAAATGGTAAGAAAAGTACAAGGTACGAGTCGTCCCGGGTACGAGTTGTCCCGGGTACGAGTCGTCTCGGGTACGAGTTGTCCCGGGTCACAAATTTGGGGTACGAGTCGTCCCGGGTACGATTTGTCCCGATACCACCGTGACCATGCAAAAAAGGCGATATAGATATTTTTTTCCCCGTCATGATGTTTGTCATGTTTGTATAGACTAGTACTCGTACTACTTTCTGCCATGGATTTAATATTTAGAACCCCGAGTTAGTGCTTTTGTTTTAAAAAATAAATTACCTAGCAGTAGCAGTCAGTGAGTCACGCAGTGCACAAACCGGCCTAATAGTAATACTAATAGCTAGAGTTACCCAGCCCTAAATTTTATCATTGGGTTGTCATTGCTATGACAACCCAATGATAACATTTAGGGGTAACTCCAGCTAGCCTAACAAGACTGGTCTGAAAAATTCGAAGTGTTTTAATGCTTCAATATTTTCCCTGCTAAATTTGACATTTTATAAGGACATGCTGATGCTGGCTGAGTAATTTTGCAGGGGAAAATTAGTGATGGCCATGTATGGAATTCTTCTTTTGCAGATTATCAATATCATATTGTGGGTCTCTTTTGAAGTTCTGAACTGAAATCCGGCTTTCATACTCATATAGTGAAACACTGATGATGGAGAGTAGTGCTGCGGACCAAATGGCTGACACTAGTGACAGTTTTGATTCATTATCAAGCCTGTAAGTAAAGACAAAGATTCGTAAATCCACATGCATTCAACTGTGTTAATGTTGTCAGGTTTGCTGTACAATAACTTCAATCGAAATAATCGCCATTTCTTGTCAGAATAATTTGTTAAAAAGTCCCGCTATACTGCCTGGACTATTGTGGATATTAATTAGTAGCTTGAAGAAAGTGTTCTATTTGGGGGGCTGTTGGTCAGGTTTAAAAAAAAGAATGTTGACTATTTTCATATGCAGGGTCAGCCATGTATCTGATCATGACTCCACCAGTCCTAATGTTCAGCCTTTGGACGGCACGAGCCCTGCTGATGAAGGCAACGAGATGGAAGAAGCTGGAGGGCCGGATTCGGGCATAGGATCCTCCTTTGTGGACAACCATGGCCCAAGTCAGACGGCTGCAGCGGGTGACAGCCAGGCAAGTGGGGCTGCCGGAAACACCGCCACCATTCCTGACGATCCCTTTAGTAAATTTGCTCAGGACATTCGTGCCAGTGTTCCTGACGGAGACAACGTGGTCTCTGAGCCTGTTCCTGAGCAGTCCAGATTTGCCATAACAGTGAAAAATTTGGATGGAGACGACGAGATGGAAGCAGCTGGAGGAGATTCAGACATGGGATCCTCCATTGGTCCTTTTCCACTGGATGTGGACAACCGTGGCCCAAGTCAGATAGGTGCAGCCGGTGACAGCCAGGCTAGCGAAGCCGCCGGAAACACCACCACCACTGCCGATAATGTTGCTCAGAACACTCCTGACAGTGTTCATGAGGTCACTATGGGCTCTGAGCCTGTCGATGGTCGTCAACAGTTAGGATCCGGAGTGAAGTATGGCGGACCAGATGACGTGGCTAGTTGTGCAGAACGTATACACGAGATCAAGGACAGAAGTGACGTTCAAGGACAAGACGGAGTACTTGTTGACAACGAAATTGTACGTGTATTTTTTTTATTGTTCTTCTTTATGAGTTAGTCATGTCAATGTCATATTGCATCCATTCCTGTTTACAGTCGAGTCTCGTTAATACAAACTCGTTCGGACCTAGCCAAATTGTTTGTTATATCAGAATTTTGCATTAAGAGGAACATCAGTCCCATTCATTGTGCACATAAATACACCGTCGGGACCAAGGCTTAATTGGCAAGGAAATTAGCACTCAGACTTGTGATTGACTTGTAATTACTTCACTTGTGATGAGTTCTTAAGCCTTGAATTCAACTCATAAACTTGTATCCATCATCATAGATATTTCCTTTTCTTCACATGTTACAGTTGCGAATAGCAGACAACAGATATCACGAAAATTCTGAGTATGACAGAGTGAAGCTGCTGGGGGAGGGTTCTTTTGGCACGGTAAAGCTAATTGAAGACAGGCAGTCCAAAGTAAAGGCCGTCGAAAAATGCGTAAGTAATGAGATTCATCTTAGGAAAAATGTTTGAATTCCATTTTTCCTCGTTAATTAATAAATTAATTGATAAAATACTTCAATCTGTCTGCAGCAATCGTCAAATTTAAATTGACATGCAGTAGTGAAGTGAGGCATTTGTCAAGGAAGGTTCAACCTGAGAAAAATTTTCAAGTTTTCGAGCTGTAAGAAATTTGAAAGGAGGAGATTTACTCACTATATTACCCCCCCTTCCCACACAACACAATTCCAGTGTATATTATTTGCTTCATAGTTCTCTTGGTTTTCATTGCAGGTTAAATAGAACTTGTGCAAAGTATATGTTTCTTTTTATTGTAGTAACTATATATTCAACTATCCATTTTCAGATTCCACTGAAGCGTTTTTGTCTAAATGAGGCCATCAATTGGTGCCGTCTCAACCATCCATCTATTGTCAGGTTCCTGGGTTTAATCCTGACAGACGTCACAGTCAGGTACTTCTCAGGGTACAACGTTGGGTACCAGACCATTGAGCAAAGAAAAATTCAACGTGGCAGCTGGAGGATTGAGACACAACAAGCACTTTCTCTAATCGAGCAACTGTTTCAAGCTCTTGACTACATACACTCGAGAGACATTGTGCACGGGGACATTCATGGTAAATTCCCCATTCTGGATGTTGGGAAAAGTACTTTTTTTCTATGAAAGGGCATCTGCAACCTTCTGATGAAACAGGCTTTTATAAGCGGTGTCTTTTGTTCCCAAACTGATCCGCTCTGCAGGCAGACTGGTCCTCTGTCCCTAAGTTAACTGAAAGTTTGCAAAGTATACATGTGTATTTCATAGCTAAACGTGGATGGATTTTTGTTTGTTTGTTGTTTCATTCAAAAGTAAATAATTTTGGTATAGTTAGAAGAATAGCAATGAATTTTATAATTAAAACCTATTTTTCCAGCTGCAACTCAAAGAATAGCAGGAAGAGCATATACTTCAGTACTTCACTCAGTTGTGAATACAAAGCTATGGAACATTTGCAATTATCAAAGTCGCTTAATTAAGATAGATCATGTGTGTCAAGTTTTTGGGCTCGTTTCTGTGAATTGCAGTTATCTAAAAAAATCATGCATTCAAAATCAAGATGCCTTATTTAAACTTAAACTTTTTCTATTGATTTGTTTTTCAGGGGGCAACATCCTCATTAATGAGTCTGCAGACAGGATATCCCTTAAGATGATTGATTTTGGGGACTCCGAGAAGATAGGTAAAAGATCATCATTCAATGATAATACACAAATGGTCAGGCAATATACATTGAAATTCTGCAGTGTTTTGCCCAAAAAAATTTAGAAAGAGAAGAATTTCTCAGCTTGGTCCAGGGCTTGAAATGAACGACGGCCAGTGCCTTCATTGCCTTCTTACTGGCCGAGGTGCCCCACAAACAATCCCCGTCTTCACTGCCAGTTTTGCCTTGCCCCATATTTGCCTTGTGTGACCAGTCGTGTTTTGCAACAGACAAGCTAGTCTCAGTAACATTTCTCATATAATCATAAGATGCATAGTACATAGGCTGTACAATAGGATCTCGACTATTACACTGGTTTGAAACCACAGTCACAGAGGAAGAAAGTACCACAGAACCAAATTGACACCCTCACCCATTTTTTTTGTTTTGTTTGTTTTGTTTCCTTCAGATGGCCATAATTATCGTCGTGACGTAAGGTGTGCCATTGAGATTTTGAAGCGTCTTTGTGGGGCTCGTCTAAGCTACGACAATCAGGTAAACTAATTAAGTTTGTTTGCAATAAAACTTTGAATTGAAAAGGTTGATAGAAGAAAAGGAAAGAGTGCGTTCTGCCACAACTTTGTAACTCCCCCACCTGTTCCTCCTGGCTTAATGTGTAACGTTTCACAGAATGAAACAAAACATGTTTCTACAGGTTCCAACCATCCTGAAGCAATGATTGTATTCTCCAAAAAAACAGATTTTTCTTCTCCAGAGTTATTTTAATTCTTGTAAATGTCTGTGAAAACACTGAAGTTGCATGTAGTTTTGTTTTCTTTTTGTCTTTTCAAAGAGCAAGCAAGTAGTGGCTACCTCCTACACGACCACTGATGAGAGGTTGCTTAAATTTCTCACATGGGCCATGAACAAGCAACCCCCAGCAGCTGAAGTCTTGTGCGAGATTACAAAACTGAGTGAGTGACAGTTTATCCTTATAAAATCATTTTTGTTAACTATGTTTTTTTATTAGTTTGTTTTTTTAGGGAGTGGGGTGGGGGGGGGTGGTTGAGTAATGGGAGCATCCCTTAAAATCCTGATATCATATCCGGGTAGGCTGCTACTTCTATCATGAAAGCATTGTGCTAGCTATTGTCCAGATAATCACTTATGGGGCAGTTGCTTTGTACAATACCGTGCACAGTGGTTTCTCCATTAAAGGGGGCCTCGTGAGTATACAGTGATCATGTGACCGGTTTTGACTATTCATAGTTTCTGTACATTTTGGACATAGTACCTGAAATTGATCCTTTTGGGGTTTTTTTTTTTTTACGTTGCAGAGAGAGAGCTGGACAGTGTTTCTTCCTCCATGATTCCTGTGACTGGGCCGCCAACTGATGGTTATGTGCCACCGGAAATTTGAGATGGTTTTCAGGGATTAGCAATTAATTTTTCGTGACTCGATCTGCACCTGTACTACATTGTATCACATTGTGTTTATTCACTTATGAATTAAAAAAAAAACCATAGACTGCTCGGGCGGTTTTGGGCGCTACAGGAAGTAATGTGAAGATCATAGTGTTTGTATTCTTGAGCAAGATACTTTACAGTACTACAATTGCCTAGCTCTACCCAGGAGTCTAAATGGGTTACTATTTTTTTTTTATTAAAGTTTTTTATGCCATGTTTTATTTTTTTTACTCAGAAAAATGAAATGTATGCGGAATTCCAAAAAGCCTATTAGAAAATATAACTTTGGAGAACATGATGTTTGTCTTCTATGGCAAGACACTTTACTGTTATTGCCTCCTTCTGCCCTGGAGTATAAATGGGTTCCGGATTTTTTATTTTTTTTTACTTTTTTTTTTAAACATTTTTGTTTTAGGCCGACTGCCATGCTCAGGCCACTTATGGTGTGCACAGCTGTGCGCATGTACATACAGTATGTAGAGTGAGGTCTCATGACCGGGTTTGCTTTTCAGCCTTGTTTAAACCAGGCATGTCACAGACTCTCGACCAATAGGAATAGGTAAAAGTGGTAATGGTATTTATGAATGTAGTGTTTTTACAAATGTGGGACTAAATTGCTGTACAGTGAAATAGCTGTATATAACAGTGTATGCTAAATCTTCAATTATTGAAGAGGTTCCAAAAAGCAATTAAGGATTTACTTTATATGCAACTCAGAAACTGACTGCCTTGATTTTATATATAAATCAATGAGTCATACATTTATACATTGAAGTATTTTTATATTGAGTTTATTTTTAACAGATTTCTGTATTCAATTTGTCACGTTTGGACTTTTTATTTTTATATTTAATAAAAATCAACATTGTAAAGTTTGTAAGTTCAAACTGTGAATTTGTAAATATCTGCAAGTCAAAAACTTTTATATCATTTTGAATAAGTAACTTTTTTATTAGATGGAATTTTAATACCAGGCCTATTTGGTAGAACTTTGTGTAATGATGATCAGCAAGAAACAGCTTTTATGTTAACTAAGCAGTATTTTTAAACTAAGTATTCGCAATAGTGTTCTATATATTGTTCTCACCACTTACATGTTAGTTTTTCCTCTTTTCATTGAGTCCTATGTATGACAGCATTTTCTGTCTTATTTATGCATATTCTTTTTATGCATCTTGTTTTACATTTTGCTGATTACCCGATTTTTAGGGACAGGAACCAGTCTACCCTGTGAGAAGTTTGAAATCATATTCAGTCCACAGATAATGTGTTCACATCTCATTCAAAAGTTAATTGGCTTTGTATTAGTAGACATTTAAACAGTTATTTTTGAAACAAAAATTAGGGAGTGAAACTTCGAAAGAAATCTTAAAAAAAAATTGTGAAATAATGTATATATTTTTGTAAATAAAATCCTGTCTACTTGGCATCCTCACAGGATGCAACTTCTCACTTCACTGACTTCACCTTTTGCTACTTAAGTATTCACTTTCTTAGAGTTTAGGCACTCTCCTGAAGACGGTCAGAGCATACTGACCGGAACATCGAGTTTATACCTCTGGTTCTTTTCAGAATGGTTCTTTTCAGAACCATTCTCTTAGTTGAGAAATTATTCGCACATGGTGTTTCCGCAAACCTTTCATTATTTAGTATCTTCACCATGCAAAGCCTCAAATCTTACTTACATTGTATCACATTGTGTTTATTCACTCATGAATTAAACAAACCATAGAGTACTCCGGCGGTTTTGGGCGCTACAGGAAGGAATGTGAAGATCGTAGTGTTTGTATTCTTGAGCAAGATACTTTACAGTACTACAATTGCCTAGCTCCACCCAGGAGTCTAAATGCGTTACTAAACTATTTTTTTAAGAAGTTTTTATGCCATGTTTTATTTTTTTACTCAGAATTATGAAATGTATGCGGAATTCCAAAGTGCCTATTCGAAAATATAACTTTGGAGAACATGATGTTTGTCTTCTATGGCAAGACACATTTTACTGTTATTGCCTCCTTCTGCCCTGGAGTATAAATGGGTTCCTGAATTTTTTATTTTTTTTTTACTTTTTTTTTAAAAACATTTTTGTTTTAGGCCGACTGCCATGCTCAGGCCACTTATGGTGTGCACAGCTGTGCGCATGTACATGCAGTATGTAGAGTGAGGTCTCATGACCTGGTTTGCTTTTCAGCCTTGTTTAAACCAGGCATGTCACAGACTCTTGACCAATAGGAATAGGTAAAAGTGGTAATGGTATTTATGAATGAAGTGTTTTTACAAATGTGGGACTAAATTGCTGCACAGTGAAATAGCTGTATATAATAATGTATGTTAAATCTTGAATTATTATTATTAAAAAGAAAAAGTATCTCGGTAAAAAAACAATTAAGGATGTACCTAATATGCAACTCAGAAATTGACTGCCTTGATTTTATTTATAAATCAATGTATCAAACATTTATACATAGAAGTATTTGTATCTTGATATTTTACAGATTTTTGTAATTTGTCAAATGTTTGGAATGTTTGTATATTATGCATTTTTAAAAAATTGACATAAAGTTGCAAGTCCAAACTGTAAAATTGTAAATATCTGCAAATCAGAATCTTTTATCTTCTTTAAATACACATATATACTGGCAGCTCATGTTTACAAATTCAAATTGTGTCCATCCGTCGGTACGGTCCGTCCACATTCAGATCACAATGTTAAAGTTTTCGCTTCTAGCTCATTCAGTTTTAAAACGAAATGCAATTCATCAGCTCTACAACTTCCAATTAGATTCATTGCGTTGCAGTGAATTTGACGATGACTTTATTGAGGAATTTTAATTTAAAGAAAATATTGTTCTATTCATTGCGCTCACCAATCTCTTGTCTTTATACTGTAACACTGTGTAATGTCTTGTGTAAATTGTGTGTTATGTTCTGTCCACTTTTCTTGTATTAGTGAATTCTTTGTCTCATTTTATTTCCATCCAATTTTAATGTGAGGGCACCTTTGGAAAGCAGTTTTTTAAACTGAAATGAACTATCCTTGGTAAAGATTACAAAAAAAAAATTAAAAATATTTAAACACAAAAAAACTGTGGTATTAGTGTACATGTAAATATTTTGGGTAAATACAATTAAAAACAAAAATGCTTTTGCCTTTGTGATCATTTATTGAGTCATGTGTGCAGTTTTGGAAGAATTATTCCAGGGGTTAAATAAACAGGAAAATTAAGAAAGAAATGTGAACTAAACGGCTTGCAAATTAATAAATCATTGGTTATTAGAGACTTAGGTTGATGAAATAGTTAATTGTGAAAAACTGCACCAAAATGAGCAAAGTTTAACTTCTACTGTTGTAAACTTTGTCATATATTTACAAACATCTTCCCTTCCAAAGGAAAAAAAGAACACAAAAACGTAAATGACTAATAAATAAACAAAAAATAAGCCAACTTTGAACAGAAAAATAGAAAGATTTGATGAAGTAAATAACAGACTTCAGTTGTGCAAGTAATGAAGCAAATTTGAAAGCTCAGTCTTCTTAAAAACAAAAATTACTCACACAATTTCAGGACAGTAATACTGCAATGAAGAATGAACGGCTAAGACATTTTACTGCATCTTAAAATAGTAAAAGAAAAAAGGGTGGGTGTAAGAGACAATGAGATTTCCTCCATCCAGTTCGAAATTTCTCAGTTAGGCCAGCCATCTTGGTATGGTTCCCTGAGGCACATGGTTCAAAGTCATGTTAACATCAACATGATCACAGACACCAGACTTTGATTTATGGGTTTTGCTCACTCGAATCTGGTTTGTGGTTAAACCCTGTTCACCTGAAAAATGTTTATCTCAGTTAAAACTTCAAACTTAGTAAACCTTTTTTTTCTTAATGACTAGCACCGAGGACAAAACCCTGAATACATTTTGTGACAAGTACTTTCTTTTCTTTTCTTTTTCAACAAAAGAGCATTTGTTTCTTTTGCAAAATAAATTTGGGGCCCGCAACTGGATTCTATTCCTAACTCAATGAAAAAAGTGTGCCTGCGGGCAACTTTTCTGAATTTATCTTCAATGTTAATATTTAACGCCACCATTTCAGGCGGGATAATATCATACTTGGTGCCAGTCATAGGGCGTAATGGAAACCCCGTTCTCGTGTTGAATAAATACGAGAACAAGGTTTAGAATGACGAGAACTAACATGCGAGCGTTACACTCAGACACGAATACATGTACAATCAAAACATCATTAACCAATATATTGGATTTGCCGCACATTCAGTTACTGCAACGAAGTGGTCTTCTCCACGTGACAACAGCCCACACCTTGCCTCTGTCTAACCACGTTGCTGCTGGGCTAGCCAATCTGCTCAACAATTCATTATTCATGATCTCCAATAAATCATTAAACATAAAACCCATTCGTGCTGCGTGTAAGATATTTTATCGTTCAGTCGATAAAATTGAGTGTTCACACAGGGTTTTCAATCCCCACTTATCAGGGAGTAGATGAAGAATGTCCAGAACAAAGATGGCGGACTTGGGCCCCTAACGGAAATTGCGCTTCAAATTTTTTGTGCATAAAATTTAAAGCACTTAATGATAAAAAATAGAACCGTACGTGAACATAGAGTGGGCTTGTCTTTGCCAATGTTTTTTATCGCTGCTCCGTGATTTAAATTATCTTCGAAAGCCATTAGTTTTCTCCTCTTTTTATTTGGCGTTTTAATACGACAGCTCAGTGTCATCTCGAATTTTCACACAGCTGCACTCCACACACACTTGGGCGTTCGTAATCGGCGACCCGAGAACAGAGAGAACTTATTTTCACTTCAAGGTTTCGGTCATTACATTGGTAGATTAGTAGGTGCTTTCTCGCGTAAATTGCACAGCTTTAAGTAGAGACAAGAATAATAAAGTACACCATTGCACAAGAAAATGTAAGTAGCCGGTATCCCAAAGTAAACATAAAATTCAAGAAAGTATAAGTATTACAGTAGCTTTTCAGACCAAACTGAACTAATAAATACCCAAAATAACATAAAACAAAACAAATACAAAACAAAAAATATATATGGTTCTCTTCAGTTGGGGTTAACGTATAAAATAAATCTATCAAAATGCTGAGGCATAACTACAAAATAAATTTACAATTTTGTTGTGACATGTGGATTTGTGCAAAC
This sequence comes from Patiria miniata, assembly GCF_015706575.1. Classification (NCBI taxonomy): domain Eukaryota; kingdom Metazoa; phylum Echinodermata; class Asteroidea; order Valvatida; family Asterinidae; genus Patiria; species Patiria miniata. The sequence goes on from NW_024037054.1 coordinate 11,651,750, forward strand.
CTCCCGTTTCACCGACTGAGAAGAATATTAAAACAGCAAAGGCACAACTAAACAATAACTACAATATCTTGATATTGGTAATTAAAAATGATTGCATTATTTTATCGAAATTCACAAATATTACCCTTGACATTTTGAAAATTCAGTTCACATTTTAGCACATATACACGACCTGTATATTTACAAGACAATTTATTTTGCATTAAATTGTTCCATAAATTTACAGCTCCACAGAAACAAATAAAAATCACCTTTTTTAAAAATCATTTTCCGGGTCAGTATTTGGAAGGTATTCCAAATGATTTCAACTTGATTCTGATCGCGATTTGCATTTTTGAAATTTTAAGTTAATGAGAGAGGCACATTGTCTAACTTTTCAAAAGTCGGACCATTCATGTAGTCTGGTGGCTTGCCTGTGGAGGGAATGTATGGAAAAGGAGACTTGGTACCAGACGTTTCTGATAAGTCCGGGTCAGTATTTGGAAGGTATTCCAAATGATTTGAAATTGATTCTGATCGCGATTTGCATTTTTGAAATTTTAAGTTAATGAGAGAGGCACATTGTCTAACTTTTCAAAAATCGGACTATGCATGTAGTCTGGTGGCTTGACTGTGGAGGAATAAATGGAATAGAAGACTTGGTTCCAGACGTTTCTGATAAATCCAGTCTGGGACCTAGACCACTGCATTAACTGAGGTGGCAGTGAATGGAATTTTTTCAAAATGCACCAGTCTGCTTTCTTGCATTTTTTGTACTCAATACTCAGAACTGAGAGTCCCATGCTTTCAGAGTAGTGTTTTTGAAACTCTGTCTTGTTTCTGGCTTTGGCTTAACTATGAAAGTTCTCTTATTAACCAAATGGACATTAAAGGCTTCTCAATGACTCTGAAACGAGAGAGGAAGCCAGGGCTGTAACAAATGCCGGAGTTTCAAAAACCTCGGCTGTATTTGGTTGCCTAGATCTAGTACCAAGACTCCCGCTGTGCACCACAGCAGTTCAGTTTTGCATGTCCTGGGCGGTGTACAGGCTGTAGTACTGGCCCTGTAGTTGCATCAGGTCTTCATGTCGGCCGATCTCGGCCACTTTCCCGTGTCGGATAACCGCGATTTTCTCGGCATCGTGGATGGTGGACAGCCGATGGGCAATGGTGATGCAGGTCCGTCCCTTCTTGGCCTCATCCAAAGCCGCTTGCACCACCTTCGACAAAATTCCAATACTATCATGAAACGCTTCGTTGCCGAAACAGGAGGTTAAAGTCATGGAATTTTATCATGAAATTCAACAGACTGTTCATTCCCCTTCCCAGATCCTTAAAAAATTCCAGGCATTAAGGATTTTCAGGATTAAATTACTGTTGTTTCAAAGGAGTGATAAAAATGGCAAGAGCTGTGGGGTGTTTTTTTGGGGGGGGGGGGTCAATTAAGCCCCGCCCCCTCAATCACATCTGCAAGTATGCCCTTGATGCTTGGTATAAATTGTAAATTTTCAAAATGCAAAAAAAAAGAGAAAATTTAATTTATAAAATTTAACAGTTAGAAGAGGGTTTTTGAGGGGGAAAAATACATATAATCTTGGAGGCTCAGAATCTGTCCGCACTGTAAACCTACTCTAATCCTTTAACGGAAGACAAATGAACAAGGAATATTTAATAAAAATTGAAAAAAAAAAAAACTTAAAAACTTAAATATCAACCAAAGCAAACAAGAAATAAAGGCGAAAAAGACTCCAACCAACCTGTTCACTTTCAGAGTCCAGGGCCGAGGTGGCCTCGTCCAGCAGGAGGATCTTGGGGTTGCGGACTAGCGCCCTCGCGATGGCCACGCGCTGCTTCTGGCCGCCGGACAGCTGGGTACCCTTGTCCCCAACTCGGGTCTCGTAACCCTGATAGAAAACGAAATTTGTTTTTGGAAAATATATTATTGAGCTCAAATTTTTGACTCTTGCTTCTGTGTGACCTCTGCGACAACTCACCTCGGGCAGAGACGCGATGAAGTCATGGATGTTGGCCTTCTTGGCCGCATCAATGATCTCTGACGTCGTGACCTCCCGGGTGTTGTCCCCGTAGGCGATGTTGTCGGCCACGCTCAGGTCAAAGAGGACCGGCTCCTGGGAGACGAGGCCGATCTGGGAGCGCAGCCAGCTCACGTTCAGGATCTTGATGTCGTTGTTGTCTAAGCTCTGTCACCGAAAAAAAAAAAAAATTGGAAAAAATTCTTTGAATGAAGTACAGTGTAACGTCGCTATACCGAACACCGCTATACCGAAAATTTCGGCTATACCAAACATCGTCCTTGGCCCCCGATTTTTGTATACAAAGCGTACCAAACATTGTTGTCGAAAAATGTCAACAGAAGAGCGACAAGTGGCCATTATTTTCCCAAGGAATAGACGGAGAAAGCCACCCATTGCTGTAAGTAGTAAGCTAAAAGAAACTGTGTAATTACATAATCAGCACGCGTTTAAAGTCGTCTTTCAGTATTAACTACCAGGCCGAGCAAGATGAATTTCTGAAGGGCACTATTTATTGAAAAGTGAGTACCGGAGCACCGGCAGCTTAAAATCACTATACCAAACGATCGCTATTACAAACAATTTCTGTGGATCCCGCGATGTTCGTTACGGCGTTGTTTCAATTCAAATTCTTTATAAAATGCTAGTGATGTAAATCATCCCGGAGATACATTTTGTAATTATCAAATGCGTAACCTTTCAGGAAATAAGATTGCCAGTTTGTCACAATTCCTAAAATCTCAAGCCAAGTCTATAATGAACAGTGGCGTAGGCATTATTTTGTTGATGTCAACTTCATGTTACTAGTAAATAAACTTGTGATGAACTTGAGATGAACATGCAATGGACTTGTGATGGACATGTGATGGACATGTGATGGACATGTGATGGACTTGTGATGGACATGTGATGGACTTGAGATGGACATGCGATGGACTTGTGATTGACTTGTGATGGACATGTGATGGACTTGTGATGGACTTGTGATGGACTTGAGATGGACATGCGATGGACTTGTGATGGACTTGTGATGGACATGTGATGGACATGTGATGGACTTGTGATGGACTTGTGATGGACATGTGATGGACATGTGATGGACATGTGATGGACTTGCATCAATCCCATGTTACTTGTATATGGACTTGTGAAAGAACATGTGATGGACATGTGACAGACTTTTGATAGATATGTGATGAACTTGTGATGGACTTGTGAGGGACTTATGAAGGACTCGTGACAGACTTGTGATGGACATATGATGAGCTTGTGGTAAACCAGACTAGTGATGGAATTGTGATGGACTTGTGATAAACTTGTGATGAACTTGTGATGGACATGTGATGGACATGTGATGGACATGTGATGGACATGTGATGGACATGTGATGGACATGTGACTGACATACTTGAGATGCAATTGTGGTATACTAGTGATGGACTTGTGATGAACTTGTGATGGACATGTGATGGACATGTGATGGACATGTGATGGACATGTGATGGACATGTGACTGACACACTTGTGATGCAATTGTGGTATACTAGTGATGGACTTGTGATGAACTTGTGATGGACTTGTGATGAACTTGTGATGAACCTGTGATGGACATGTGTCACACTTGTGATGCACTTGTGGTAAACTAGTGATGGACTTGTGATGGTTGTGTGAAGGAGTTGTAATGAACTTGTGATGGACGTGAAGGGCTTGTGATGGCTTGTGATGGACTTATGATGGCTTGTGATGGCTTGTGATGTGCTTACCACTTGTCCAGCTCTGGGATTATAGAAACGCTCGAATATGGAAACGGTGGTGCTCTTCCCACAACCGCTACTGCCAACAAGCGCTAAGGTCTCCCCAGGCTTGACGGAGACCGACAGGCCGCGAAGGACGGCTACATCGGGCCGAGTCGGGTAGCGGAATCGCACCTTATCGTAGGAAACCTCTGGGTGAAACTCCGCCTATGAAAGGAAAAAAAAAAGGATAAAAACTGGTTGACGGAAAAGTTGTGATCGCATAAAATGGGACTGCAATAACCAGTGCAGAAGATTTGATGGGGTTTGCCGACCCCGCACTTATATCGAGGAAAGAGAAATGCGTTTTGAAATTTTATTTTTGCAAATGTCCTTACTGGTTTCAGGCCTTTTTCACTGTAGCTGTCGATCGGCGGGATTCTGTCGATCAGACGGAACATGAAGGCGGCGGCCGTCTTGGCCTTGTTGTAGTCTGGTGCCGAGGCCATGGCACGACCCAGGCCGAAACCACCGAAGATAATGGCCGAGAATACTCTACGAAAAAAATAATTTGAGGTTAAAAAAAGGTAGGTTGGGTGGTTAAACTTTTACTTCAGATGGACAGGGAATACAAAAAATGTATAAATTTGTATTCATTTGCTTTTAACAGAGAATAACATGGAGTTTGCAGTTAGTGAATATTGGAGTGTTTTGAAAAGTATAAAGACGATTATAAAATTGAGTTAAATTTTCTGATGTGTTGTAACTTTAGTTGAATTGGGGACTTTGGGGGCGGGGCTAAGGAGCAAGTGAGGGGGGTTTTTGTCTTTGTTTCATACCACCCCCTCCCTCCCCCCCCCCCACCAAAAAAAAAGTTTAAGAAATGTACATCTTTCTGATTTTAAATCCAATGAACGATTTTGACTGGTAGAGTGCAGTGCATATAGTATCTTGACATATAAGGATATAGAGCTCAATTTTCCATTGAACAAAAAGTCTCTTAAATATAAAAAAATAAAAAAAAACTCTTATGAATTTCCCAGGCTTTAAAGGTATAGTCCATCATTTGTAATTTTGTGCATTTTGTTCGTTTGAAGCAACAATAGTGCTCAAATTCTAAAGAAGGATGCTGAACACCTAACCTGATGAAGTTTCAGCTCAGCTTCAGCTGTATATTTCGAGAAAAACAACATTCTAGGATCTCAATTTCAAAATCAAACGTTGCTGAATCATGTTTTGTATTGGGCCTGAATTCAGCGCCCGAGACACGTTCTCACTGAGCTGATTGCAGCTACGCGATGTCGCGCACCGATCCAACGAATTATAGCAACCGCGCGCATGTGTGCGTCGTGCCAACGCTTGCGCGCACTTCGCCTATTGAAAAAAACAAACTACTAACGGAAATTTCCAACGGTGCTTCTTAAGACGCCCCATTGCAAAGGCCTTCTTTTGTTGATTTCTTCAAAATGACAGCTTGCCAGAAAGAATAATTTCACAGGGAGTTTAGTCCCCTTGCTATCTTTCAACCAAGTATGTTTTTCAACAATAAATACGCCAGCTATTTTTTGGATAGCTGCAAAATGATGGACTCTGGCTTTAACACTTACAAGAAGACGTTTTGGAATTCCATGCGGCACGTTTGGACCAGCCAACCGCCGAGTCTGAACGCCGCGGCGTAGGCAAAGAAAATGACGCACTGCGAAATGCAGTAGGTGAGACCGGAGAGATGGGCGTCCCGTTGGCTGTCCCTGAAGATGAAGAGGAAAAAAATTTAACAAAATGCGACATATACCAGTTTAATATGGCTTCTGACTCTTGAACAAAAAAAATTACAAAATGGGGAACTGCCAACATAGGGCTGGATAGCTCAGTTGGTAAAGCACCGGAACGGCAAACCGGAGGTCGTAGGTTCACCCCCCCACTCCAGTCAATTACTTTGTTCAACTTTAATAATTGTTATTTTGCACCTTGTCAGTTTTCTCATTGTGGTTAATTGGAGACAAAAAAAAATTATTTAAAGGGAATATACATCATTTGCTTTTGCTGTAATTTTCAGAAATGGATGGAATTGGGGGGTTGGAAATATATAGCAAATATAGTTACACTGACTTTTTGGAGGTTTTGGGTTCGAAAATGCTATAAAAACCAAGAAAAACAATCATTTTCCTGTAGTCTGGTTCCCTGACTCCATTTAAGAAGAAACAGAGCAGTTTACATACATTGGGGAATTGTAAGGTCAGGGAACCAGTCTAGCTGGCTTGTACCCGTTCATAGGTGTGTAATCGATTGCAAGTGCGATGGTCAACTGGAGCCAGTATTTGAAAAAAAGCCAGTTTTTTTCCAACGCTGGTCGGCCGATCAGCGTTGGAAATTGATACAAAAATACCACTTTTCTTGAAAATGACAGTATACCAGGTGCCATGATTTTACAGGATGCTTTACACTGTCATTCACTAACAGTCCAGCAAGGTATTTCAAAATGATTTGGTAGTTTTATTTTTTGATGTTTGCAAATGTTGTATTTTCCCTTTAACTCTTTTTTTTTAAGTCTAGGTTTGCTTGGTTGAACTGGATCAAAACGTCTGAAAGCAAGTCAGGTTGTTAATGACATTTTTAAAAACTTAGTCAGTCGGGGAGTCAGTCAGTCAGGGAGTCAGTGACTCACCCAGTGGGAGGAAAATCACATTTTTGCCAGATTGTCAAAAGCTCATTTCTTTCGGTTTGTTTTCAAGCGAACATGACAAACTTTGCTGGATAAAGTCAGCTGGGGCCAATTTCACAGAGCTGCTTAAGCACAAAATTTGCTTAAGCACAAAAACGTCTTGCTTAAAAAAATCAGGTTACCGGCCAAAACTCCATGCGATTGTTATGCTAAGTAAACAACAGCTAAATACCAGTCACAAGCAATGTACATCACATGGAGTTTTGGCCGGTAACCTAATTTTACTAAACAATGTTTTTTCGTGCTTAAGCAAATTTTCTGCTTAAGCAGCTCTATGAAATTGGGCCCAGATTGTCTTTGCAAATTTAGCCACTTTCTTTTTTTACCTGTACGGTTTGGCCATAAATTCAGTATATTTCTGGATGAAGGCAGGCTCGATTGTCAAGCTGGCGACTGTGCGAATGTTTTCAATGGTTTCCGTGACGATCTGCATCAAGCAAAAAATACAATGAGAGGACAATGGACCAGTATTCATGACAACCATTAAGGGGTCTCACTGGCTCACTGCCATGGACTGGCACAACAACGAATCACCACAGAAAAGAAAATTTACGACAGCAAAATATCAAAGCTTCTGGCAATTTTTGGTGCTGAAATAACTGAAACATTGAGGTTTCTGCCTGAAATGACATCACGCTTTTTGCTCATTAAATACATGGAAATTTGCATAAGCATAAAAATCAAACTATCCTTGAAAATGGCAAAACAAAAATTGAAACTACATTTTCAATGGGATACAAAGGTGCATATTTTAAGGGTTGCATTAAAATAATTACACTGCAATGCAAAATTGCCTCTCGTGAGGATGAGTAAAGAAGACCATGATACGTTTTACGACTGGGTACAGAATTGAAAAAGAAAAAAATAATGCTAAAAACAAATTTAAAACATGTGGCTACTACCACCTTATATGTATGCTACACCAGAATACATGTGGCTACTCCCAATACATGCTGTGCCAGCCATGTGAGATTTTGAAGCTGCGTTATGACTTAAGGCTACGGCTACTAGACACACGTGTCTATGGATAGTGACTACAGCCACTCCCATAAGCACGTGTGTGATTCATAAGCCGTAAGCATGTTAATCAGTCTTAGAATCCTGACCTTGCCAATGTTCTCGTTGCTGGATTTCTTGGTGGCAGCCATACCCCGTTGGAACCGGGTCTGGATGAGGCCCGAGAAGGCAATCATAGGGAGGAAGGCCAGTACAAGTAACGTCAGCTGCCAGCCGAAGATGAACGCAATGATGACGGCCACGCCGATGTTGAAGAAGGCCTGGGCGATGAAGCCGAACCGGTCACCGGTCACCTTTAAAGACAAAAAAAGCATTGTCACCGTTAAAAAAAATATGAGAACCAGCAACCTTTAAAATTCAAACCCCCAAAAAATCCATGATTCATTTCAGAAAGAAAATGGTCACCTTTAAAAAAAAGTCTTAATTGATCAAAAGGCCATTTTCCAAAAAAAAAGGTTCACCTTTAAAAAGTACCCAACCAGTTCCATAAACCTAACACAACAAGATCCTCTCATGCCGACTGATTTGAGAACATTTCAAAGTCCTTTTTACCATAAAAGTTCCATTTTTTGAGCTAAGGAGGCATATGAAACAGTTTCCACAGACTTTATGAAAGTCAGCGTGGTTGTAGATTACAGAATTTGACACCCTCCGACGTACTAATGTAATAAACATTGTATTAGTTTTTAGCTTCGGATAGCAGCTCTACAAGTACTAGTGTCTCTCCGTTAGTCAGTGGGTTAGTTAGTTAGTAACAAACGTTGGAATGCACATCTGTGCACTATAATGCACATCTGTGCACTATAATGCACATCTGAGCGTTAGCCAGCTCCTGCTTGAGGCACTGTGCCAGGTTTATGGCCCTCAAGGGAGGGCCGACAGACTTGCATTATCGACGTCAAGTTTGCATTGTGACGTTCAACAAATGGGAAATCCTTTATTTTAATGCCAGAGACATAACGTGTACACGATGCAAGCATAACGTGCACACTATGCAAGCATGACGTGCACACCATGCAAGCGTGACGTGCACACTATGCAAGCGTGACGTGCACACTATGCAAGCGTGACGTGCACACTATGCAATCATGACGTGCACACTATGCAAGCTTGACGTGCACACTATGCAAGCATGACGTGCACACGATGCAAGCATGACGTGCACACTATGCAAGCATGACGTGTACACTATGCAAGCATGATGTGTACAAGATGCAAGCATGACGTGCACACCATGCAAGCATGACGTGCACACTATGCAAGCGTGATGTGCGCACTATGCAAGCGTGACGTGCGCACTATGCAAGCGTGACGTGTGCACTATGCAAGCGTGACGTGCGCACTATGCAAGCCTGACGTGCACACTATGCAAGCATGACGTGCACACTATGCAAGCATGACGTGCACACCATGCAAGCATGACGTGCACACCATGCAAGCATGACGTGCACACCATGCAAGCATGACGTGCACACTATGCAAGCATGACGTGTACACTATGCAAGCATGATGTGTACAAGATGCAAGCATAACGTTTACACTATGCAAGAGCGCCATCTATCTCATACAGACTGGGCAGAAGTTACACATGTACAAACACAAACTCATTGGCCCGCAGCTTCCGCGATCATTTCGAGCTTGTTCAAAACTCAATTTTATTGTCATTCATTGTAACAATCGGGAACTTCTGTTGAGGATTGCTTTCAAGTGGACTCACCCCCTGAATCAGCGAAACTTCCGTGGACAGCCTGGTGGTCAGTGCTCCGCTACTGTTCTTGTGGTCGTCGTACCAGCCGATATCCTACCAGATCATTGTTAGTCACCAAAAACATTGTTTTTTATAAAGTTCAACGAAAAAAGTGACTGAAGAATTAAAGGTAGAGTATATCATTTGCAGCGATCCATAGCTACATAGTTTTCAACTACTGAAATCAGAAAAAAACCCTAAAAATTGAGGTTTTTTATAGTGAGCTGTTACCTGTCGAAGCATTGCCTTGAACATCATGCCCCGCAGTCGCATTGTCAGGTTCCCGCCCGACTTGCCTAGCGACACGCCCTGAAAAGACAAAGACAAATACACACAATGGTAGAATAGAATGCCACTACCCGGTTTGTTAGTGTGACGTCAGTTCAGTTTTAACCACGCCCACTGGCTATTAAAGGGAATATACAACATTTGCAAACATCGAAAAATAAAACTACCAAGTTTTTACGAAATACCTTAATAGGATGTTGGTTAATGACAGTCTAAAGCATCCTGTATAATTATGGCACCTGGTGTCGAGTCATTTTCAAGAAAATGGTATTTTTGTATACATTTCCAACGGTGGTTGGCAGGAAAAACCTAACTATTTTTCAACTACTGCTCCAAATTTACAATTTTTTTTTTCAGTCCAAATTTTGTTTGCTATTGGTTACATGTTCATGAACGGGTGCAGGCCAGCTAGACTGGTTCCCTTATCTTACAATTTTCCGACATCTATAATTGATCCATTTTATCTTTAGTGGAGTCAGGGAACCAGACTACATAAACAGTTGTGTTTTTCTTGGTTTTTCAAGCATTTTCGAACACAAAACTTCAAACATGTCAGTGTAACAATATTTGATCTATTATACTAACCCCTCAAATAGTTCATTTCTGAAAATTTTAAGCCAATGATGAGTAGCATTTGAACCACTGGAACCAGAAGTTAACGCAACTGGAGTGTTTATCCAATGGGCGCTAGTAAGGCCAAAAAAAAATATTTCTGTTTCCGATTACATGGCATTTGACAATAAGGTAGGTAGGTAGGGAAATTTTTTTTGGGGGGGGACAATTTTTTGTGTGTACTATCATATGGAGGTGTCTGCGTGTAGTCAAGGGTAAAAGGTAGTTAATTTATGATTTTCAGGGTTTTTTCCTCATTTTAGGGTAGGGGCTGTCAAAATAGGGTAGGTAGGGTACACCGGAAGCAGAACTACTATTTTTTTGGCCTAATCAGTTCAGTTTAAACCACGCCCACTGGCCAATAAGTTGCATTGGAACCACTGGAACTGGAAAATAACGTAACTTGAGTGTTTATCCAATGGGCGCTAGTAATTTATAGTGGTGTGGGTGCGTGTTTGAGAAACGGGATATTGGGGTCAAAAAAAGATTATTCAGTACAGTGGTCGTGCCCTCACAGGTACCCATTTACTCCTGGGTGGGGAGAAGCAATGAGTGACAAAGTGCCTTGCCCAAGGGCATACGTACCACAAACCCAGGCTGGACTCGAACCCACAACCTACAGAATTACCCGCAGACCACGAGTTATAATAATAATAATAATAATATAATAATTTGGGAGGCTAATCATCCTTACTCGCAGCTGGTATGCTGAATTGCGAAGGACGCGGCTACAACGTGGTCGGGCCGCTGGCACGTAAAGGCGCCTATGGCTGCCGGCCACATCGACCCGTATATGACCACGGAGCACAGCCTGAGATTGAAAGTGTTTGATTTTTCCAGAGGGAGGAAAACCGGAGGGCCCGGAGAAAAACCCTCATGGCGCAGGAGAGAACCAACGCACAACTCTACTCACATGTGATCCGCGGCCAGGATTCGAACCGTGGTCACCTTGGTGAGAGGTGAGCGCTTTACGCACAAGCCACCCATGCCACCCACATTATAAAATGCTCCGGACCATAAGGGCACTCTACGGCACTCTACTGTTGGTGCCTGGGGTCATTTGGTGGCGTTTTACTTTATCCTGTTTCAGGGATTCGTGAGGAATAACTCCTAACGATAATATGGTTAATTTTTCAATTGGATTGTAAACTTACCCCTAATACATTGGCAATCAGCGCAAGAACACCAAGGCTGAACAGGAGGATGCAGTAGATCACAACTTGGGCTCTCACTTGATCCAACGGCAAAGCGAAAGTCTAAAGGGGAAATAAAATAAACAAAAACCATGAAAACTAAGCAAGATCAATGCACGTAAATGTTTCTTGTCTAAGACGTAAAAAATAACGGCAATTTTATACTAATATTCAAACTCAAAGTTTCTTGCTGAGCAAATATTGGCTGGGTACCGGTAGCAAACAGTAAATAAATGGTACTTTGGCTGGTAACCTAATCTCACTAAGCATATACTTTTCTGTGGTAAGCAAAAATTGTGCACATTCAAAGGTCTCCACCAAAAAGTTTGACAAGCGTGCACTAATGCATGATGCGTAACTCGACTTACGTTAAAATCCGGAACGCTTTTTTCCCCACAATGCAATATGATAAACACTCTTTTCGTTACCTGGAGAACACGACTGAAGATAACAGCGAACGCCGGTTGCACCCCACCGCTGAAAGCGGAGCAGATCACCCCGATGATCATGTAGGCCAGCTCGGGCGAATTCAGCTTCATGACTCGCAAGAAACTGAAATTCTTCACAACGTCCTCTTCATCATCCTGCGAAAACAAATGTTATTCTTTTTTTTTTCCAAATGAAAATTGTCTGCTTCCCCTAAACCGCAATGGAATAGATCTACAAAACAAAAGTGTTGTCTTAAAGAGACCAATTTATTTTTATTTTGAAAAAAAAATCAGACATGTTGGATGAAGAATAACATACAGTTCTAAAGACAAACATTGAGCCCAATTAATTTAAAGGGAATCTACAACATTTGCTTTTGCTGCCATTTTCAGAAATAAATGGATTTGGAGGATTAGTATGTTATAGCAAATATTGTTAAACTGATTTTGTTTCACGTTTTGGGCTTGTAGATGCTGGAAAAACCAAGAAAACCAATCATGTTCTTGTAGTCTGGTCCCCTGATCCACTTAAGATGAAACAGAGAAACTTATAGACTTTGGGAAATTGTAAGGTCAGAGAATCAGTCTGGCAGGCTTGTACCCCTTCACATGTGTGTAATCAATTGCAAAGAAAATGCGGAACACAACTGTTATGAACAATTCGGAGCGGTTTTTGAAAAAGCCAGTTTTCTCCTACGCTGGTCGGCCGACGAGCATTGGAAAAATACACATTTTCTTGAAAATGTCAGCACACTAGGAGACACGATTTTACAGGATGCTTTAGACTGTCATTCCCTTACAATCCAGTAAGGTATTTCGTGATAATTTGATCATTTTGTTTTTCGATGTTTGCAAATGTTGTATCTTCCCTTTAATACTTCACACGCAAATGTTCACACCATAAAACTTTTACATATGAGAAACTGCCATGCCCCGTGGCCGTTTCAGTTCACATCTTGGAAAATGACATTTCTGATGCTAAGAAGTTGATTCTTGCTTTAAAGAATTAAAATCTGTAAAAAATAAAATTCCACTGACTACAAAGACGTCAACAATTACAAACCTCGGAATCTGGAACATCTGAGAAAGCGGAATGTGTCGACACCATGCGGTTGAAGTCTGGGTTTTTGTCGCTTGAGCCAGAAATGTTCCGATTTCGAGAGCCAGGACTAGACAGTGGTTCCTTCTCTACATTCTGGGCTTCCTTGGACCCTGACCCAATAAAATTAGCAAAAGGTATCAACTTGTGTCTGTTTTGAAATATTACTTGAAATGTTCTTGCAGCTGGAACGAAGAATGCCCACACGTGACTACATAGTGCTGCAGACAGTTAAAAGAAAAGCTATGCTACAAACAAAATTGCTGTTTACCTTAACTTTTACCATTTTCAAACAAACTTGGCATTGCATTAACTCTAACTCTCCTAAATCCTTACAAAATCAAGCAGATCGGTATTTCCTTCTTTGCGAACGTTTCTCAGAGAACCTGTGTTTTGTAGTTTCGATGAGATCACTGCAAGACACTTAAGTTCTCGGACGCTTCTTTTCACTTAAATTAAAACTATCCCAACGATAAATTTGGAGAAGAAAAATATTAGTTGAAAAAAATGGGTATTTGTGGATTCGAACCAGGGATCTCTCAATCCATAGCTCAACTTACTACCCACTACCGGTAGGCTACTATGGCAGCTCGACAATAGCCATTCTTTGAAATGCTTTTTAACTAGTTGACTTCATGCTGGTGTGCCATCATTTTTCTTTTTTTATGAATAAACATAACTTTCCAATCGAAATTACTGAACACGGATTCTCTGAAAGACGTTATTTCAGTGCCATCATCTAAGCTAAACTCTGAAGAAAAAAATGACAGAAATAATTAAATTAAAAATTCATATGTTAGCTTATTGTGCTCCAGAATATTGATTTTATTTCTAATATTGGGGAATGTACCAGGAAGAAACTGAATGATTGAAATTGTCTCAAATATTGGTGATTAATGCTCAAAAATCTACAATTAGAAATACTTAAAGAAAAAATAATAAAATTCTCAATCAATTATGAGAAAACAAATTCAACTGCGTATTTCTATATCACTATATATATTTCTATAACGGATAAATACTACCAGTATATCACCACATTAACTTATAATCTGAACTATGATTGGCCAATTTGAAATTTGCGTAGCTGGTTACCAGGCAACTAGGGTACATGTTTCAGCCGTTAACAGTCGTTCACAGCATGAAACAGAACCAAAAAGCCATAAAAAAAAAAGGAAAAAAAGGAATGTGTCAAAATTGGGAACATTCCTACTCCCATTGGAAAACTCCTTTTGGAAAACAGTCCTTCCCTGTAAAGGAAAACAGTATTCCCATTGTGTTTCCATGGGAAACCTGGGCAGTTTCCAAACCCCGGAATCCATTTCAGATTCAGCTTCACCTGAACTTTTAAAATCATTTACAATATTCAAACCATCAGCAACCCACGGTTTCATATAATAAAACCGTAGTTTAGTAAATGCCCCTGTTAATATCAGGTTGTTCCGAATTTTGAGACACTCCAAAAACAAAACAGGAAAAACCTAAGGTTTGCTTGTAACTACGAACTAAACTCAACAACAAAAACTGAAAAACAGAAAAATTAGTTTGCATGCAACTCTACAAGGGAACTCCCTAGCTACCCCAAAAAATGATACAAAATATTCACCATGCATGCATTACTGTGGATACCCTACCTGGTATTGGGTCAAATTCCTCCTCACTTAGGCGGTCTTGTTAGAGAAATAATGGGTTAGAAATTGTCAGATGGAGTGTCACGGAATAGTATGGAGGAAAATTAGTCAAGAACACGCAAATAACTTGAACTGTTAACAATGGAGAGTTGAAATTTGGACACAAAGTGAATCGAATGTGTAAAATCTGTGGCGTTTCATGTGGCAGCCATTTTGTCTCCAGGTTTTGGAACCCAGTTTGTAACAGATCTCACAAACTTTCGCTTATTTTTTTTTCAATTAGCACATTCTGTGCATCCCTTTCCAAGATTACCCCCTCCCCCAGCCAATTAAGAACAAAAACGTGGTCGGCCTCTGAACTTATTTCAATAATAAATACACAAGTGTGGAAAATCAATTTCATGGCGCGGCTAACCGATGGCAGAAATATTGTGATAAATATCGCAGGAATCTCATCGCATTTATCCAAAACGTAACCCACCAAATTATTAACAAAAAGCTTACTTGGATATTATCCAAATATCATACTGATAAAACACCCTGTGAAATTATTCCGTCTGGCTTGCTGTCGTTTGAAGAAATCAAGAAATGTAGGTGATTTCCAAAAAAACAGAGTGATATGATAAAATTGTGTTTCCTGGTCAGTAGTTTGTGCTTGATTTTTCACTGTTTTCCCTAAAAGTGTAATATCCACTGAGCTGAAACTTCAACAGGTTAGGCTTTGGACATTCTTGTTTGGATTTTGAGTGGTGCTATGATTGGAAACAAACAAAAAAATGCACATGATCCGAAGTGACTTCAAGTATATACCTTGTAGCCTTGCAAACGTTTGAACCATGTGGTATTCAAATTCTAAATAACTAATTTAAGAATATTCTGGTCTCTAATGTTGTTAAGCACGTTCTTTGCAGTGATAAGTGCTTATGATCCTGGTGAATATGAGAAGGTTTCACGAAACTGGGCGACGAAAAAAGGGAAAGGATAAACACTTCAATACCAAAGGTACACACTGCACACCACAAGTGCCCCTTGTTTTTCAAAAAGTTGCTAACTTTCGACACAAACTACTCTTGAAAAGGGGGGTTAGAAGAGGCTCAAAATCATGAAGGTGCAATACAAGTACGAGGGTAAGTTGTGCATCGATTGGGGCACCATACCGTGGACATCGGCCGTTTCAACCTCAACAATTCCGGGAGATTTCGGCGGGCCTTGTACTGACGAAGTTACTGTTTTCCAGTGAGAATGTTGGATTAAATATTTCACAGAATATATGAACAATTCAAAGGCAAAGAAAAATTGGATCAATTGCGGTATCGATGAAAATAACACCCCACACACACAAAAAGAAACTGACAAAGTTGGTAAATGCCAACATCGGGCTGTAAAGCTCTGTTGGTAATGCACCGGGGTAGCATTGTGGAAGTCACGGGTTCGAATTCTCCTTGATTATTCTGTGAGAAATTTGAAAGACTAACACCTGGCTTGACAGAGTTGGTAGTGCACAAGTGTGGCACTCCAAAAGACACAAGTTCTAATCCCCTTTCTTTTTCAATTTGACACATTGCAAGCCAGCCAACATACAGCTGGCTTGTTCAGTTGGTAGCACACCAATGCTTAAGTCTAGAGGTAACAGATTCGAGTCCTCTTTTCATTTTGTGATAAATCGCGGAACTGCCAACACAGACTTTGGAAAGCTCATTGGGTAATGCACTAGAGCTGCATTCCGGAGGTCATAGGTTCCAATTCCCTCTTCAATTTGTTTTTACAAAATGAGTACCACTGACTGGGCTGATTAGCTCAGTTGGTAGTGCACCGGTGCTACACACAAGCAGGCACGGGTTAGAATCTCTCTTTTCAAAGACAAATCAGAACACAATTAACATGGGGCTGGACAGATTGGTACCACACCAATGCATCATTCCGAAGGTCAAGGGTTCCAAATCCACTTCACTTTTCAACCAATAATGACTACGATCTCACCTTTTTCTTCATCTTCGTCATCATCATCATTGTCGTCGACGTTCTCCTCCTGTTTCTTGTCTTCGTCTTCTTCAGTCTTCTGCTCCTTGCGGGACTGCAGCTGCACCAGCATGGCGTACAACCCCTCCTTGTCCTGCATCAAGGAATCGTGGGAACCCTTCTCCGCGATAACCCCGCCTCGGAAGCTGCAAATCACGTCGGCGTTCTGGATGGTGGAGAGGCGGTGAGCTATGACGATGGTGGTGCGTCCGGCTTGAACCTAATTGAAAGAAAAAGAAGGGATTTCTAGAACCTTTACTCATTGACGGTTATGGAAATAGCGCCCTCAATGGTGCCCGCACAGAGCCAATAACTCAAAATGTTGAGGAGAGCAGCTTTACCTTGTCCAGTGCGGCTTGGACCGTGGCCTCACTCTCGGTGTCCAGGGCTGAGGTTGCCTCGTCCAGCAGGAGGATCTTGGGGTTACGGACTAGCGCCCTCGCGATGGCCACACGCTGCTTCTGGCCGCCGGAGAGCTGGGCTCCGCGATCGCCGACCAAAGTCTCATATCCCTGAAAACATAAAATGCACAAACTGTTATGGTACAGTTGGTTGTGTCATAAAAAAAAATCCATTTAAAATGTTGCAGTGTCTTGAATAGAATTGGAACACTTGTGTCCTTATGCAAGACATTTTACATCAATTGTTGTTCTATAATTGCAGGAGAAACAAAGACTGTGGAAGCCGAGTTGCTTATTGCAAAATGACTGGCTCTATGAAGTTTTGGAAATGCATTTCAAAACCATGGACTGATGCTTGTGTCCTTATGCAGGGTGTTTTACTGTAATAGTTGTCCAACTTTTAGAAGGATAGGTAAAGGCAAAGTTGCTTATTTCAATGTGACTGCCTCTTTTAATTCTGTTGTAAGCTGACTGCCCCTTTAACTTTTAATGGAACCTTTACAAGCACTGACTTGAATCACAGCGACTTTAACATCTCTATGCATTTCTGAAATTAAACATGACTGTCCCTTTAAACTTGGTTTACTTTGCCGGCTATTTATAGCTTTATATATCTTACCTCTGGAAGTTCAGAGATGAAGTCGTGAGCGTTAGCCTCAATCGCAGCCGCTTTGATGTCCTCGTCTGTCGCGTCCGTCCGACCGTAGCGGATGTTTTCCGCGATGGTCGTGGCGAACAGCACCGGCTCCTGGCTGACCACGCCGATGTGCTCCCGCAACCACCGGACGTTGAGGTCGCGAAGGTCGTTACCGTCAAGCTTGACCTGACCATGGAAACACAGAATACATCGTACCTAAATGTTTTTGACTATTTTCTACTTACACACAATACTGATTCAACTTTTGAAAATAATAAAAAAGTCAATTCGGGCGATTCACAATGCAGTGCGCCACCAAGAGTTTGCCACGGAGAGTTCATTTTTTGCAGTGCATTGTGGGAGATGGTCAACAAATTGGCAGTGCTGGAGATATAAAATTGTTAGTTTTTCCGGCTAGTAGTTTCGTAAGCGTATGATTCGAGTATCTGTTTGTCCTTTTCTTTTCATTTTTATCAATTTATGTTGTTTTTTGGCCTAATACAGCAGAATGCTATGCATCAATCTATAACAAATTAGCTCAAGTTGTATACAGACACTCGTTCAAATGAGCCGTGTTTTGTCGACCGTAAAGTTGAAAAATAGACTCTCCATGGCAAACTCTTGGTGGCGCACTGCATTGTGAATCGCCCAAATTGACCGACATGGATTCGGACCCGCAAACATTTTTCAACACAATGTCAGTCGTTACCATTTAACATATCTAGACTTACACTGGCACCCTCTACGTTTCTCAATATCTGTGTTAATTTTGTGATTCTGCCGACTTGAGAAGTTATTCAGAACTATTATCACAAGATTTGACTCATGTAAGATTTGAGAACGGGTCAAAATACGAAAAACGTTTGGCTGTGAATGAGAAGTTAGACCAAATCTTAATTCCCATTTTAAAAAAGCTTGTTTTTGGGGTTGAAAGAAAGATAATACAGATGTCTTACTTAAAGGGAATGTACAACATTTGCTTTTTCTGCAATTTTCAGAAATAAATGGATTTGGAGGATTAGTATGTTACAGCAAATATTGTTTCACTGACTTGTTTCACGTTTTGGGTTCGTAGATGCTGGAAAAACCAAGAAAACCAATCATATTCTTGTAGTCTGGTTCCCTGACGCCACTTAAGATGAACCGGAGCAATTTATAGACTTTGGGGAATTGTAAGATCATGATAATTAGTCTAGCAGGCTTGTAGTCTTCACAGGTGTGTAATCAATTGCAAAGAAAACGTAGATGAACTATATATGAAAAATTAGGAGCGAAATATGAAAAAAGCCAGTTTTCTCCAACACTGGTCGGCCGACCAGCGTTGGAAAAATACACTATTTCTTGAAAATGTCAGCACACCAGGAGCCGCAACTTTTAAGGATGCTTTAGGCTGTCATTCCCTAACAATCCAGTGAGATATTTCGTGACAATTTGATCATTTCGTTTTTTGATGTTTGCAAATGTTGTATCTTCCCTTTAATTTTACTTTTTTTATATTTTATTTTTGGGGGGGGAGGGGGGGGGGGAGGGGGGGGGAAGGAGGGGGAGAACTTACACATCCTGAGAGAGGGTCGTAGAATCGCTGGACAAGCTGCACTGTGGTGCTCTTGCCACATCCACTGCTTCCGACCAATGCTACGGTTTGACCTCGCTTGACCTCTAGGTTCAAACCATTCAGGACCTAACAAAATCCATTGATCAAACATTAAACTTTTATAAGATGGAATTTTGCGTCAGGGTGATATGAATCAAATGATTGGTTTTGCCCTTCATCGAGTGGTAAGACATCTGCACTAGAAAACAGGAGGTCGTGGGTTTGAGTCCCACCCGAGTGATTTTTTCCAACTTTCACTCGGGAGGTAACACGCTGAGTATACAGTGTTTAAACGTCGGTGAAGGGCAAAACCTATAATTTGATTAAACTTTTAATTAAAATAAGAATGAATCCTTCAAATTCCAACACCAGAAGACGGCTGTCAGGTAACAATTTCTGCAGAGCGGGGTTGATTATTAAAGGGAGGGTAGACTATTTGTCAGTGCATTTTTGTTTGTTTTAAGCAACAAAAGTGCTCAAAATCCAAAGACGGGTTCTTAATTAACAACTAAACCTGATGAAGTTTTAGCTCTGTGAATGCTTTATATTCCGAGGAAAACAATATTCTAGGATCTCGAATTCATTTCAAAACTTGCCTAGTCAGATTTTGAATTGCACTCGAAATCAGCATCTGAAACACGTTCTCATTCAGCTGACTGCAGCTATGCGACGTCACGCACTGAACCGACAAATAATAGCTACGGTTGCGCGCATCCATTCCCGGACTCACCCAATAACATACCAAAGCTACTGATGGAAATTACCACAAGTGTGTCACATGACACATCTTTGGAAATGACCTTCTGTTATTGTTTTCTTCATAATGACAGCATGCCAGAAGGAATAATTTCACAGGGAGTTTAGTGTCATTACTATCTTTAAACCAATTAAGCTTTTTAACAATAATAAGTTACCTTTTGGAAATGATCTCCTCTACCTTTAAAACAAAACCAAAGTTTTCAAGATGGGGGAAATAATGCTCCGATGCAGTTTTGAGGAGGCAACCCAATAGAAAAGAAATATTTAAAAAGTCTAAATAAGTACTCTTTAGATATTTTTACCGTTGTGTCAGGTCTGGACGGGTAGCAGAAGTGGACATTCTCAAACGTGATGTCCCCCGTCAGTGAGTCTGGTTTCAGACCCAGATCTGATGAATTGTCTATATCCGGAACCTTCAAAGAGGGAATATATTTAACTTAGGGCAAATATATAAAGGTAAATATAAAGAGGTAAGGGGAATAGTTGAAGTGTGGGGGGAAGTACAAGCAGACTAGTGTCTTGTTTCGGACCAAGCTCAATATCCGGAACAAATAAGGTACATATTCCATAGGGGAATATTCTTAAGGAAAGTATAAACTAGTATACAATATTTATTGAAGAGGTATTTGTGAGGAAGAATAATGGGCTTCTTTTCTTTTTGTAAATCTTTACCAAATTCTTACTATTCTTCCCTTCTTTTGTTTGGTTTTAGTCCGTTAATTTTTGGAATTTGTTTGCTTTTTCAGGTTTTTGCTGGTTTTTTTTGTCTTTTGTTTCGGGGTTTCAATGTTTACGCAGTTTTGGTTGTTGGATCCTATTTCTCAGTTCATTGCTATTTTCTAAGCATTTGGTGGGGTTTTTTTTTTGGAGGGGGGGGGTTGGGGTGGGGGGACTTCTGGGTTTACCTGGTCAATAATCTCCCAGATGGTGCTTGCCGCTCCCCTGGCTGTGATGAAGTCAGTGATGTAGGGCGTTCCCTGGCCGAGGGAGAAGGCACCGAACAGGATCCCAAGAAAACACTTTAGAAAAACAAGAAAACAATTTCATGGCATAATTGATGATCAGGGTACTAGTCTCATGGACCTACCATTGAAACATGGAAACAGTGCTTAGCAAACATGATACATCACATGACGCATCACATGATGCATTATGCTTGTGATTGGATGTCAGCTGATTTTTGCTTTAGCATGTTAATTTGCTAAGTGATATTTTCTGCTTCAGGAAATTAGCCCCAGTGGTGAAGACTATTTCATGCGTACTGAAATGACATCTGTCAAGTAAAGTTCTATTTCACACGTACCACAATGATATCTCCCGGGCTCAGTTCACCAGAAAGGAACAGAGTTGAACCATACCTGTAAAAAAGAAGAAATCAAGAAACAAAAAAAAATTGTTTTTTTAGACTTTTTTTAAAAGTTTTCCTTTAACGTTAATAAGGTACCAAAAAAATTATTAAATAGGGTCCTCCCACTGACCCACATCAAGGAACCGGAAAGTCAGTGTCGCCATTGTAGTAGGCAAAGATCGTATAGCACACTCCACAATAGGTAGTAAGCAAACCTTTAAAACTGTGATAGTCGTGATCCAACTTACCAGAAAGCTAAGGCGTACGTGCCGTAGAAGTTGAAGTAAAACACACCGATCAGTCCCGCTTGTACGGTGTCTTTTTTCATCGATTGCTTCTTAGCACCATGCAGTTTTTCGGTGTACCTACCCAGAATGCAAATCAAAATGTAATTTCACTATGGGAAAACTGACAAAGTATGTTTGTACTGAAAAAACAGATTCTCTATTCGTTTCAAGACCTTTTGGATTTTCTCAGAGCTTTTTGTTTTGTCATAAACATTTGGTTCTTGAAATAATCTTTTGGTTCTTTTTAGAACCATTCAGATTTTTTTTCTGTTTTTGGTACTTTCCAAAGACTTTTTGTTCTTTTCAAAATCTTTTGATCCCTTATAGTCTCAGAGCTTCTCTGTTCTGTTCAATTCTTTTTTTAGAGCCTTGTGCTTTTGTCGTAAACATTTGGTTCTCTAAAGAATCTTTCGGTTCTTGTAAGAACCGGTTCAGAATTTGTATGTCAATGGTTCTTTCCAGAGACTTTTTATTCTTTTTAAAACCTTTTTGATTCTCTGTTCATTTTTAGACTTTTCAGTTTTTCTCAGAGCCTTGTGCTTTTGTCATAAATGTTTGGTTCTTTAAAGAATCTTTCGGTTCTTTTTAGAACCGTTCAAGTTCCATTCAGAGACTTTTCATAACCTACCTGTCCAGTCCTTTCTTTTCACCCCCGAATGCTGCCACTGTTCTGATGGATGACAGAATTTCTTCCGCGATGGCTCCGGCCTTAGCGTAAGCATTCAAAGCATTCTGGGCCAGCTTTCGAATCAGCTACGAAAACGAAAACGAAAAAAGGAAAAACCTTAAATCAAATCTTAATCCTTCCCAAATCGTTTAAAATCTGCAAAATCTGGCTTAACAACCCTTGAAAGTTGGGCGAGTAACGAAATATATTTACAGTACGACTACTCAAAAATTTCCTAAGGCCCCCCAAAAAGTCTCCGGTTTCTGGTGTGCTCGCGCGTCGCCGTAGCCATGTGCATCGGCAAAATGAAAAAGGTGTTTTTTTTAATGAAAGATGTCTCAAAACCGCCAAACTCACTGGTTTGACTGGAATCCTGCTGCTGCACAATTTTAACATGTTTTTAGATGGGGTTATGATCGAGAATAAGCTTTATGTGGCCTCTCTGGACTCACATATATTTGCACTAAGTTTAGCCGGGCACCATTTGCAGTCATCAGCCAACAATTGAAGAAAAAAAAGCGGTAAGAAAAAAAAAAAGCCGCATCCCCGCACCACTTTTTGGGCAAACTCCATACCAGAAACCGGAGACTTTTTTTGGGGGGGGGGCCTAATGGCACTAAGTTTTTTCATGCTTTTTTCCCACCATGAGTAATCGCTTTATTATTTTTACAATTGTCTAGTCCATAAAGCTTTCTTGAACCCTTGTAATTTTCCAGCTTTTTAAAAAAATAATTGATTTTGTTATTTGGAGTTTTTAATTAGAGCAAAAAAAATTAAGGAGCTTAACATTTTTCACAGTGAACGGAACATTGGGATTTCTAGGAATATATTTTGAACAAATCAGACTTTGTCCTTTTATCATTTTGTTTTCATTATCTAGCCAAAGTCGGTGTCAAAATGAGCTCCTTAGCTCAGGTCGAGTGGTAAGACGTCTGCACCAGAAAGCAGGAGGTTGTGGGTTCGAGTCCCACCCGAGTGATTTTTCCAACTTTCACTCGGGAGGTAACACACTGAGTATACAGTGTTTTTATATGTCGGTGAACGGCAAAACCTACTTTGATTTACATCACCCCGACACAAAATTCCATCTTATGAATAGTTTATGCGGTACCCGCTGCTATGTACATGAGATTAGAACCAGCCAACCGATCTCCTTAGCTCAGGTCAAGTGGTAATACGTCTGCACTAGAAAGCAGGAGGTTGTGGGTTCGAGTCCCACCCGAGTGATTTTTCCAACTTTCACTCGGGAGGTAACACACTGAGTATACAGTGTTTATATGTCGGTGAACGGCAAAACCTACTTTGATTTACATCACCCCGACGCAAAATTCTATCTTATGAGTAGAATGAGTTTGCTAGGGATGGTAGATAGAAGAACAAAGAAGACAAAAAAATTTACAAAAACAAAAACAGTTGGCTTACCCTGACACCGAGAGCAATGGAAGGCACCATGATGACAATGGCAACAGCCAAGATGACGAGCGTCAGCTTCCAGGATTTGGTGAATCCTAACGCGATGCCTCCAACGCAGGTCCCCATGTACTGCAACAGCAGGCCAAGCTTGTCGCCGAATCCGTTCCGGATTTTGTCAACGTCCCTGCAGAAGA
The DNA here is from genome assembly GCF_015706575.1 of Patiria miniata. NCBI lineage: Eukaryota > Metazoa > Echinodermata > Asteroidea > Valvatida > Asterinidae > Patiria > Patiria miniata. The sequence continues at coordinate 11,675,551 of NW_024037054.1, forward strand.
GAAAAAAAATATTGGTCAAACAGTGAATTTTAATCGTGGGCCAATGAGATCGTGACTTTTTGGTCGGGTGACCACGGTAGCTCGGTCAATCTTGGTCACAATCTTATTCTAAATGTACAAAAAATTAAAAGTGGGCGGGGCTTATGGTAAAAAGAAGGCGGGGCTTATGGACAAAGGTAGGTGGGGCTTTATATGGTCAAAGGTGGGTGGGGCTTTATATGGTCAAAGGTGGGTGGGGCTTTATATGATCAAAGGTGGGTGGGGCTTTATATGGTCAAAGGTGGGTGGGGCTTATGGTCAAAGGTGGGTGGGGCTTTATATGGTCATAGGTGGGTGGGGCTTATGGTCAAAGGTGGGTGGGATTTATGGTCAAAGGTGGGTGGGGCTTACGTCCAAAGGTGGGTGGGCTTACTGTCAAAGGTGGGCGGGGCTTATGGCAAATGTTGGTAATGGTTAAAAGGTTGCTGACGCTCAGAGGTGTAAAAAACAGGCGTGTTTTGTACTTCAAAAATCAACGATAACAAACTCACTCTGACACTCGAGTGGTCAGCTCGCCGGCCTTGTGGGTGTCGAACCACGCAATCTCCTGCCGGACGATGGCCTGATAGAACCGGAGCCGGATCTTGTGGATCTGACGCTCGGCCGACAGGTTCCACAGCATGTTCTGCAGGTAGGCCACTACCATGATAATGCCGCCCAGAATGGCGTAGTAGCCGGAGAAGTTGACGATGATGGAAACGTCAAAGAACGGGCAGCTAATGTGAGGGAAGGAGAAAAATACGAACTTTTCCTCCTCTGGTAAACACGCTTTGATTAATCAAGAGTAAAACAGCTAAACAAGGCTAAAGATGAAAGTAAGCATCTGTAACTTCCATTTCGTTTTGTTGAGCGCCCTCATTATTTCAGGCATGGATCTACTTAAGCTTAACTCCTGTGCAAGCGCAACATGAGGTTGGAATTATACTCACTCAGCTGATCCCGCAGTTCGGTTCTGGTTCATAGCGTATGTCTGTTGGCCGACATCGATGAACGAGTCGGTCACCCTGCCGAAGAAGAAGAGGACCAATGGAAGGGCTATGCCCTGGGCAAACGACAAGACGATGGCGAGGACGATGAGCAAGATCTCAAAGGGACCGGCAAACCGGAACTACAGGGAAACGAAAGAGAACATTAATTAATGAAAAAAAAATTTAAAATTACATCTTGCAGTTCCCTCAAGAGGTAGTAGTGATCTTGCAGTGCCCTCAGCAGTGATAATACAGCGCGTTCTAGAGGAAGCAGTGATCTTGAAGCGCCCTCTAGAGGAAGCAGTAAATCTTGCAGCGCCCTCTAGAGGTAGCAGTGATCTTGCAGCGCCCTCTTAAGGTAGCAGTGGCCTTGCCACGTCCTCTTGAGGGAAGAGTGATCTTGTGGTGCCCTCTAGTGGTAGCAATTTTTCTATAGCGCCCTCTAGAGTGCAGCACACTCTTGACAGCCTCGACTCCATGGGCGCGTGCGCGTTCCTTCACTAACCCCTGGCTGTGATGTACACATAAACGATGCTGACTGGCTATTGAGAGCGTACTGCGCGGGCATTTCGAAGATTGCACGCCGGGCGCGCCCACCATGCACTCGCGTACTTTGCACGTCACGTCACGTACGAATATTCAAAACTGCGTGATGCCTGTACGATATGGATTATGGCAGCCTCGTTTTTCGCTATAAAAAAACCTGTATCTGCAGTTGTAAAGGGACGAATGGGGTACGTACCTTTAATACAAATCTTTGCTAATTAACGCAACGTCCAAACCTTATGTTTGAAAGCATTGATTCTTCAAAAACACAACTTTCAACATTTTAAAGATGGCGTCGGCGCGTAAAACGGATAAACTGCAGCCTAATTATAATGTGCCATATTTTGACACATTTAAATTACACAATTCCAGGGGTTGAGATCGCGCAAGGCATGATGGGAAACAACATGGCGCAGCAAGATCTCGTACCCATGGGAACGAGGTTGCACTCTTGAGGAAGCTGTGATCTTGTGGCGCCCTCTAGAGGAAGCCAAGATCCTGTGTGTCGCCCTCTAGAGGTAGCAGTGATTTTTAAGCACAGTTTAGATGTAGCAGTGAAAGTTAAGGACCCTTTTCAGGAAAAGCGCATATAAGACGCCCCCTAGAGGCTAGATTAGACCATCCTACTCACCAGCTGGAGCGAGCTGACTTGTCTGGTCTTCATTTCCACCTCCACCACTCGTCCCTCCATCTCCTCATAGCCTTCCACCGCCTCCTTCATCTCGATTTCCGTATCCTTGGCAACTACAGCATCATCCACCACGTTTTCATCCTCATGTGTTGGCTTTGGCACATTGCCATTCTCTGGTACTGGTGGATTTAGATCTTTTTGAGAAAAGGAAAAAAAAAGAAGACAATTTCCTATTCCTGTTTCTTCAACAAAAATTGTTCCATTTCAGAATAACCAAAAAAGGGTGAATTGAATTAAATGCAAAGCCAACGGGCCTGAATCACCAAAAGGCTTGTATTTTGTCAGCTTCATGAACATGCGTTTATGTTCACTTAATTTTTTGGTTTGATTTGTAATGTTTAACTTCTTCAGTTAGTAGCCAACCAATTTTAAATTCTCACAATTCTGTCCTTGCTCTGGCCATGATTTGAATGCATGGAATTAACGTTTCGATATGTGTTTATTTGAATTGAGTGGTAATGGAATATGACAAACAAGTTAAGCTTCGGTTTAGAAATAAAAATCACAAAGTGAAAGCTTACGGACAAGATTTACCTTTTTCTTGATCCTCTGTCTTCTCGTCCGAGACTTCTTCTGCTTGATTGTCATTGTTGATGGCTCCGTTAGGCGATGGATCGTCCTCATCAACCGCCATGGTTAGATTTCAGGGCAGCCGACGTTCAATATGTTGTTCTCCAAAGCCTCTACCAGATTTCTGCAAGAATAATTGAGATTTTATCTTGTCAGTTGTCAGGAAGATCGGAGAGTTTGTAAATTGGAAAGCTGAGATACATGTAGAAACAGAATCACCAACAGGAAGACTTGTGTATCATTAATCCTTTGCTAGGGGGAAAGTTATCCATTATCGTTAATGATGAACAGACTAATAGTAATACACTGGGAGTGAACTATCACTAATTCACATCACAAGAAAACGTGGAACTGATCAGGTACCGTTACAAACAAACTGGGTCCCGCAATTATGCACTCACGTCTGATTTTACTTAAAGGCAAAGTAGATCATTTGCAGTGATCCAAAAAGTAACTAACAAAATTACTGTTGAAAAGCTTACTTGGTTTAAAGATAGTGACGGCACAAAACTCTATGTGAAATTGTTCTTTCTAGCATGCTGTCATTTTGAAGAGAATAAAAGAAGGCCATTTCCAAAGAGCGTCAAGTGACACATTTTTTTGAAATTTCCGTTACAAGTTGGTTTGTACATGTAATTTGGCGAATCCGTGATGGGTGTGGGCAAGCGTTGACACATGGTTGCTACTATTCGTTCGCTCAGTGTGTGACATCACTTAGCTGCAATCAGCCAAATGAGAATGTGACCCTTATTTTGGGCGCAATTCAAAACATGACTTGGTAACTTTTGAATAGAAACCGAGGTCCTATAATATTTTTTTCTCGGAATATAAGCCTACAGCATTCACAGAGCAAAAACTTCATCAGGTAGAGTTGTCAATTAAGCACCCATCTTGTGATTTTGAGCAATTTTGTAGCTTAAAACGAAAACAACAACAAATGACAAATGATCGATCTACCCTCCCTTTAAGCCATTAGGCGAACAGGGTAATGAAATGTGCATGAACCACAGGATGACATTAGCCAGATCATGGAGGAAGAAAATAGATAAACAACTTTAACATAATGAACTTAGCAATATGTCAATTTGGAGCTGTCAGGGGCCACTTACATGTACATTTTGTAAAAAGTACAAAATTTGAGCAAGCAAATCTGTTGTTTAGACAAAAGAGCTAACAAATAAAGTTCAACAGTGCATTCACACTAGTATAATGTACAGGAAAAGCATACTGTGTATACATTAATGTCCAACAGTATCCAATAAAAAATATTCATGACAGTAAAATTGGCTGTCAATACATAATTCATCTGAAGGCCGATGTTTCAGACTTGAATTAAGAAGTTTGGCATATCATTGTGTTGATTCCAGGGTTTAGCTCCATACCCGGTGAAAGGGGTTACGCAACTCCAGATCCTTTGTCAAATTAGGGTCGTCTGTACTGCAAAGCCCCATGGCTTCAAGTGGTAAGCTCTCAGCTAGACAAAGACTGCCACAGCTAGTGTTTGAGCATGGTTTGAGTAATAAAGGGGCCGGCAGTCGGATGGATGAACTGAATACCGTATTTGTCTGTCTCACAATTCATGTCAGAGATGACTGTGCAGTTTCACTTAGGGTCACCTTCAAGCACAAAGCAGTATTTACATGTACAGAGTATCGCAGAGCTCTGAACACCCTAAGTACTGCCTGAAAAATCGGGCGATTCGCAATGCTGCACTCCACCAAGAGTTTGCCATGGAGAGTCCATTTTTCAAGTTTACAGTCGACAAAACACGGCCCATTTGAATCTGTGTCAGTAGACAACTTAGGCTAAGCTGTTAAGGATTTGGGCATAGCGTTCGTCCGCCTTACAAAAAAAATGACATTGATAAAAAGAAAAGGGCAAACGTATGAATAATCAAATCATACGTGGACGAAACTACCGACCGGAAAAACCCACAATTTCAAATGTCCCGTGCTGCGAATTTGTCGGCCATCTCCCACAATGCACTGGGAAAAATGAACTCTTCGTGATTTTTAGAACACAGTTTCAAAGACAATTTCAAAAACAATCACGGGAAATAGTGCATTTTGCAGGCATGACTTTGCGTGAATGCTTTTTCTGATTCTTTGGCTATATTATAGCAAAAAAATTCAGAAAAAGTATTTCATGCACGCAATAGGAAGTCAAAAAAAGAGAAACCTCCAATCTTTTCAAGACTCTGTGTGGACAGGGCTGTGTTTTTCAATTTTAAACGGCTACAAGAGAAGTTAAGAGAAAAGAAAAATGAAGGAAATCAGCTGATCCGAGGAAACGTTGCCTGCCGGAGTATTGAGGGAAATGGAAGCTCCTTTTTTTTTTATTACACGTACGTGATACAGTACCTTTAATTTCATGTGATTAATGAATAATACAGATATTGTTGATATTAGAGCCATGGTCTTTATATGTACAAGTAGTTCCAGTGTTTTCACTTCTGGTAATGATTAATAGACCCCTACGTCAGCAAGCAATCACGTCTGAGAGTGCAACGCAGTCACGAGAGCGCATAATTACATGTGGACTAAAGGCCGACAAATTTAACAATTTAGGTTTACATCTTTGTATTAACTTTGCTAAATTTTCTCCTATCTCAGACATTGTGTTAATCTTAATTCAATGGATCAAAAAAATTCAGGCGGCCTGATGTTCTGATCTTAACAAGATCCTCCTCTTAGGCAAGAACAGAACCAGTAAATTTAATGGACTGTTAAAAATAGTATATTACAAAAGCAGCGCAGTTACAGATAATGGCAGTTCCACAATGTTGGACACGTGCATTTTGGACAATTCAACAGTGTGCGTAATAATAGTTATTATCATAAAGTAGATTTTATTTCTGATAAAAAATTATCAATTAGTTTATATTGATTTAGAAAGGAAATTATTCATCCAAACATAGTAGAAATTTGCTCAAAACACCATAGTGTCAGACGTACTCAGACGAATCAGGTTTTTTTGTGCATCCATTTTTATAAAAACTGTGATGTGTTTGGACTTGTAGCAATCTTTTTCCTGTTTGTAGTTTCATCACGTACTAATACTCGCAATTCATGGCAAAACATGTTTTTGTTTGATTGCGACTTACAGAAATGGCATTTATTATACGGGTGTCGGCTGCACATGTACATTATTGGTGTCGGACGTACACGTCTGAAATTACAGACGTAGAAAATATAATAAAAGTTAATTACTCCCACGACAGCCTTCATGGAGCCGCTTAAAACAAAAACTGCTTACCAAATCTATGCATTACCTCACAAGCAATATACACTGCATGACACTTTGGTTGGTGGCATGTTTCTGCTAAACAAATTTACTTTTTGTGCTTAGCCATATGTGCTCTGACCCTCGGTTTGTGAATAATGAATATTATCAACAAACAAAACAACTTCCAAAAATAAGCATTCTTAACAGTTTAATGGATCAAGAGTTATTTGAGCAAAGCAAAAAGACAATTTACACTGTACACTGAGATGTCAAAAAAAAAAGCTAGAGAAAAAAAACCAGGCTGTGTTTGCCCAGTTCTTTTAGGCCATCCTTAGGTCAACTAAATTGCGACGACACAGAGCGGTTGGCCACTGACTTTTCCTGGATCAAGCTGCACCTGAGCTACGCCCTTCAGGAACATTTCAGCTGCCGATTTGTTTTTCGACCAGAGTGTAACTGGGATAATTTTTAGACGATCAGCATCAGTCCGCGCTCAAAACAATCACAGCCATTCCATGGTGACTCGCGTGACATTTGAACAAAATGTAAAGTTTTAATGCATTACTGTTGTTAACCTGGCATTTATTCAACTCAAATTAGCATGTATTTGAGTCAGGGCATTGTGAATTTATGGTTTAGTCTTTATATGATTACTTTAAAATCGCTATTTTTTCATGTATCACAGTTTCTTTGACGTGACTCGCATGACAGGATAGAAAAAGGGATTTTTGACATCCCTTGATTCAAATAGCTTTTCCTATGGATCTACCAGTGTTCTAAAAATTATTCTTACAGAACTTAGAACTTAATACCCTCACCCAATACATGCGTAAGTTGTATTGTGCCAAATATCCCTTGTTGTAAGAAATGGCCTGAAGAAAATGTGACTCGCGTGACACAAATTCGTGACTCGCGTGACACAGTAGCTTTTCACTTTCACATTATAACTGTAATTTTAGTATAACGAATCAAATCATAATATTATATTAATAAAAATGATTTACCTGTGAATACCTTATGAAAGAGTGTGAAAACTGCTATTTATCCCTTTACTTTGGCAAATGTTGGGGGTGGAAATCTGGTTTAAACACAATATCCTTAACAATGACATAGAGAGAAAAAAATGTTTTGGAATTTTAGTTACGAAGTGATGTCATCAATCCACGGGTGATTATTTCAGGAAAACAGTTGTAATTCTTGGTCATGTAGAGTCACAGTTTCCTTAAATGGTAAGATCGAGCTGCAATTAATGATGCAGTTGTATCGGAATGTATACAGTACAGTTGAATCTCGTTTGTACAAACTCTGTTAATACAAAATTCTGGTTATAACAAACATAAAGCCTTAGTCCCGACTGTGCATTTATGTGCACAATGAATGGGACTGATGTTCCTCTTAGTACAAAATTCTGATATAACAAACAATTTGGCTAGGTCCGAACGAGTTTGTATTAACGAGACTCGACTGTATATACATTTGTAAAAAACTGATTCAATTTCTTGTTACATAACTAATGCTTTTAAAGACTTAATTCGAATTCTATAATTTAATAGGGCCTATGGCATTGTTTCTTTGTATTACATGTAAATGAAACATTCCTGGCTTGTGACCAGGCGCGGATCCAGAGGTGTTTTTTGGCGAGTCAACCCCCCCCCCCAGCTCTGTCAAAAAAAAATTCTCATACAAATTCCTGAACAATAAGTGCGTGACACCCCCAAAAACATTATACTGGTCTAATGTCCGCCTGTTCAAAATACGGTACACCATTCTGTAATGTGTTAATAATCGTCGAATTTGAACAGCGCCCCTGATTGAAATTGGTACCAGCCCCCCCCCCCCTCCCCCCCCCCCCCCCCCCCCCAGTTTTTTATTTTACGGAAGCGAGTGTCCAGAGAAAAAAAAAGTGTGTACATTTCAAATTTTTTGGCTGATGAACCCCCCCCCCCCTGCGAAAATTCCTGGATCCACCCCTGGTGACTCGCGTGACATACATCATATGTGACTCGCGTGACATTCTTGAGATAGTTTTTTCTACAAGGAATGTAGAGCAAATAAGAATATTCATACTTTTATTGATAGACCACATCTATTTCATTTACAAATATGAAACACTAGCTGAATCCCTCTCTAGTTATTAAGTAATCTGAAAAAAAGTCCTTTTTTTGTGACTCGCGTGACATATTTTTGAGGGTGTTTTCACGATGAAATAGTGGGAAAATACTGAAGACATTTCGAAAAATTCTCAATGTTTTATCAAATAGACTGGAATAGCTACCAAATGTATGCAGATAAAGCACAATCTTATGAATGAGCTTCAATTACTTCCTCAGTTTGTGATTTATACCCCTGACCCTCCGTTTCGCCCGCAACATTCATCCATGTTCAGGAGGCTGAAATTTTAATTCAAATGATTTATTTTAAAAAATCTTTTGAGATTTAGACGGTTTCAATATTCCTCTTATCAAATATAACTGACAAAAATTTATTCCTTTCACTTCAATTTTTGAGTTTGGTGATGACCCTTACATGGAATGGCTGATCAACAGACTCAAAAGTAGACAAATGTCAACTTTTGTGCCGCAGCAGAAAGTGTTCTCTACAGGCGGGAATTAATCGCAGCCAACATGTGCGAAGTTACGACGTTGTGCGCGCATCGGGTATTCAGATCATCTAATTTCATTGTATGCGACAATCAGCATGCGGCAAAAATGGTCGAACGAATAGACGTGGCCGCGTAAGATCGCTTGATTGTTATCAAAAAGCGCACCGCCATTTTGAAGACGTCACACGATAGATGCTAAGGAATCGTGGTCATGTTGTTGGTGACGTGAGCATGGGTGAGATCATTTTGTGTCAAGATGCTGCTTGTTTCACGAGAAAACACGATTTTTCAGTTTTGTGACCTTATTTTCTGCTGCACTGACGGTTCCACAGTGGCGTAAGCAAATCGCAGGTCTGGGGGAGATGATGAAAAACGGCCACAATGTTCTTTTAAACGTTCAAGTTGCGTGGTTTTGTTTGTCAAAAGCCACTTTGTAGCAAGATTTGAGAGCAACCATCAGAAAAAATCACTCAACTTTGAAACATTATAAAACAAAACTACTTGATCAGAACTGAAACAGACTGCAAGTATGGAGAAATAACTCACTGCTACAATAAACAGAAATACCTACACACTCAATCTAAACAATATCAGACCATAACAAAAACGAATTGCCTGGAAGTACTCGGCAAAGCTAGCTGGTACGAGCAACTGTGGTATAGGTCAAGGAAACCCGTTCTTTGGCCTCAATTTTACGTGAAAAGGCCTCAGGCTCACAGATTGTTCATTTGAGCGGAACACAAAGCTATGTATACATGTGTGGAGTGCTTTTATCCCTAATACGGATTGAATGAAAGTTTCCTCAACACAAGGGCCTTTTATGTGCAAAACACACACCCCCAACCAGCCTCCCTCATAAAAAAATGAACTTTTGCCTACATCTGCATTTACACACGTAACACACATTGTTAGGCCGAGTTAAAAAATTAAGTAGTTTCTCGTGCAGTCTTTTTTTTTTAAATGAGGTGAGCAGGGACTTTTTCCTCCAAATAGATGGCAGATTTTCCAAGATAGAAGATGGATTCTGGAATTTTCTCTACTATTTTGCTGACACCAAAGAGTGTCAAAAGTAGGTCTACAATTTTGATAAAAACAAATAAGCAGAAAATAATAATAAATAATAATATTAATAATAAAAAAATAAAATAAAATAAAAATTAAAAAAATAATACAAAAAAATTAAATAATTGTGCTTATATAGCGCTTTCCATCGTATCAACGATCTCAAAAGAGCTTTACAATTATTAACCCGTTTATCAGGCCACGGGACCAGGCGGCAGCCGATATCAGCGCTCAATCGGTCCTCGACCCTCACAGGTACCCATTTATACCCCTGGGTGGAGAGAGGCAATTGTAGTTAAGTGCCTTACCCAAGGGCACAGACACCATGTTCCCAGTACAGTTTGAACCCACGCACCTTCGTACTTGAGTCAAACACCGTAACCACTGGACCATGGCGTTCTTAGTACATAAAAGGCAATATTGACAATGTACATGTGCAAAATGTATTGCAAATGTATGCATTAAAAAAAATTTTTTTTAAGAAAGTGGCCGTGAAAACAGGAAATGGGCAGGGATGAGAAACTGGTTTTTTTTTTTCACATGGCCTTATTGAAATTTTATCGATATTTGTTGCACAATCAACGAAACCACAGGAACTGATCCATTACCCAGCGCCATCAGAATTTGAGGATTTCCTTGTTTCAAAACAGCTCAAAATAAATTTAATTTGACCTTTCACACAGATACCGGTGCCTTGATGTGGCAGATGGTGTTGGTTTATTTACATTGACCTTTTACCTACACTTGGAAAATGCTATACTGAGTCCTTTCATACCCAATATTTCAACGCGTACTTCGTGCTATTGTAATGAGTCAATCGTCTGCAGATCCAGTGACAGGCTTTATTGTTACCCAATCTGATCTCATGCAGCCTGCATGACATCATCTGGGATGACATCATCTACACTGTCAAACTCTGCATGTTGCAAGGATATTCTGTGGTTTTCTTTCAAAATTTGGATCATGTCTGATGCAATGGATAGATGACATAATCTTGAATTGAAATATTCTTGGAAACCATGGTGTACACAAAGCCCCCCCCCCCCTAATTCAGTTCCCAATACACACAGTTCAGTAAAAACATTTATTGAATGTAATTTATTCATTCAAAGGTTTTATTTTCACCAATCATTAATACCACTTGACTCGTTCCAATTAAATTTTGTTGATGTTTTTGTATTGTTTCTGCTAGTCCGAGTATAAAATAGGACTCTACGAATCGCCTTTTTTTTTAACATTTGGACATGGTCGGGCGACAGTAGACTATTGCCCGACCATGTCCAAATGTTAGGCGATTTGTAGAATCCTAGTTACTCGGACTATGTTTCTGCCAAATGATGTTGAATTTTATTGGGGTACTGGTAAACATTGTGCTGTAATGCACAATTAAATAGCAGGCAATTTCAAAAAAAAAAAATTCAAGGCAGAAAATATTCATTTTTTAATTAAACTTTCTTATATCTGCAGTTAAGTTGGAGAAAATTAGCTTGGAATACCCAGTTCTTAGGCTCATGACACGAGAAATTTCCCATAAGCCTTAAACTATTCCAAATTCTAAGCTACCGGTACAGGAGAAAATACGAATTTGCGATGGAAATAAATACTTCTGAATTTCTCCAAACATAGAATGCATAATGGCAACGAACCAAGTATCGTACTTAAATTCTCCGCAGTGGCTATCGTTACGGCAGCCGTAACGCATTTCCCATTTTCTATTGTTGCGGTAGTACTGCAATTTTTATAAAAACATGAGAAGAAAATATAAAATTAGTAAGAAGGAAAAAAAGTGAATTTGAACGTTATGAAATTCGGACTTTATTTCCCTTTTAAAAAAAATCCTCCAATCCCTCAGGTTAGAAAAGGAAAAAAAATCGAGTGCAAAACTGAGATGCGAACCCGCAACCTGGCGGTGCAAAATCCTACCCTCTATCAACTGAGCTGTCGCACTGCTCGCTAAAACATGGGGAAACAAATAATTATATACCTGTGTGCGTATCAAAAAAGTATCGTAGAGGGCGCTAAACAACGGCTGCTGTAACGATAGCCACTTCGTAAATTCTCTCAACTTCAATCTGAAGCTAATGAAAATAAACATGTGCAGGAATAATAACGTTTTACATGTTAAATTTCATTCATAACTTAATTTTCATTTCATTCAAAAAATACCAAAAAAAACCAGTAACGGCTAGGCTCAACCTCAAGTCATGCAAGTGGAAACAATTTAATGAATTAAATCTTTAATAAATGAGAACTTAACTGAAAATACCTCTTCCGGACCTGGAGCCTGGACTGAAGGGAAGGATGTTTTATTTATCCGTTTCTTGAAGCAAATATTCGTGCCAGTGCTGTACGTGTTTCACCGACAACTGAAAATGTACCGAGTGTCAGACGGCAATGTTGCGCCAATATTCAACACGCACACCCTCGCCGGTGAAAGTGCTCCCGGCTCCGGCGTGTCCGGTGAGACAATGAAGTCCGCAGAAAACGATATTTCATGCACTCCTACCCCGTCCACAGTTCCTTCCCAAATGCTTGCAATCCGTGTGTGCCCTCCAGTAATCCCTGGTTACGTAAAAACCCTCACATAATATGATGAAATAAATCTCTGATTTCAGTTTTTGCGGAGAGTCATGACATCGACAATAGCTCCATGCATGGAGTAAATCTCCCGACGTGACGTGACTGGTCGACCGGCCGGTCAAATTTTTTAGTACCACAGTACTGCAGTATAGCGACCTCAACGGCAGTATGTGGACAGGCCGGCTGAACAGGAAATCGACTTGTCGTCTGCAACTAATTTTCACAAAATTGTTGTGCACAGAATTAGGCCTATGTCTTCTTTTATCTCCGTTCCTTTTGTTTTCAAGAAACGACAGTACAACATTACTGATGCTCTTTGTTCAAAATAAAACAGCATGATGACCTCCTTAACAACATAAAGAGGGAATTGGCTCAAATTAGTTTCAAATTAAAATTCACTTTTATTTTAACCCTTTTTGGAAGTGTTAGACGAAATGGTGCCCTTCACTAGCACTTCCCCTTTCAAATTTCATGGATTTTTACAGCTAAGTAAGGGCCACTTTTATGTTCAAATCATCTGCCCCTTTGTTTATCCAAAATGCCCCTCCCCCCTCGTTCTTTTTGTCGTTTGATATGACCGCAAGAGGGCGCTATAATTGCCCCAACAAAAAAGGTCCCGAGCGGTAAGTTTCTGTAGAGGTGACAGGATGATCGATTTCAAATCTAGGTTGAACAAATTTATTATCGATTAAATTTTCCAAGTTGGATCGATATTGAAAAGTTTTAAGATTATTATTACACCCAAAAACTAAAGACAACAGGCACTAGGATTAAAAATGTAACTTCAATTTACGTGTAATAAATAAAAAATATTTAACGCAAATCCAATCAATTTAGAATGCCACCCCTACCAACAATTGGATCAATCCAAGTTGCTATATCAACCGAAATGTGTACACCCCTTTCGTGGATACAACAGGTGATGGCAACAAGTGCATGTGGCCCGCGCGGTGAACGGAAACCGTCTTATGAATACAAACGATAAATGTGTAAAATAACCACAATTTCATGTGAAAAATCGAAGACGACCTATCATACTGAAAACGTTTGAATGACAGAGACGATGAGAGCTTATTCGTGAGAGACATTTCTCGAATTGTTGGCGAAAAAGTAAGTTGTGAATTGTGTTTTTTTTATAAATATAATTGACATTTGTGTTTTTGATTTTATTAGTGTTAATAAATAATTATGCTCATAAATAATGTTAACGTTGTTTCCCTTTGTTTTCGTTTTAATTAAAATGCATATTTTTTATTTTTATTTTTGTTAGTTAAGTCTTTCTTATTTCACATTTTATTTCATTTATTAATTTCCTCTTTTTTTGGGGGGGGGGGGTATTTGTTGTCGATAGCTGGTGTCCAGATCTTGTTTCGTGTTGTTTATTCCAAACAAAAAAATTAATTAATGCATAAATGAAAATAATGTGAATGAAATAAACCGACTACTAGAGAAAATTTATTTCAGACACACTAGGGGCGGATCCAGGAATTTTTGCAGGGGGAGTCAGGTCCGTCAGATTGTTTTATGTCCGATTGTTGCAGACAAACGGACATTTAAGTAATGCAGCACATTGTTACTGATGCACTTACTGAAATAAATATATATAATAAATAAATATGGTATCAGAGAAGGGGGGAGGGATTATTTTATCCCCCCCCCCACGAGGCTAGCAAGTCATGGTAGGAACCTAAGGAACTGTACTGAACCACATAACTCAACTCCCTATTAGAACCAAGCGCTTCCAAAAAAGTCCCATCCCTTACTACTTCATTAACATTTTAAATGCCAGCTCTGTGTGATTTTATTGTGTGCAATATTTTTTTTAGGGGGGGGGGAGGGGCTGCATGTTGATTGTCCCTCCTTTCTTGAATAGTTCTGTCTTCCTGGTTATGTGGTGTTTGTTTATGTACAGTTTTAATGTATTGCCTGCCTAGTATTTTACTCATTTTTTTGTATTCAGCAAGTTTTAATCGCTTTTAGAATTAATTGTTTATAATGTAATTGTCTTTTGGAATTTGGCCCTCCGGGCCACGATCTGAGACAAATAAAAGAAATGAATGAATGAATATTAAACCCCCTCACCCCTCCCCCCCACTCTGGATCCGGGCCTGCAGACACACCAATTTAAAAAAAATTGTGGTTCTGTGTGTAAAATGAAAAACAAATTTTGCATATATTTCTTATTTTGGGGTAGGCAAGTGCATGCTTTATGCTAATAGATAAAAACACCTGGGCCTCTTTCCAGAAGACAAATTTAGACAAAAACAGTAGCCCTGCAGCTGTGTTACCTTATACCTAACACACCAGATCAATATCAGACAGTGCAATGATGCATAAATAGCCCGGGGAGTAATATGTCAAGTGTCGTGCAAGCCAGACGCTATCCGATCTGCTGCTGTCGAATTAATGCTTCGATCTTTTCTGCATCCGTGCTTGGAATGTTTTTCTCCAGTTTTGAAAAATTGAGAAAATGTAGTAAGTACTCCATGGTTTTATGTAAACTTTTGTTTGGACTATTTTAATGTTTACTGCTTTTTTTTTTTTACAGCCTGTTAAAGCCAATGGCAACCATGGTCACCTCGCAAGATGTCAGTGGTCATTCAATCTCGCGTCAGCCTGCCCGCCAGCCCTCGGCCGCCCAGAGCCTGAACATCCGTGAGTTCTCCTTCGCGACCCAGAGCCGCTTTAACGCCGGTCGCGACCTGGTGCTCACGCGCAGCGACAGCTATGTCATCCGCAAGCCGCCGAAGGAATTTGACATCTGGGAACACCCGCCGCCGGATTTCCGTCCCCAGCAGTACCTCCCCAAACCCCCAAAGAGGAACTCAAGGGAGAGCATGCAGCCGTGGAAATATGGAACTTTTCCAGGTATTTTATCTTTCAAGGGTGGCTTTATTTGGGGGGGGGGGGGGGGTTAGATGGCTAATTAAACCACCTGATTTCATCTTCCAGTGTTACTTGTAAAAGAAATTTGAGTGTCATGGCCTAGCGGTTAAGGGCACGAGACTCATGCTCTGGTGTTTCAGAGGCAACAGTGGCGTGGGTTCGAGCCCGGGTGGACACTTGTGCCCTTAGCAAGGCACCTAAGCATTATTGCTTTGTCTTTTGGATGGGACGTAAAGCCGGAGGTCCCGTGTGCTGTGTAATGCAATGTATATAATATAAACAAACCCAGTGACGCTTATCGCTGAGAGAAGGAGTTTGCACCAGTGTTTCTGGCCTCCTGTTAAAACTCCCATGCAGAGTATTTAGGGGACGAACCAACCAAAAACCATGAAAAAATGTCAAACTTCTTTCCTAAAATAACTTCATTACAATCTCACAAATCTTATGTCATCACTAAAGGTCTTTGTATGTGTCGACGTCAGCATACAGCTAATCCCTTGGTTTTATTTGTGTGTGTATATAAAAGGACAAAAGAAGGCAATGAGCAAAACGGAAGGCAAGAAGTCTGTAGCGTTACCCAAGATCCTTCAGCCCGTCCGGCCGCGCAGCGAGCAGATGGTGACCCGTTTCAAGATCGACGACCCTCACGAAGCAAGGGCCAAGTTTGTCAGGGAAGGCATGTACCCTAAGGAGCAATACCAAATGCCCAAGAAACACGACTTCAGAGGGGTGAGTTGAGTTTTGAATATTTTTTTCAATGTACATGTGTGGCTTTACGATAGAGGACAGACACACAAAGGGAGAACAAAAGATCCTTTCAGTTCTCGAGTGTTGGATCTTTTGTTAAAAACGGTCCTGGATTGTAGGGTTATGTGCTTAGTCTTTGGGAGAGTGTAATATTACAGGGACAAAGGGAAACACAAAGCATTGTCCTCGGGCGTAAAGAAATTCACAACTATCTGGTCTGGAGTTTGGTATGGGGGAAAATTGATTCTGGTAACTTCTGTTCCGAGTGTTGGTTAATGTGCTGGTCCCAGAGGGCCAGTATATAGTCCTCTTTTAACCCAACTGACTGACTGACTGACCGACTCCCCGATTCCCCCTTGTGAATTAGCCTTGCTCAAGTCACACTTCGGCCCAATAGTCTGAATTTGAAAATTTGTTTATTTCGTCACTCTTTACTTTAAAAAAATATCAATTTAACTTTGTGACATTTTCTTCCAGTATCCTCCACTGGGTCCTCTTGGCTTGCCCGAGTTTGTTACCGCACCAGAGCACGATCCATACAACATCCACTTTAAGTCCAGAAACAGAGATATAAGTAAGTAAATTCAAAATTTGAACAACAAAAAAAAACCGATAATAAAAAGATTTTGTTTTCTTATCAGGAAGTATTTTTGCTTTGTTTTTTTCACAAGATTATGCAAAGCACCGAGTATACATTTGAACATCATGTCAGTGAGGGGCACAATTTAGATTTAAGTTTTATAAATATTTCCAATGAATGGTAAGCCACCTGCACAAGTAAGCAAGAGGTTGCAGGCCGAGTCCCGCCACAAAAGCTGATGAATTGTTTGTCCCCAAATCAAATCAAGCATGGCTCATGAATTGTTTATAATGCAGTGAAGGGCAAATTTGATAATTTAAATTTTAACTAAACGTATGTATGTTTGTTTGTTTTTCTTTCCTCCAGTTGTTGGGCTTCCTCAGCCGCGATCCGAGAGGTCAGAAGGTCGTCAGATGGGTCAGGCTATGACCCCTCAACCCCGCTACCAGCCCGAGCTCATCATGCCATCGTTGAAATGGCCAACGACGTCCGGTGAATTCACAGTGAGTCCAAGATCCAAATTTCCACATTCCAAAAAAGTTACCTTTTACGAAGTTTACAGAAGTGGAATATAAAGTCTTGTTACAAACCTACTTTTCTTACATTTGTGGGGTGGTATTTTTTGTTTTCTTCTTCCGATTTACAGCGTTTCCGGAGGAAAAACCGGTCTCCTCATACGGTCCTCTTCGATCAAATTGAAGACACTTTGGAAGAGAGGTGGAAACAGGAGGATGGTGAGCGGGAACGCATCCAGAAGGAGATGGAAAGAGACAAGAGGGAGAAGCAGTTCCGAGAGGAGGTTGCTAGGCAACTGGTTGCTAGGACACAGATGCCCTCCGCTTCTACCGTACGCTCCCCGTGGGAAGGGGGCGATAACGGTCAGACCGGCGGTCGGGTGGACAGACAGATGAGCGGGCAGAAGTACAGTGATGCGGGGAGTCACCATGGCAGCAGGGCGAGGATGGGTAGCCATGGCAACAGTAGAGACGAGGATGCTTACAGTCGGAGTGTGCTAAGCTCAGCCAACGAATACAGCATGGACGTATCCTGATGTTACTTGGGAGCAGGGGCCAATTTCTGCTTAACGCAGAAAACATCTGCTTAGCGAAAACGGGTTACCGGTCAAAACATCATGCTTGACATATTCCTTGTGCCTGGTATTCAGCGGATTTTTGCTTAGTACATAAAATTTTTAAGCAAAATTTTCTAAAAATTGACTGGTTTCCAGGCTTGAAATATCCAGTGTGAAAGCAAACAGGGTTTAAACTGTAGATACTTTAAGGAGAGCATTTCAACTGAACAACAGGGACACAAGGCTGCTGAGCTAAGCTGTCGAAGCCTGCTTAACACTTCCATTGCAATTCCACAAGACATGTGTTTATATACTTCATGCCTTAGTTTAAAGAGTGATAGATATGCCAGTTGCTGATTTCTGGCATAAAATTCATTTCGCTGTCTTCACAAATATTGAGTTAGGCAGATTGAGTGGCCGAAATTGCTGATTTTGATATGGCTGATTTAAGTTTTTAACACAGTTCTAGATTTGTAAACTAAAACAAAATTGTAGGAAAACACTTCCAGTGCAATATTTAAGCTTACTTGTCTAGGTGAGAATTTACTTACTTGGATTGCAAAAATATGAATCAAGTATTTACTGTGATTTTTTTCAAAGCAGTAGAATTTTTTACAAATTTGCCATTTAAGTGTTAATTTTTTTTATTCTTTTAATATCGCCCTCACTAAAATGACCTCCCATTACTTTTTTTTTCATTCAGGTTTAATAAAATGCAAAAAACCTTTAAAGAATTTATACATCAAAAAGCTTGATTTGCCAACATTTCCCACTTTTAATGCAAAAAAAGTTGATAAGCTAGGAAGTAAGATTTCTTTATTTAAAAAGTGGAATTTATCTCACCTGACAAATTACCTTCACAATTGAATACAAAAATATGACTTTTTTTTTAATCACATGTAGAATATGGAAAACCTAAAACAAATTACATGAAAAATTAATAGTTTCTTAAAATACTGGATACGAGAAAACAATTACATTTTCTTTTCGTGAGTTGTGGCAAGATATAAAAAAAAACCATGCAATTATGATATTTTTATGTACAATTAAACTTTGTTGAAAGTTTCACTTCTTATGCAAAACTGTATAAATAGTTCACTACAACTTAGGTAGGTTTGTATATTTTTGCACCTTATTGTTGGAAGACGTAAATATTGGCTGAATAAAGATATAGTGGAAAATAATAATAAAACACAGATTTTCAAGTAAAAATGAGGTACTTTAGGTTCTTCCATCAAATTTCTTTATTCCAAGATTACGTGATCTAATGGTTGGCCAATCTAATAAACTGAAGTGGTATTAGCAAAGTGGCATTGCTGTGAATGGCCAATTTGTTTTTACCCCAACTGGCATTAGAAGAGCAAGCACACTGAAACAAATGTGATTGGCTGTGTCTACTCTGATTCGGATTCTGATTGGCCAACTAGAGACAACAGCTCTTCCTTTTCCAGGGGGACAGTTCAAACTGTGACATGTAACCTGAAAGGGATACTGTGATAATTCCCATGATTTTAAATTGTGAAAAACTTCAAAGTGGCTCATATTCTGCAGTAACCCAATCAAACCCACCACATTAACTATAAAATATGACAGAATCTCCTCAAATCGGAATGTGAATTTTGAAAAAATTATCTGACTTTCCAAATATTTAAACAAACTGCAACTGCTTTTAACTAGTTCGCGCTAGGAATATTTTGACATTGAACAGACCCAGGCGGGGGATGTTTTTCACGAACCTCGATGCCAGATGGGTTCAGGCCGTCATCTGCGGGTAGCACACCCCGATATTTCCGGCCTCGCTCGCTGCAAGCGGGTCGCAGACAGATACTTCCGGCCTCGCTCGTTGCGTGTTTATCCGTCATCCGTTCCAAATACCGCAAAATCTTTGCGTGTATGCACGTCATCTGACGTGAACTGGCTAATGATCGACGTGGATATCATCCCTCAAAAATGGTAAAATTACTTCAAAAAATGATTAGTTCTGAACCTGAACTCAGGTATTCTGGCTAGGAATATCAAATTTAAGGCATCGGCAGGGAGTTAACTTGCCTCCTGCAAACCTCTCAGCTTAGCCCAGTAGTTGCTGACTTCAACTCCTTCCCAACTCCTGTTCCTCACGGGTCTTAGAAACCTGAAAAAAAAACACCAAGATTTTGAAAAAATATTAACTCTTGAAGTAAAAGACCATCTGGTACAGAAGGAGCTTTGAGGAAATGTTCCTTGCTCACTGTAATTTGGGTGAGAAGCCACACACACCAAGGACTGCCAAGCTGATTCTCTGACAAACGACTCGGTACTTCTCCTCCAGATTAAAGAGGTTGTGGAATGCTCGGAGACATTTTCGTCATTTTTTGGGTATATGTAGCCTAAGGTGTGATGAAATAAAAACGACTATTGTTTCTGTCATGAAATGAGTACAAAGGGTTCTTTTGAGAGCTATTTTTCAGGTCCTGTTTCGACCCGAACGTGCAATTTGTGTAAAAGTCGTCGTTGCGGGCAGCAAACAAAATACAGTAAATCGTGACGTAATAAACAGGACTCGTTTATGCTACTCTGCATCGGGAGTCATCTTTATCACGTCACGATTTACTGTGTTTTGTTTGCTGCCCGCAACGACGACTTTTTACACAAATTGCACGTTTGGTTCGAAACAGGCATGACAGGACTTGAAAAACAGCTCTCAAAAGTACCTTTTGTACTCATTTTATGACAGAAACAATAGTCGTTTTTATTTCATCACACCTTAGGTTACATATACCCGAAAAATGACGGAAATGTTTTCGAGCATTCCACAACCTCTTTAACTTTCAACAAACTAAATAAGCAAGTTTTTTTATAAGCACAAATAATCTGCAAATAATAAATTGTAACTGAATACTCAAACTTTGAAGAACAAACTTTTACATTTTGAGAAATAATGTTGGATATTTTAACCCTCCCCCACCTTTCAAAATCCAACTGCATGTTTTGTTGGAATCTGTTGGAGTGAGTACTGCACTAGTAATCTGATTATGCTTTACATGGGTCAGGCATACCACCATAATCAGATTCCAACAGTTTGGGTGTAGAGTTTACCATATGGTGTTGGATTTGATTTTGCAAGAGTGAGGAAGGTTCCTAGTAAATCACTCAAGGGGTATAGGGCTACGTACTTTATTTTTGTCAAGGATAAGTCCCAAAACCAAAAAATGCAGACAAACTAACTGTTTAAAATGTGATGAGTATATCAAAAATGTGTATGTGATTTTGATTTAAAGATTTTTTGGTTTTCAAAAAATTTACCTTTCAATCACATATTCCAGGGTTTCTTGCTCCACACGTGTCAAGGACCCAGTCGCAATCTCCACGTTGCTCTCGACGACCTCTTCCGTTTCCATGCCGATCAGGTGCACGTCCGGGGCATTCTGGAGTATGGAGTAAAACACGGCCAGCTTGGAGATGTCAACGTTCTTGGATTGACAGTAGAGGGCAGCATTGCGACAGGCTTCCTTGATGTCGGCCGTGGCGGGGTGCCATGGCGGGGGGCCACGGTGGGTCAGTAGGCCCATGCCGGTTGGGGCGGCATTTATGATGCCTAGACCTTTGTCCTGAATAAAAAATTGGGAATGAATAATGACGATTATACAAATACATAATCATTACCCACTTTTGCTCATATCAATGGTCAGTCAACATTCGTTATGCTATAAAAATATCCAACTCCCTCAAACGCTCCACAAATAATGTTTCTCTTAAGAGTTGTAATAAATTCATCACTTATCATCACAAGTTATCATAATGCAGTCATAAGTCATCATAAGGCAATCATAAGTCATCATCAGGCAATCGTAAGTCATAAGGCAATCATAAGTCATCATCAGGCAATCATAAGTCATAAGGCAATCACAAGTCATCATAAGGCAATCACAGGTCATCACAAGACAATCACAAGTCATCATAAGACAATCACAAGTCATCATAAGGCAATCACAAGTCATCACAAGGCATATCACAAGTCATCATAAGGCAATCACAAGTCATCATAAGGCAATCACAAGTCATCATAACGCAATCACAAGTCATCACAAGGCATATCACAAGTCATCATAAGGCATATCACAAGTCATCATAAGGCATATCACAAGTCATCACAAGGCATATCACAAGTCATCATAAGGCATATCACAAGTCATCATAAAGCAAGATCACAAGTCATCATAAGGCAATATCACAAGTCAAGCTATTCAAATGGCGGCAACAAAGGCATTCCGCTGTTGTTCGTCCCTTGTTTCTTATGATCTAATTGCAACTGAGTTGATAATTTGAATAGATTAACTTACCGTGAAGTATGGGATCAGGCTGAGCATTGACACGTCCAGCATGGTGAGATGGCAGTAACTGAGAACCACGTCAATCTTCACAGTGCTCTGCTCCAAGACCTTCCTGAAGCACAGATAAAACATGTCAACAGCTACAAGATCGTCCATAACAATACCATCTTGAAATGCGAGCAAGATTCTTTTAACATTATTAAATATCGTACCATGATCTTTCAATTTTTTGATGAAAAAGCTTCAGCTATAAAAGCTTATGCCATATTTTTAATTTTAGTTAATCTTTGAAAGTGCTACCTTTATTATACAGCCTGTGTCAATAAAAACGCAGGATTCAAAGCAATTTTTTTCTGAGAAAATTATGCTACTGGTGTGCCTAATTTGATAAGGATTTGATTGTCTATAATTTCATCTTTGACAAGATTTTTTTTTGGTGGAATTTGGAATTTTGGTTCAAAAGTTATGACAAGTTTTGTGAAGCCCTTCTGAAGCGGGTTGGTCTGATTCAATGACCTTAACACAACGACCAGTTATGTACAATGCAGGTATGCATTGAAGACAATTAAACCAGAACAAAACTTTCTTTGAAACAACTGATGATAAGTATCACTTAAATTTAATAACTGGACTATCATTGTTTCAAAGCATCATGAATGTCGTCTCTGACATATCAAATAACATTGATTGTGGACTAAAGGATTATGTAAACCTAATCCTGCCACACATGTCCTTCTTTGTGATCCACAAATACTTTCACCTGTACTGAATTCAAACCTTTCATTAGGTATGTGTGATTTCACAAATCAGACCAGCTTGGAATTTATAACCCTTCTTCAGTGTACTCTATCTCTGGACAGGATTGTCCAAATGAGATGGGATAAAAAGCATAGTGAAGAAAAGGAAAGGTACTTTGAAAAGAGGGTTAACATTATGATGAATAGGGGTGGTTTATATTCTTAATATTTTTGTTTGTAATCCTGCGTTTTTATTGACACACGCTGTATACCTGTATCTAGCAGACTAACATGGCTGTATTACATTTTGTTCCAATTTTTAAAAAGCAGTTCCAGCACACTGGTGTAGGAAATTCTTTCCGTTTCAACAAATACAGGACTAGGATTCCTAAAGTATTTGTTTTCTTCTGAAATGCAAACCAGCCACAGCCACCGCCCGAGGCTGAAAATGTGACTTCGCAGCCCCAGATTGCTGGCATTGCTGTCGAGTGAAAAACCTGTGCCTGGGTCCGTTCTTGTCAAAATAAACCTGACCTCAACTGGTTAATAGATGGACTAATAATTAATAATAATTCTAGTCAATTTCTGACCTGTATATGTCGAGGGGGAAGGCAGTGATGCCGATGAACCTGGCCTTGCCTGCTTGCCTGACACGCTCCAGGGCTGGAAGGCACTCATTAAGAACGACGTCTAGGTTGGGAGCAAACTCCATATCATGCACCTGACAAAACAGTGGTAAGCAAAACGGTAAGCAAAAAGGGTGATAAGAAACAATAAAATAATTTTAAAAAAGTGATTCATTGATTTTAATTTCAGCATGGTTATTGGAATTTTGCGCTATTAAGTGGGGTGGAACATTTGAGGAAGAATTCAAAATTTAATTTGATTGTGGGAAAAGTGCTTTTCAAGAGGTTGTAGGGAATATTTAAAAAAAAAATGAAAACCAAAATTAAGTGCTTTGCAAAAAGCTAACAGATTTTTAAAAGTTTTAAACAATTTACAAACTTTTGAACAAATTAAAAAAATTCAGCGAATCGCAGTCAACACAAGCAGAAAAATTATGATTAGGCCAAAAAAAAAAATAAGTCGGTCTCTGGTCAGCGCGCGCGTCGATTTTAATCATGCGCGTCGATCTTTTTTTTTTCCAAAATGTTCCGCGGTAGCTCCAACAGCGCCCTCTATTTCAGCACCTCCTCATTTTTTTTTTAACAAAGAGCACCAAGGAATGGGAAATTGCACCAAGGCAAATGATTGAAAGCACCCGAGGCAAATTATGGAGGACACCAATGTACATGAGGACACCAAAAAAGCAAAATAGTACCTACCTTGTCTGTACAATCCAAGCTTGAAGAAAAAAAAAAAATATTCCGGAACTTTGGTCTGACCAGAGACCAAATATTTTTTTTTTGGCCTTAACGCAGATTCATTCACAAAGAAAAACAAATCAACCGGGAACCAATTACTGAATGGTAACCCAACACTTCGGACAACCAAGACTTTTCCATGGTCAAGAAAATGTTGCTATGGTTTACGGGAAATTTGGATACTAATTTCTCCGGTGGAATCTGTTTTTGAGTTTACCTGTATTATATCCACGTAGTCCAGGCCCAGCAATCGCAGGCTTTCATCCACACTACTCAGCGTCTTTTCGGCCGAGAAGTCAAACATGTCCTCCACGTTTGGCTTGTATCGGCCCACCTTGGTGGCTATGTAGTAAGACTCGCGCGGATTACCTTTCAGGATCTGTGAAGAAAACAGAATTTC
This sequence comes from Patiria miniata, assembly GCF_015706575.1. NCBI lineage: Eukaryota > Metazoa > Echinodermata > Asteroidea > Valvatida > Asterinidae > Patiria > Patiria miniata. Next base: position 11,699,930 of record NW_024037054.1, read on the forward strand.
TGTTGAATATTTAAGCCAAAAACTAAGGTAACCTGGAGTGTATAGGATCTATGCACGGCCACCAGAGGGCAGTAGACTAATAAAAAAAAGTATGCAAGAGCCATTTTCCAAATCTTGGCCATGCCACCAGTTTCGGCTCCATCTGTGGCTCACAACGTCTTTAGGATCGTTTAATGCACAAACCAAATCGCTTGGTTTAAATATGCAGTAACAATATGAATATGCAATTATTGCAATAATTTAACCTGTCATATGACTTGTTGTTCAATAGTGTAAATGGGCCCGAAGCAGAGTATGAAAAACGAACCCAAGGTTTGCAAAACACCAAAGAAAAGGGTGCGTACATTTCAATGGTAAAAATTGGCTGCTCCCATGTTTTTATTTGGAAATGTATTGATTAACTTTATTCTTGTCCTACCTTGCCCAGCATGGTTTCCGACTTGCGATCGCCATAGTACGGAGCCGTGTCGATGTAGTTGATGCCACTCTGCAGTGCCTTGCGGACAATCTTGGTCCCCGTCTCAAGTGTCATCGGATTGAAGACGCTCCCAAAGGGGGCCCCGCCTAAAATAGCAAGACAAATGTCCAGTTTTAATGGCCTCGTGCCCGACCGACAGAGGGCGCCAGAGCGATAAAGGAACATTCTAAAAGAGGAAAGCTTCTGCTTTCTCGACCTACCTAGACCGATGACGGAAACCTCAAGGCCCGTTTTTCCCAATTTGTTGTACCGCATGCGTTCCACTGCTGCTTTGTCATGGAAACCGGGGAGGAAAGTAGCTGGTAACCTGCAACCACAAACCAATCAGACGATGAACTTGAATTTTTTTTTTTCGATTTCTTTTTTTTACACCGTTGAATACGAATTCCACAATAGGTAATGGACGAACAACCCAAAAAAATAAACCAAAAAAAAGAAATTAATAAACAATCATCTTCTTTTCTGCCTCCTCAAACATTAAAAGAATGGATCGACCCGAGAATGAAGAGGAACGTGAAAAAATCAACAACAAAAAATTATCAATGAAATTTATGAGAATCGGTGTATTTAAGCATTACTTTTGTGGTTGTTTCGCGTCTCCTTGTCCAAAACACTCAAGGTACTCGCGTCTGACTTCTGTGGGTTAAAAAATAGGACACAAAATTTACCTTGTCGGAATTCCAAATTGTAGACATATCAAATGGTTTTACAGTGTGACTAAAATGGAAGTGGAAATGTGAGGTTTTTTTTCTCACCGTTTATGTTGGATTTGTGCTCATGAAGAAAGTACTGGTGGCAGGTTTTGTAGGTCGGCAGAGCGCCAACATCGAACCTTGCTGATATGTCGTAGGTGTACACTGGCAATCTGGAAAAAATACGAATAAAATACTAAACACAAAACAAAACTAACAAAATTGCAAAAGAAAAGTAAGAAATGTCTGTGTATATATTTTTGCATGTATGGGTTGTGCATGAGTAATTTTGATGCCAATTTTTTATTTTTGTCTCTTTAATATTTTGAAAACGAATACCATTTGGAAATATGTTTTCAAAATCAATTATTTCGTTCAATAGAAACAATTTATAAAGCAGGATTTGCAACAGGTTTCTGGTATGCGCGCGCATTGCCGTAGCCATGCGCGTCGGCAAAATGAAAAAGTTTTTTTTCAATGAAAGATAATGTCTCAAAACCGCCAAACTCACTGGTTTGACTGGAATCCTGCTGCTGCACAAATTTAAACGTGTTTTTAGATTGGGTTATGGTTGAGAATAAGCTTTATGTGGCATCTCTGGACTCCCATATATTTGCACTAAGTTTAGTCGGGCACCATTTTGCAGTCATCCGCAGACATTTGAAGCAAAAAAAAAAACAGGTAAAAAAAAAAAAAAAAGCCGTGTTGCCGCACCACTTTTTGGGCAAGCTCCATACCAGAAACCGGAGACTTTTTTTTGGGCCTAATCCTGTTTCAGTCAATTTTCATATTTTAAAAAGTTTACCAAGTCAATTATCTCCTGTGGTTATACTTGACATATTTTGTAAATATGGCAATTTTGTTGTTATCTTTTAAAACATTTACCTTGGATACAGATACCGAATAAAATGTCCAGTCGCATCTCTCTTTTCAAGTGGTCCATTCTTAAAAAATAAAATATTCAAACAAATTACTCGAGTTTTGTTTTATAGACACAGTTCTGTATTTCATTGACAGATATTATTACATTGTATTATGTTTTTTTAAACCTGTGTGTAATTACACAAGTTTTGAAAATACAATTACCTTTCTTTCCTCCAAGAACTGTTTGATGAGTGGAAGAGTTGCTTTGGATAGGACATAGAAGCAGGGGCACTAAAAAATGTGAATGGTCAAAAAAAAAGTGAAAAAAAAAAGTTTAACCCCAAATTCCAATATCTATTGTCACATGGGTATCATACATTAAAGGCAGGAGTTTTTTTTGAAATCCAGGCCTCCCTCCAGGTTTGGTTTCATATCTGGTTTCGAAGTCTTTAGTTTCCAAACCTAATTTGAAATGTTCTAAACTTTGGCCATAAATTTGACATTGGATGCTCGTGATGCGAAACATGGCGATGCTGGAGGCACAGCCAAGTTTTCAAAAACACTTATGGCCCTGTGCATTAACAAATGATGGTGCAGTTGGCTCTTCCGTACTTCAAAAACTACAACTGCTTACCGACTTTCTTGAGGTAGTTTGATCAGGTCCTGGTTTTTCCAAGAAAGCAGTGACTCTTTTGTCCTCGTCAGTCTCAAGAATGCCCACTTTGAATGTGTCTAAACAGAAAAGCGTATGAGCTCAAAAAAGGGAACCACTTCTGAAAATCGTACAGTTGTATTATCTCCTAATTATTTACAAGAAAATATCACAATACAGTGTGAGAACTTATTTTCTCTTATTTTTTTGTTTTATGAACTGGCATTAAAAGTCTGGAGCTCATGATGGTCTCTGTTTCTTTTCACCCAGGTCTGGTTCCCACTGCTTACCCACCTGCATCTGAACACGGGCAGGCCAGCACCAGACTAGCGTCCGCATTCTGCTGTTGGCGTCGTCTGAATTCGGCCCAGACTGCCGCCAAATCAAAGTCGTCATAGAATAGTGTATCTCTAGGAATTAAAGAAAGGACGGATGCGAAGTTAAGCAGGCGGTACCTTAAACCCCGAGGTACCTTGAGATTTTGATGGGTACGGCAGAGTTTGGTTTGAATGAGCGCATTACTTATGAGTCAAAGCACAGGGCCTGGTGTCATCATCACACATATTACCAAAGCTGGCCAGCAGTGCACACAATAGAGCCACACCGCAAGGCCTAATGTCCTGCTAATCCCCAGGGCCTACGGCGATTTCAAAGGCGTCGACTTTAAAAGGATGATAGATCGGTTACAAGGTGAAAAGAACACATGTGTTTCAATTTATAACTTTCGTTTTAGATTACTTGAAATAATAATACAGAATGAGTTAAAAAAAAAAAAAAATGTCTGGACCCTTGTTTTAGTGAAGTCCTGCAAGTAGCATTCTCAAAATCTAGGATATAAAAGCCCAATTCATAAGCTTCCTTTTAGTACAAGAATCATTCAAATCACTCATGTACTTTTGAAGTTGCGGAATTCTAAACACAACCACCGTTTTAAAGTTCTGTCCACGGATCACAAAAAAAAGGTGCGAGTTCTTTCAGCGAAACGAAAACAATTCATACACATTCCCATGTGATTTGTTTTCATTTTGCTGAAAGAACACTTACTTTTTTTTTTTCTTTTTTTTTCAATTGCGGAAACTGTGGAATAACTAAATATGAAAAATTAGGAGCAGTTTTTGAAAAAAGCCAGTTATCTCCAACGCTGGTCGGCCGACCAGCGTTGGCAAAATACAGTTTTTCTTGAAAATGTCAGTACACCAGGAGCCACGATTTTACAGGATGCTTTAGACTGTCATTCCCAAACAATTCAGTGAGGTATTTCGTGATAATTTGATCATTTCGTTTTTTGATGTTTGCAAATGTTGTATCTTACCTTTAAATTAAAAACAAATATGCAAATTCCTCTCACAGAAAACAGTGTTACTCTTAAAAGGAGAAATCATACCCGCCTATGATAGTCACGTCGTCAAATCCAAGGCCTTCCATGGGCAAGTTCATGCAGGCCACAGCTCCGAGTCTGGTCTGGATTTTATGATAACAGCAAGGAATTTTATTAAAATATGTAAAAGAAATTTCAAAAGTCAGTCATAAATATTCAAATTGAGTATTTTTGTATGCAATTAATCATAATTTAAAGGTATAGTCCATCATTTGTAATTTGTGCATTTTGTTCGTTTGAAGCAACAAAAGTGCTCAAAATCTAAAGAAGGATGCCGAACAACTAACCTGATGAAGTTTCAGCTCAGCTTCAGCTGTATATTTCGAGAAAAACAACATTCTAGGAACTCGATTTCAAATCAAAAGTTGCTGAATCATGTTTTGAATTGGGCCTGAATTGCAGCTACGCGATGTCGCGCACCGATCCGACTACTTATAGCAACTGCGCACGCATGTGCATCGTGTCAACGCTTGCGCGCGCTTCACCCAATAAAAAAACGAACTACTAACGGAAATTTCAAACGGTGCTTCTTAAAATGCACCGTTGGAAAGGCCTTCTTTCGTTGATTTCTTCAAAATGACAGCTTGCCAGAAAGAATAATTTCACAGGGAGTTTAGTCCACTTACTATCTTTCAACCAGTATGTTTTTCAACAATAATTACGCCAGTTACTTTTGGGATAGCTGCAAATGATGGACTCTGGCTTTAAGTGAATGAATACCTCATTTGTGCGTGTTCCATCGTTGCAAAGAATAGCATTCTCCCAGTCTTTGTTCCAATCCTCGAATTTCTTGGAGTAAAAGTCATTACACTGAAAACGAAATCCGCCAAAAACAGTTAAAGGGAAGATACAACATTTGCAAACATCACAAAACGAAATGATCAAATTATCACGAAATACCTTACTAGATTGTTAGGGAATGACAGACTAAAGCATCCTGTAAATACTCCTGGTGTGCTGTCATTTTCAAGAAAACTTGTATTTTTCCAAGACCAGCGTTGGAGATTACCAATTTTTTTTTCAAAAACTGTTCCTAATTGTTTTATAATTAGTTATTCTACGTTTTCTTTGCGATTGATTACACACCTGTGAAGGGGTACAAGCCTGCTAGACTGATTCTCTGACCTTATAATTCCCCAAAGTCTATAAATTGCTCAGTTTCATCTTAAGTGGTGTCAGGGAACCAGACTCCAAGAACATGATTGCATGGTTTTCTTGGTTTTTCCGGTATCTACAAGCCCAAAACGTGAAACAAGTCATTTCAACAATATTTGCTTTAACATACTTATCCTCCAAATCCATATATTTCTGAAAATTGCAGCAAAAACAAATGTTGTGCATTCCCTTTAACCAAACTGAACCAAAACTGATGTTAATTTTAATGCAAACCAATTTTTACTGAAGAAAGGGTGTCAGGTATTTTTTTACTTTTTGCTCCAACATCTTATTGGTAATCAGGAGTGACATTGGGAGAAAATGAAAAATCCACGAAATAATCAGCAGAGGTTTTGCAGGATTAGCGACTTCTTATGTTATCTATAATATTTTTCAGGTAAGAAAAACAAACCTTTGTGGTAAAAGCTCAGGAATTCAAAATTTTCGAAAAGAAAAAAAATTTGACAAAAATCCTCAAATCGGGAAAAATCCTAACAAATCTTACTCCTGGGTAATTTGCGTATTCTATACTAGTTGTGTTACTGTCAGTTTTACAAGGGGATATGGAATATGTATTCTTGCATATACATGAATATGACTCAATTTTGCAAATTCCCTCAATCAAGTAAAACAAAGTGCATTCACATTAATAAAGCACATAGGTGATAGCCAAGCTAAAGGAATAATACACTATGCATCTACAAACTACCACTTTAATCCTTGAATATAATTAAAACCAGATCCCGATTTAATTGGCCAACTGGTACTAGCAAGCAAAATGTCAGCAGGCAATTCCATGAAAATGTCAACCTGAGCCGAGGGTCAAATTTTGTATTTCATAACAAATGATCACGTTCCGACTTCCAGTTTTAAAATTTTCTCCAACAAATAAAACAAAGTGCATTTACCACAACATATATCTCGGTGATTTGGGTTCTGCAGGCCCAAAATGCCTCGAACCAATGAGATATCAGTGGCTGGTGACCAATGGGAAGCAGCGCTTTGGGCATGCCCAGAAGGTGTCTGTAGCTGTCCGCATCCTGGGGATCGTGGTCCCGCAGGTCCCGCTGGAGACGGGTTCCGTAGCCGCCTGCTAGGATAATTATCCTCATTGTGGCCGAAGCTAGACAACAAAAAGCAATCGAAATTTTACATGTATTCACGGGAGTCCTACTTGGAGAAATCAAATATCATGCCTTTTTAGTTTTACAGAATATATTTATTTATTCAAATATATCAACTTCTTCATGTTTTTATCTCGCTTACTTCTATACACAATTCATGATTATGGCCTGGTTGTAGCTTCTCCAAAATCTCGTGGTTATTTTATAGATCTTTTTAAGCTCTGGCAGGAACTTCTACATGTCACTTTGTGGTTGATCGGTTGGTCGGTCGGTCGGTCGGTCGGTCAGTTGGTAGGTCTGTCCCCGGAAAATTGACCCAAAAACGGGCCCCTTCAGTTTCCCATAAAATGTAACTACCAATGGACCAAAAATTGACCAAATGCAACTGAATGCCCTTGTCAGTAAATCACTCTTGGCGAACGTTTTCGGAACACGCCCCTTTGTCTCGATCGATGCGCATGCGCGTCTATTTTGCATATGAAGTCGGACATTCCGGAACCGGGCCAGAGCTAATTGTGCACTCGTACTTGTTTTTTTAAGTCTTTCATAATGTAGTATAGGGCCTACTTTTTTTTTTTTTCCAGGTAGGCATAACTACTTGTTATATGTCAGTAGATACTCGTTTGTCTGGTAATTTAATAATTTTATAATAAAATTTACTGTAATTCAACCTGTGGCTGTGAGAGTCTGGAAAGATTTCCATATACGAAGTTCACTCAACACTCTGTGTACAAACCCTATGAATGAGAGTGGACTGAAAATTTTAAGTGTTTTCTAAGAAAATGCTTGTATTTTCTCACTGCTCAAATTGACTTTGATGACATGAAATTGCTATCTGGGGGCTTGTTAGCCAGTACAGAGGAAAATTAGTGAACTTCACATATGGTAATCTTGCCAACTACATTAGAACATATGACCATTTTCCTTGCTCCATGATATGACGCTCTCCTAAGTTTGAACACGCGATGTGCTCATGATCGACCGTGTACGTGTGCAGCTAGCTTGAGTGCAGCGGCTGTGCAGTGGGGCCGGGCTCTGGCAAACCGTACCTCTGCATGCGATACGCGATATGCAGTGCGGAAGAACGGCTGGTAGGCCAACTGTACTGGTTGCGATATAACAGCTCATCTCGGTTTGCAACACCGTTATTTAATACTTAAAGTCCGTTACAGAACCACTTGCTCTACTGTACAATGAAGAATGTTGTCATGTCCCTTCTAAGTTAACATATTTCATGAGGTTTTCGGAAAAATACCTTTAAAACAGGAGCCCAAATTTCTCCGTGTCTGCCACCGCTGAAATTTCGTGCTGATGTTGTGTGAAGACTGATCCCCTGACAAAATACGCCTCTTACCTAGTATGGCAACGTCTAGTTACCAGACATCCCCACCTTCCACATGCTATCGTCCGATCCATGCGCATGCTTAGTGAAACTGCACTGATTGGCTGAAAGTCACTCAAAGTCGCTGATTTGCATAATAATTTCCACTTTCTTGGAGTTTGATTGGCCTACGAAAATCTACCCTTTAAAGCTGAAACTGAGAAGTTGTTCATCTTCAGTTCAAGCATTCCAAAGCATTGTACGTCTGCACTGTATGTAAATGCATTCATTTGATTAACTTGAAAACAAGCGTTGTGATGTGCGACACGTGATAGTTTAAATACCCTCTTTAAAAAAAAATGGAATTTTTCTCCACACCAATGTTCAATTTGTATGTTTTGTTTTGTTCTGATGAAAACAAACTTCATTCCAATTTTGGGAGTCTGCAAACCCACTGCAAAGAGGCTTTCATTTTTGTTCAATTAATAACCCGCCCTGCGAGAGCAACCAATAATTCAAATTTTGTGAAGAAATAATTCAATAACTAATTGTTATATGGGGATTTCCTTGTTCAATGTCTCATTCGAATGTGAATAACTTGTATCTTTCTAGGAAATAGCAATCGAAAAAAGGGATTTTTTTTGCGAGGTGCAACTCGAACATAGCAATGAAATACATTTTTAACCTAACTCCCTACTGTCTTTTACTAATAACTGGACCAAGTCCGCCAAAATCCATCAATCACACTGCTTCCAATGCATGCTTTGCTTTAGGCCTCCAGGCCCAAGTCCATCATACTCCATCAATATTTAGTCACACCAGGCCTGCAGGGCCAAGTCCCCGAAAATGGGGGGGGGGGGGGGGGGGGGGATTTTGATGGAGTTTGGGGGGTTAGGGTTCAGAGAAATTTAAGAGTGTACATAAAGTAACGCAATTGAGAATTCGTTTTGGCTTAAATGTCCCTTTTTTTTTACCCATCCCACAATTTATTGATCACTAGATTCAAATCCAGAATGGCTTACATAGAAACAACTTACGATCGTCAGAAAAATTGATGTGAATGAAAAAAAGAAACATGTTTCAAACAGAAAAAAAATGCAGACAAACACCACTGACCTTTGGTTTTAGCACTGAACTCAAACAAAAGCCTTTTTTTTAATTCAATATACAACACAGATCAAAGACTAAAATATAACAATAAATATGTGATAACTGTTAGTAATACAGCTGAAATTTATACACCCCACTGAACTACCGTACAATTGGATTATAGTTTTTTTCGTTGTTTCAAAGTAGTTATTAAACTGGCTTAAGACAATTTGTGATGAATGGCTTATAATTCTGAAAGACTTTCATATCACGAAAAGATAAGAGCCCAAATATTAATACAAATTATCATTTATAAACAAAATTAACATGCATTTGTTCCTGTTTTGATTGTGATGCCACCACAGAGTTTACTGAACCACCAAAACAGATTGAAGGAAAACTAAACTCTCAATTTTTTCCCCTCCTTTTTTTGAAATCAAATTGCAAATACTTTACTAACTTTTAAAATTCTTGCAAGTTTTAAGTAAAATGATTAGTTATGTTTGGTCCTAGTGAATTACAAACAATATACAATAAATTGTTTCGCAAAAAAAATTATGAGGAAGTTTTCCATTAAAACAAAGTCATCTTTTTTATTCTTGAAGCAATAAATCACAAATAAATTTTGCAAACAATTAACACAATAAAGTGATGTAAAGTTACAAGTTGCCCAAGGCTTTTTGAAAAGTTTGTGTCGAGTAAGTAATTTACCGATTAAGAACTTCAAACAGTTTGCACGCTCCAATGAGCACTATTATTTTTCCCTTTGATGTTTTCAGAAATAACACATTTCAAAACCATCACCAAAACAACAAACTCAAAAACTTCTTTTTCAATATATTCCTTCACACACTGCATTTCTGAGGTTTCTAAATAATAGAAAGACGATTCAGTTTAACATCAAATTACTTGAATTTGAAAAATAGTCTGATACAACATGTACACTAATCCTATTACGATGCACTATTTACAGAAACAGCTCGGTTAATAATTATATGTTAAAAACGCTCAAGTGCAAATTTTTTTTCGTGAATCTGAAACACAACAATATTGTACACAGTAAAAGCAGGCGTTTCTACAAGACATGTACAAAAATCTGGCCAGTGGTTGGTTACCTCACACCTCACATGCATACAACTGTTTAAGTGCATGAACAAGCAAAGCAACTGTACGGAGTACCAGTGAAATTTTGGGAGGCCAAATACTCTTGTTGCTAGGCAAACAGCACCCTCAAGAGGTGGCACATGGAGTACATTTTTGAAATCTCCAATATGGTTTTTCAAGAACAGTTTGGACTGAAATCGTAGCAAAAATAAAGCTTCCTCATAGTAATGTTTTTCCCCCGAGTCAAGCTGATTTAAAAAATACCCGCTAACAATGCCCATTTAACACTTTTTATGCACAAACCATTTGCTTTGATTTCTTGGCTTTATACACCAAAGCACAAGGCACTTCTAGTCAAATTTTTAATCATTTTTGGGTAAATCTAGAATTTGAGGATGAGCTAAATCTGAGAATTTATGGAATACATTAACAACTGCTCAACACGTACCTCATTTTATGGAAGGTCAACCAAACAATTTGGATGTCAAGTTCAAAGTTTTTCCCTCCCAAAACCTAAACTGTGCAGATTGACAAGTGATATACAAACTTTATGACGTGATATATGAATACAATATAATACGATGCAACAAAATGTTGACTGCTGTCAGTGTGATGTGGGCCACGTTTTTTTAAAAAACTCCTTAGGACGCATGTCACCCTCGGCTTCTGGTGAGGGGGAAAAAAAAAGCCGTGTCCCACACCACCGGAGTCGACAATGGACCGTTCCTGCCTGTCAGTCAAGCATAGGCATTGGCCAATTAGATTGTGACTTTTGGTCATGTGACCGCGGCAGCTCATTCGAATTGGTCATAGGCTCTGTGAGAAGTGAACAGAAATTAAAGGTGGGCGGGGCTTATGGCCAATTTGGAACAGTCCATTACTAATGGCCAATTTGGAAAAGTCCATTACAAATGGCCAATTTGGAACAGTCCATTACTAATGGGCAAGTTGGAAAAGTCCATTACTAATGGCTAATTTGGAACAGTCCATTACGAATGGCCAATTTGGAACAGTCCATTACTAATGGGCAATTTGGAAAAGTCCATTACTAATGGCCAATTTGGAACAGTCCATTACTAATGGCCAATTTGGAACAGTCCATTACTAATGGGCAATTTGGAAAAGTCCATTACGAATGGCCAATTTGGAACGGTCCATTGCTGAAGCCGGTGTACCCTGTAGTTGTACGTGCAGGTTTCTGCAATGCTTAATTCTGCATATCTTGTTTGGTGTACAGGCTGTAGTACTGGCCCTGTAGCTGCATGAGGTCTTCGTGTCGGCCGATCTCGGCCACTTTCCCGTGTCGGATGACAGCGATTTTCTCGGCGTCGTGGATGGTGGACAGCCGATGGGCAATGGTGATGCAGGTACGTCCCCTCTTGGCTTCATCCAAAGCCGCTTGCACCACCTAGAAGGAGGGGGAAAAAATTTAAAAATACAAGTAAGAAAGGATAAAGTATAAAGTAGAGGACAACATTTCAATTGGGAGACACATGATCAAGCAATGGTAGTATATGAGGTGCACTAATGCCCTCTTATGAGGGAGCACAACAGAAAGTGGAGATGAGGTGAACTCACTTCACAGCCATTTTTTCACCAGTAGTAGGCATAGGCATGCACCAAACCTGTTATATTTTAGAATTTTACCTTTTCGCTCTCTGTGTCCAGGGCCGAGGTGGCCTCATCCAGCAGGAGGATCTTGGGATTGCGGACTAGCGCCCTCGCGATGGCCACGCGCTGCTTTTGGCCGCCGGACAGCTGGGTGCCTTTCTCACCGACTTTGGTCTCATAACCCTGTAAGAACAGACATTTGTTATGTTAGTACGCAGAGTTTGAAAAATCTCACAAACAAAAAATGAATAAAGAAAAAGTGAAAATAGAAAGCAAGGAGTTACAAAAAAGTGTCCCATTTCCAAGGGATGAAAAAATCCTCAATGAGTAACTCACAGCTGGCAGCGAGGCGATGAAGTCATGTATGTTGGATTTCTTGGCCGCCTCGATGACCTCCGTCATGGCCACCTCCCGGGAGTTGTCGCCATAGGCGATGTTCTCGGCGATGGTGCGGTCAAAGAGGATGGGTTCCTGGGAGACCAGGCCAATCTGGGCACGCAGCCACTGGATGTTCAGGGTGTCCAGGCCGTGATTGTCCAAAAGCTGCAAGAAATTGCAAAGGCATAGGTCATAATTTTTTGTGACAATGAAACAAAGTGTAGTAAGAGGGATAAAAGGAATCTGTTGACATTATGACACGCATGGCCATGGCGGGGCTCGAACCCTCAATCTCACGATCATGAGGCCTGTGCTCTACCGCTAGACCACACGGTTCAGGGTTGTCGTACTCACCACAGTGCCACTCCTGGGGTTGTAGAACTTCTCCAGGATCTGGATGGAGGTGCTCTTCCCGCAGCCGCTGCTTCCGACCAGAGCGAGGGTCTCTCCGGGCTTGACGGAGACCGTCAGGCCGCGCAGGACCGGCACGTCGAGGCGAGATGGGTAACGGAAGCGGATGTCCTCAAATCGGACCTCGGGGTTGTAGTTGTCCTGTTTGTATGAAAAGAATGAAGGTAATAAATGAGGTTAGAACTGATGGCAATGTTGAAATCAAGTCCATTACACGTCCATCATAAGTGGGTCAGAACTAACCGCAAACCCATCACAAGCCCATTTTAAGTCATCTCAAATCAATCACAAGACCATGACAAGTCTATGACAAGTCCATCACAGGCCAATCACAAGTCCATCACAAGTCCATAACAGGTCCATCACAAGCCCGTTTTAAGTCCAACACAAGTCCATCACAAGTCTATCACATGTCCATCACAAGTCAATCACATGTCCATCACAAGTCCATCACAAGTCAGATCAAAATTTAATGAGGAAGAAAAATGACAAAGGAATACTTTTGTCACCATTCAATTGAGAAGCTCGAAACTTATCTTGGGACTTGTAATGGAAGCTCAAAGTTCTTTCAAGTAACTGATTGTCTTTAATTGTGGCTACTTTCATGGAGCATCGACGCATACAAATTCGCTAAGTGTAGCAAAAACAGGTTACCAGCCAAGAAGTCATGGGATGAATACTGCGTAACTGGTTCCCACCTTCTTCATGCTTAAATTGATAAAATCTGCTGAGCCAAATTTTTTTCTGCTAGGTATTCGGCTTTAATGAGGAAGGAATAAAACGAGACTTGCCATAGTCTCTCCCTCGGTGCTGTACGAGTCAATGGCGGGCTCCCGGTCCATCAGGCGGAACATGTTGGCGCAGGCAAACTTGGCCTTGGAATAGTCTGGCGCCAGGGCAGTGGCTCCGCCGAGAGCAAAACCTCCAAAGATGATCGCCGAAAACACCCTGTCAACGCAAGAAGCACACAATACGAGTACAGGAACTGTTTTTTGCGAAAACGAAAAAAAAAATACATAGTCAAACTCCAAAAATGTATTCACTGGTTTATTGACACAAGAGGGCGGTATTGACTTACAGGAAGACATTCTCGAACAGCATCGTTCCGTCGGCCACAAGATGGCCGCCCAGTCTGAAGGCGGCGGCGTAGGCGAAGAAGATGATTGCCTGGGAGAGTCCGTAGGCTAGGCCGCTGGCCTGAGCTCGCTTCATGTTGGTCCTAACAAACCAGCAAGAAATGAACTTCAATCAGTTTTATCAAGTTCGACTTCTTCAATGAAGGGAACATGAAAGACTACTGAGTAACATGGAAGTACACATGTGTGACCCTTGACATACATAAATATACTTGTAGGTCAGGCCAGAAGTATGGTCAGACATCAGACCACATCAGACCACCTCCCACTGTCCAATGAGAACCCATTGTAATACGACTCCTTAGGACAACACCCAATATTCTGTGCTGTCTCCTGTACGTATTCTTCGCTTGGTTATTAGCACTCAATAAAACAACACTAAGATCTTAATGCCGAGTCTTAGATCTTACATACTGTTCTTCATGTTTGATACCTATAAATTCAAAAACAAAGCCAAACAAAAAACCTAAACCATGTGGCTAGTGGTTAAGGTTTGTGACTCATGATCAGAGGGTCAGAAGTTCGAATCCAGCCAGTGGCCATATGTTGTGTCCTCAGGCAAAGTTACTTTATCCCCACTTGCCTCCTTCCACCCAGGAGTATAAATGGTACCGGCATTAGCTGGGGAGTAACGCGCGATGGACTGACATCCCGTCCAGGGGGAATAAATATATCCTCAGTCGCTTCACGCTTAGAAAACTGGAGATACACGCTGGCCTGACGGGCCATATCAGCTTGTGACAGACTTGACTTACTTGTAAGGTCCCACAAGTAGATCGTAGTAACTCTTGTAGAAGGTTTCCTCGCGAGTCAGGGAAGCCACGGTACGGATGTTCTCGATAGCTTCAGTAGCAATCTGTAGCAATAAATGAATGAGGACACGTAACTAGCAGTGAATCTTCAACACATTACATGGAAATCCGCGTGAATGTATGCAAATTATATGCACGACATCTGAATTCCGCCTCCTGTGTGCATTCAAAATCACGACAGTAATGTTCGTGCACAACCGGCCTACAGCAAAATAGGCGATAGGCCACGAACATACAATTTCGGAGGGAATGAGCTTGGATTTTTGCTGAATTTGCAAGTATCTCTGGCAAATTATGAGTAAAGAGGGAAATATAGCTGTTCAAAATTTACAACCTGGGCAGTTGGAGACACTGGTGATTTTGTGTACTTTTTGTGGTAAGACAGGCGTGAGTTACGTGATGATCGTGAGTTCAATCACCGGCGTGGCGTCCATGCACAAAAGCCGAACAGCGACTCAAGATAAACAATCGTGATGCGCGCGCGCAGTGACGATCCAATCAAAGGCTTTAAATGGAGCTAGTTACTGAACCCCATATATTTGGGGGGGGGGGGGGGGACGGGAAAGATGTCCTTAGAAGCCCCTTTTCCGTACCTTTCCTGAAATCTCCAGAGCTTCCTTGTCCTGCTGGGAGGAGGATTGGATGAGTTTCCACTCGACGGTGCCAGCGATGGCGATGAACGGCAGGAAGCCCAAAACCAGCAGGGTCAGCTGCCAACCGTAGATGAAAGCGATGATAATGGCAACGCCGATGTTGCACAACGACTGCATCATGACTCCGATGCGGGCACCGGTGGCCTGACGGGTACCATGCAAAAACAAAATTACTTAATTATGAAAGTAAACTACTGTATTAAGTAGTAGGTTTTGGGCACCGGTTGTCTAACTGGTACCAAGCAAATACATCATAATCAACAAAACTTTCTGTATTTTTGAAATACTGGTTTTAAGCACCGATGGCCTGATAGGTACCAGGCAAAAACAAAATAGTAATCAAGGTACAGTTTTGTATTTATGATTAATACTAGTTTTGGGCGCCCATCGTTTGATGAGTACCAAGCCAAAAAAACAATAATAATAATTAACAATAAAAATTGATTTCGTCCAGCTCATTATCCCCCCCCCCCACTGTCTCTATTGGCTTTGAGATCAGGGGTAATAATTTATATTTAAATTAATAATAATCCCATTTTTGGACAGAACTTACCCCTTGGACTTCAGAGGCTTCGGTTGCTAGTCTTGTTGTCAATGCTCCGGTGCTATTCTTCTTGTCATCAAACCATCCAATCTCCTGCAACAAACAGTGGTAATTAGGTACAAAACAGTAAAAGTCTGCTGGAGTCTGAGACTAACAATGACACTGTTTAAGTCTAGTATTGAATTGAGTTCTGGATTTTAAAATGTGGATGATTGCTTGTGGTTGGACTTTATAGTCTGGACTCTGAAAGTCTGGACTCGGACTAGGGGCCGTATATAAGGTCTCAAGAACTTGCTTCCTTGCAGTCAAGAGAGGGCGCTGTGCAGAGTACGACTGGTGGCCATTACCTGACGGAGCATAGCTTTGAACGCCATGTGTCGCAGTCGGATTGTCAGCTCTTCTCCTGATTTGCCAAGTGCTGCTCCCTAAAACAAAAAAAGTGGATAAATATGATAAAATATGAACTATCCAATATACATATTGATTGGCAATTAGGGTAAAAGTACAAAATTAATGCATTCAAACGGAGTGTACGCATTCTAAAAGGATGGGAAATGGTTCGAAAAAAAAGGAGCATTCTGAATGAAACAGGAGCATCCAAAAAGAACAGTGCCGGATTTCCCCAAACATCTTTACAACACATCTTAGGACTTGAGATGAATTCCTGCACTTAGATCATTCCTAGCTAAGATGCATCTTAAGACTGATTTCACTTAACACATCTTAAACAAGAAATACAGTAAGGGAACAGCTATTACTTGGACGAGGACAAAATTGCTCATTTGACAGCTATATCATGTTTTTTTTTATCATCTTTTTTTTACACCTAGTTTTTCCATGTGTGTGCACAGAGCACAAACTTTGTTCTGAAAATCTTGTCTGCTGATTATAATAATGATCAGTTCAGCCGCGTTGCAAAAGGAAGTTACGATGCGTTGAATGCATTTTAAGTTTGGTGACATCAATCAGAGGACGCATCCCGAGTTAAAACGAGTTACTCTTCCCAAGACGCGTCTTTAGTGATTCGTGAAATCGGCCCCAGGAACATTTTGAAAAGAACGGAGACATAACACAAGGAATAGGGTATGTTCCAAAAGAACAGGTACTCATTTTGAATGTTACAAAAGCAACATGACGGTTTCTACGTTGGGCTACTCACCTGGACCAGACTAGCCACCATCGTGATGACACCGATTCCGGCAAAAAGAAGACAAAACAGGGTGGTCTGTGAGTTGATCAGGTCCACTTCAGTGACTTTGTCGTAGGAATACACCTGAAAGGAGGCAGACCAGAAGAAAGAGATTAACACCACCTCAATCCTAACAATCCCGGATCCTTCAAAATCCATCAGGTTTTGGAGGATTCTCTAGGATTCAGGAAGGCACGATCCAGCCACTATAATTTTAGAAAGGACATAATGCAGATTGAAATGTAAGGGAACATCTCAAAAAGCGGAATGCCTGGATCCTTCCACCAGGGAACATCGCCTGTTCCAATTGGGAACATGCCTTGATCCCACTGGGAACAGCGCAGGAATGCTAGGTGATCCCACGTAGTGTATGCCCGTGCACGCTTACTCGGGAATGGCCTGTTCCAATTGGGAACATGCCTTGATCACACTGGGAACAGCCTAGGAACGCTAGGTGATCCCACGTAGTGTATGCCCGTGCACGCTTACTCGGGAATGGCCTGTTCCAATTGGGAACATGCTTTGATCCCACTGGGAACAGCCTAGGAACGCTAGGTGATCCCACGTAGTGTATGCCCGTGCACGCTTACTCGGGAATGGCCTGTTCCAATTGGGAACATGCCTTGATCCCACTGGGAACAGCGCAGGAACGCTAGGTGATCCCACGTAGTCTATGCCCGTGCACGCTTACTCGGGAATGGCCTGTTCCAATTGGGAACATGCCTTGATCACACTGGGAACAGCACAGGAACGCTAGGTGATCCCACGTGTAGTGTATGCCCGTGCACGCTTACTCGGGAATGGCCTGTTCCAATTGGGAACATGCCTTGATCCCACTGGGAACAGCGCAGGAACGCTAGGTGATCCCACGTAGTGTATGCCCGTGCACGCTTACTCGGGAATGGCCAGTCCCAGTTGGAACCATGCCGGGAACAAAGCACGTTCCCTATGGGCATGCACAGTGTTCCTTAAAGCTTTAGTCCATCATTTGCAGCTATCCGAAAAGTAGCTGGCGTAATTATTGTTGAAAAACATACTTGGTTGAAAGATAGTAAGGGGACTAAACTCCCTGTGAAATTATTCTTTCTGGCAAGCTGTCATTTTGAAGTAATCAACGAAAGAAGGCCTTTCCAATGGTGCTTCTTAAGACGCACCGTAGGAAAATTTAAATTAGTAGTTCGTTTTGTTATTCGGCGAAGCGCGCGCAAGCATTGGCACGACGCACACGCACCCCCGGTTGCTTTAATTCGTCAGATCAGTGCGCGACATCGCGTAGCTGCATTCCGCTCAGCGAGAACATGTCTCGGACGCTGAATTTAGGCGCAATTCAAAACATGATTCAGCAACTTTTGATTTGAAATTGAGATCCTAGAAGCTGTTTTTCTCAGAATACACAGCTGAAGCTGAGCTGAAACTTTATCAGGTTAGTTGTTCAGTACCCTTCTTTAGATTTTGAGCACTTTTGTTGCTTCAAACAAACAAAATGCACAAATTACAAATGATGGACTATAACTTTAAAGGCACGTTCCATACTTTTGAGACAAACGCTAAGTGACAGAGGGTGTCCCATCTGATTCCCCACAGTGGTAGATTACTTGAAGGATTTTTGGGAAAAGGCCAAATGGCCAGGGCACGGTACCGGCAGGTTAACTCAAAACATGAAAACCAATTAAAGTTTTTTATTTTTTTGTTTGTTCCAAAAGCATTTCGTGAGTCTGTTCACTAGGCTCAATGAATCATTCTAGCTCTGTTCATCTCTGCTTTCTGTCCATTTCTCGCAGTGTTTGTGACCCATTTTGACGAAGTTTGTTGAATTTGGGCGATTCACAATGCAGTGCGCCACCAAGAGTTTGCCAAAGAGCGTTTGTGTTTCCGAGTGCATTGTGGGAGATGGTCGACAATTCACAGCGTGGGACATTTGAAATTGTTCGTTTTTCCCGTCAGTAGTTTCGTCAGCGAATCATTTATTTATCTATTTGCCCTTTTTTTTTTTTTTTTATCAATATGGTGTTTTGTGTAAGGTGGCAGAAAGCTATGCTCCAATTTGTAACAAATTAGCTTAAGTTGTCTACTGACACGCATTCAAATGGGCCATGTTCTGTTAACCGTAAACTTGAGAAATGGACTCTCCATGGCAAACTCTTGGTGGCGCACTGCATTGTGCATCGCCCGAATTAGCTGCACCAGGCACAGCAAAGAATGATTTAAGTCTATACCTTCAGCACGCGACTGAAAATCACAGCGAAGGCGGGTTGCACGGCACCGTTGATGCCCGCAGCAATGCTGCCGATGACGATATAAAACCACTCCGGTGCATTGAGCTTCATGATGCGACCGAGGCTGAAATCCTTCAGCTTTTCCTCCTCAGTCTCCTACCGACAGAAGACAAAAAAAAAAGGGAATTTTCTGTCAGATGTTAAAGATTTATTGAAAAGTTCAGCCGTTGCCTCTCGGAGTGATCCCCGTTTGCTATTTTCTAGGTTTGTAGCATTGCTAATGTTGTTTGCATCGTGACTTTGGGTGTGATCGCTGGCTGTATGGCATATATAGGTTTATGGCTTCTGACTAGCGCCCCTTGAACAAAGACATTGACTAAATTTGGGAACCAGCAACATCTAGGGCTGGATAGCTAGCTCAGTTGGTAGAGCACTGGAACGGTAATCCGGAGGTCGTTGGTTCAAACCCCGCTGTAGTCAATTTCTTTGTTCAACTTAGAAAAAAAATTAATTTCCTCTTGTGGTTTATTTGAAAAGATTTAAATCCTAACAAACGTTTAACTGGGCAAAATCCAGAGCATCGAGACATTGTTACTTCTGGACAAATTTTCTTTTGCACAAGGTTAAAAATTGATGAGAAAATAGGAACTGATCATCTCCAGAGAACAGTGCTAAGAATATTGATGTGCTAGGCCACAGCCAGTGGAGTACCAGTCCATCATGTCAATAGTGATATACATCTCATTGACCTTTCGGCTGGTAACCGGTTTCTGCTAAGCGCTTCTTTAAAGCGGAAAAGCTGTTTACCAACCTCACGCGCTTAGTAAAAATCATCTCAGTACCAGTCGTGAGCAATATACACAGGGTTCTACCTTAACATTTTTGTTCACTAGCCAGCTGGGCTACTGAAACAGACACTTAACTGGCCCGCGGGCATTTTCACTAGCCCACTTTTTTAGCTCAAATACACAATGCCGTATTTTTCAGGCTCAATTCTGAGGCAATTTTGTCAGTGTTTTAACAGAGCTAATAATTGAACCCTTTAAAACGATTGATAAATTAGAGACACAAATTGATGAGTTTGCTTTCTGATTTTAATGATTTATTTCTTCCTGTACGTTCATCTTTGCCGTATCCCACTATTTTTTTGACTCGCCAGCCGGGCTACTTAAGGAATAGTTTGACTGGCCTGCGGCTGTTTTGACTAGCATTTGGCTAGCGGTCTACCGGTAATTTCGAACCCTGAATATATATTGCATGGCACTTCGGTTGGTTACCTGTTTTCGATTAGCAAGTATTGTTTCAGCTTAAGAAATTTGTTATTAAATGTTTTGTTCACCTCTTCTTCCCCATCTTTGGAGTGGGTGGACACGACGGAGTGCATGCGCTTCATACCCTTGAAGCTGGACGTCCTGGCATGGGGGGTTCCCGGCTCCGGGGTGCCTGGATGCTGAGTGCCGTCCATCAACGGAGCGCCCTCTATTGACAAGCAAATACCAGCTCAACAAATGAATCATCAACAAATATATCCAGGAGGCAGAGAGTCATACATGGGATGTTTTTCAAATCTTGGCTATGTTTCCAGCTTTGGCCCCATCTCTGGCCTTGGTCGCATGGTCACATATTGAGCCAGAGACAGTGAAGTAAGGAGCCCAAGTCAAAGTCATATCCACGGTTTGCAAAACACCTAATTTGTGAAGTGAAAGATGTGCTACAGGGTGAGTCAAAAAAGCGGAACTCAAACGCAAAAAAAAATATATTTCACATTTTAAAAATATATGTAGCACCAAACATAATAATGACTAGAAAGCCAATCTCAAAAACTACTTTTAGATGAAAAAATTTCTGAAATTGCTCAATCCGTTCAAAGAATATCACCATTTAAACGCAATGACCCGAAAACCTGTTTTGTCAAAAAACAAAACAATTTATTGTGTATTCTGACTGTTTGGTACAACAAAGAAAATGACAAAGAATACTAGGCAAACAATACAATTGATAAAATCCACTTTTTTTCAAAAGACGGGCCTTCAAAAGGACTCTGTTGAATATTTTTACCTTTAAAACTGAGGTTTTATCACTGGTGATGTTTGAAGACAATTGTGACTAAGATTCTTGAAATCGCATTTTTGGACGAAAGAGGTTTTAGGGTTATTGTGTTCAAATGGTGATTTACACTTTGAATGGATTGAGCAATTTAAGTATTTTTTTCATCTAAAGGTAGTTTCTGAAATTGGCTTTCCAGTCATTATTATCTTTGGTGCTACATGTTTTTTAAATACAAAATATATTTTTTGAGGTTTGGGTTTCGCTTTTTTTTTTAATAACCCTGTGCATGTATATAGACAAATTCAAGCATGCTACCACTGTACACCAATTGAGGCCCCCGTCAATGGCGCCATGAGGTAGTTGCTTTGTACAATAGCTAGTATATAATGCTGTCGCCATTGAAAGGGGCCTCCGTGGTTGTACAGTGATAGCTGCTCAGATTGGTCCATCCCAGGAGTGCGTCAACTAGAGAGGGGGCACTCCAGTTACTGGCGATCAAACAGCGCCACCTACTGTCAGGAGTGTGAACAGCTCATTAAATTAACCAACAAGGGTTTGATCCTCCACCACCAGTTTAGTTTCAGTGTTATTTTTGTGTGCAGTTTGTTTTCCCAAAAATTGCATGGAAAAAAACCTTTTCCTGCTAATAGGTCTCTCTCAAAGGCAGCCATCAATGCAATCAAGCACGCATTACGCAGTGTTGAAAACGTTCCAAACACACGCGCTTGTCGCTCAAAATGTGCTCGAAATACGATGCAGCCGATGCGCGTTATGCAAGTTTACGCTCAAAATGCCCATGCACATGGCTGGTCTGTAGGAAATAATAATAATAATAATTTGGGAGGCTAATCATCCTACTAGCAGCTGGTATGCTGAATTGTGAAGGACGCGGCTACAACGTGGTCGGGCCGCTGGCACGTAAAGGTGCCTATGGCTGCCGGCCACATCGACCCATATATGACCACGGAGCACAGCCTGAGATCGAAAGTGTTTGATTTTTCCGGAGGGAGGAAAACCAGAGGGCCCGGAGAAAAACCCTCGTGGCACAGGAGAGAACCAACGCACAACTCTACTCACATGTGATCCACGGCCAGGATTCGAACCGTGGTCACCTTGGTGAAAGGCGAGCGCTTTACGCACAAGCCACCCATGCCACCCAAAATGACGTCATTTGAGAGAGACCAATAGGACAGTGTTGTTAATACCACTTTTGTTATGTTCATTGTTTATCCTGAAATATTTGATACATCAACGGTCAATTACGATGTGTTTTTTTTTTCACCGATTCAAAATAAATGAAAAGTTGGACAGGAAATGTTGTGAATCCTTGCGACGATGGCAAGAGATGTGAAAAATATCTAGAACAAAAAATGTAAACATTCTAAAATATTATGAGTGGTTGAAGGAAAATGTAATGTTCATGTATGATGTTCATGATATTAACGATTGGTGCAAAAATGTTCCATTATGGAGTACCGTAGTGAATACGTCACGCGCACAAAATGTGTGTGAAAGACATTAGCGCGTGCTTCCGCCCGTGAACCAGCACGCGCGCGTACTCCATTCGTTTGCACTACATTTTCTGGTTCTAAGTGACGTCACACTTCGGTACTCCATAGAACCAACTAGATCATCGCGATGATTTTTAAAAAAAATAACTCCAAAATTGTCAGAATGTTTAACATTTTTTACACTTATTTTTTTGGCTATTTTCCAAAAAAGATTAGCTATTTGCAATTTTCAGATAATGTAGTTTGGCAATTTTTTAAAAAGAACATTTCTGCACCATCATAGACAAATATTTTTTTAATGCAAGTTAAGCACGCAAGAATGCCTATGTTAAGCACACAAGAATGGGTGATGGACAGAAGTGTATACGTATGTAAAACAAAATTTGGTGAATATTTTGGGTTAGAAACTTAAAATCTATTCCAGTCTGTTTAGTGAATTGTTTTCAGCAAAATAAAAAAATTCTCTTCAACTTCATCTTGGAAGCATATTATTTCCTTTTCAAAAGACAAGTTTCTTTCTAAAAACACAGAGCTAGCTTAATAGCTCAGTTGGTTGGTTCAAATTCATTCCATTTTGGGGTTTCAAACTTTCTCTTCAAAAAAGGAAAGAAAGAAATATCAAAAAGAGGCGATTTGTTGTGGGAGAATTCTTTTTATGATTCAAAACAAAGAACACTTTTGGATTTTGCCAGACAATTTTTATAAAACCAAATACACAAAGCATTGAAGAAAGATGTTTTGTGGATTTTTGGGTGAAAATATGAATAGATCACACATAGGATACAGATGTTTGGATGACTATTTGTCGGTAACTTACCCATGGGTTTCTCATGGTCTGTTTTATAATTGATGAAAAGATTCGGAATAGAAAAAACATTGGAGGATAAATGCTTAAAAGCAGAAGCAGGCAAGTGTTGCAAAAATATGAAGAGAAATGTGCTAAAATGGCTCGTTGAGCCACGCAGTAAGCAGAAGTTTGATGACTGCTTTCGGGACGAATAGCGTCCGATCGTAGGGCGTCTGATTATCATGTGACCATCCATTTTCCCCGTGATTGACCACCATTGCAGTAGGCAAGCGTTTGGTTAGCAAACACGTTGTATGTTGTAAACAAGACAGTAAGGCTTAGGTTCACGTAAAATCAACCGCTTATGGCATAATGGCATTAGCTGGGCTGTGTACAGTAGTGCGATTGTCATAATCGTGCCCAACCAGCATTGGGTGTTGGCTCTACGTTTTTCTCACAGTTTTTGCCAACCATCACAGCTTTGACGGCTTGCCTACTATGGCTACTCCGTGCAGCACTATACAATTTTTGCCTACTACAATGGCGACGCTGGGGTTCCGGTACCCAGATGTAAACAATTTATTGAATGTAACTGTCAAGAGCTTCATATGATAAAGAATGTGTACACAGTCAGGCATTTCTTTGTCGTACAGTTCAGCATGCAAATATAGAAAAGTAAACACGACCAAAGTTCAACAGGTATATTTCCCCACCAGCCATACATTTTGCTTTTCATGAAAAAAACACCAAAAACTGTTTTTATGACCAGATATATATTTCCCCTCCACATGCAAACAGCAAAGCAGACAGCCACAGCCATCAGAGAAGTTGTAACAATAACAAAGAAAAAATGCCATTTTTTTTGTCATCGTTTTCTACACTCCCGCTAGATTTTATCTTGCCCAAAAAAAACCACCTAATAACGTTTAGGGCTGTCCCGATTATACCGAAATTCGATTATTCAATCGTCGACCGAATATTCAAAAAGCTTTTTGCAGGTTTGAATATTCGAAAACAAAAAACTACGCATATACGCATGACTGTATTGTTACTGTATCATAAGTTTGCGCCATTTTATTGCCAGGTTCCACGTTTTTGTCGACGGTAAATTTTTTGTCAATTGTTTCTATACTTTTAGCAGGTTGAAGCCCTTGGAAGTTATTAAAATACCGACTGCAAAACACTCCATATCGATCACTGCACGCACATTTTAAACAGGCGCGCTGCGTGCAACTTTTGACCGGCGCTGCACACAGCTGTAGCTGGCAGTTTTGAATATCTGAATATTCGGTCAGACACTGTTACGAGTAATTCAATACTACATTATGCCGAAATGAACAGCCTTAGTAAAGTCACTGAATACATACACACACAGACAACGAAACCTTGTACAATAAAAAGAAACCACTTTTCACAAATTAACAGAAATTCGTCTCGTGAACTACTCTACAAGTGACGATCATGCAGGAGGCAAAATCAAAAATTTGCACAAGGTGTTAAATTTACTTACTCTCCTGAATCGCAACTGCACTTTTTTTAGGACTCACAGCTTAGGTAAATGGGTTAGCAAAAAGTAAAGCATACAAAAAAAAAAGTCAGTATTATGTTATTAAGCAATAATGAGATTTTTAATTTGAGATCAGCGGGCATGAGCTCAAATGTTATGAATGCCGTAATTTTTTGCGCAAAATGGCTCGGTGGTGCAATGCATTGTGGGAGAGATGCAGTCGCTGCAAATATTGCATCTGAATGTGCATGAACACGCAGTTTATGCATGAGCAACGCGGCAGAGGTGTTATTGTCCGTTATTTTGCTTTTTGTCACTACCAAGAGGCGAATGTCAATAGAGTCTGAAAAAAAAGAAGAAAATCTTACTTTCTTTTATGATCTTCTCTGTTTCTTCCTTGTCCTCATCGTCCAGATCCTCTTCCGATTTGTCGGCCTCCTCGGGTTTTTCCTCCTTGCGCGCCTGCATGTAGACCAGCTGCTGGTAAACACCGCCGTCTATCTCCATCAGCTGTGCGTGGCTGCCCCGCTCCACGATCACCCCGTCCTTGAACGCACAGATCATGTCGGCGTTGCGGATGGTGGACAGGCGGTGGGCGATGACCAGAGTCGTCCGGCCGCTCTGGGCCTTGTCCAGCGCGGCTTGGACAGTGCCCTCGCTCTCCGTGTCCAGGGCCGAGGTGGCCTCGTCCAGCAGGAGGATCTTGGGGTTGCGGACTAGCGCCCTCGCGATGGCCACGCGCTGCTTCTGGCCTCCAGAGAGCTGGGCCCCTCTCTCGCCAACCAGGGTCTGATATGCCTGAATTAAGAACATCATTGAAAATGATGCTACTCTTTTGCAACAGTACTTTCAATCACAAAAAAAAGTTGGAGTTTACGCATTAGTTCCTATATTTTCCTTGTTTTTCCATGGGCCGTTTCCCTTGGGCTTCAAGTTCAACCCTGAACAATTCCCATTTTTTTCTAAACGTTTTCTTGGGAAACATTGTCCACAACCCTCATACATGTAAGTACAGAATTCAAGAGATAGAGCCTTGCAATTCAACCTCTTTGGGTGTGTTTCCTAGTTCTATTCCTTCTTTTTCCTTAATTTTCCTTGTGTTTCCTTAACTTTTCCTTAAGTTTTCTTATGTTTCCTTCAAATTTCCTTGTTCTTCCTTGAGCCCTTTTGAAGCTCCACTTCCCTGAGCTTCAAGTTTCGTATTACAAAAATTTTAAGATTTTTTTCCCTTGTTTTACTGGGAAAAGTTTGTCGAAATACCAATTTTTCCATCCTTTCATTTCTCCTTGTTCTTCCAGAACACATCCATTTTTTCCCCTACATACCTCTGGAAGTGCCATGATAAAGTCGTGGGCATTAGCCTCCTTGGCAGCGGTCATGATCTCCTCCATCGTGACGTCCATGCGGCCGTAGCGGATGTTCTCCTCGATGGAGCATCCGAAAAGTATCGGCTCTTGACTGACCACGCCAGTGTTCTGGCGAAGCCACTTCACGTTCAGATCTTTGATATTGTTGCCGTCAATTTTCACCTGTAAGACAGAAAAAGGATGCAATTTTTTTACCCTTACCGCCCTCACTGTTTTTGCTTGGAATCATCCTGAATCCTCCAAAATCCTCCACTATGCATGTAACCAATGGCACATTCTTTGTACTTGAAACTTTCAAGATGCATCGAGCCTCACTTGAAGGCCAGTGGCTGGGATGTCTGTTCCTCAATCCTACAAAATCCTACAAAATCCTCCACTATGCCTGTAACCAATGGCACATTCTTTGTACTTGAAACTTTCAAGATGCATCGAGCCTCACTTGAAGGCCAGTGGCTGGGATGTCTGTTCCTCAATCCTACAAAATCCTATAAATTCTCCACTATGCATGTAACCAATGGCACATTCTTTGTACTTGAAACTTTCAAGGTGCATCAAGTCTCAAATGGCTGGACTGTCTGTTCCCTAATCCTACAAAATCCTCCAAAATCCTCCAAAATCCTCCACTATGCATGTAACCAATGGCACATTCTTTGTACTTGAAACTTTCAAGATGCATCGAGCCTCACTTGAAGGCCAGTGGCTGGGATGTCTGTTCCTCAATCCTACAAAATCCTACAAAATCCTCCACTATGCATGTAACCAATGGCACATTCTTTGTACTTGAAACTTTCAAGATGCATCGAGCCTCACATGAAGGAATAGTGACTGGACTGTCTGTTCCCCAATCCTACAAAATCCTACAAAATCCTACAAAATCCTCCAAAATCCTCCACTATGCATGAAACCAATGGCACATTCTTT
Organism: Patiria miniata; assembly: GCF_015706575.1. Lineage (NCBI taxonomy): Eukaryota > Metazoa > Echinodermata > Asteroidea > Valvatida > Asterinidae > Patiria > Patiria miniata. The sequence continues at coordinate 11,726,879 of NW_024037054.1, forward strand.
GTACTTTAGAAATGTTCAAGATGCATCAAGCTTCACGTAGAGGAATGGTCGAGCTGTCTGTTCCTCAATCCTACAAAATCCTACAAAATTCTCCACTATACTTTTGAAATGTTCAAGATGCATCGAGTTTCACGTAGAGGAATAGTGGCTGAGCTGTCTGTTCCTCAATCCTACAAAATCCTCCGCCATGCATGAAGCCAATGTCAAGTTCTTTGTACATGAAAATTTCAAGGTGGATCGAGCTTCAACATAAAGGAATAATAGTTGGACTGTCTCTTCCTCAATCCTCCAAAATCCATGAAACCAATGTTACATTCCTTGTACTTGAAACTTTTAAGATGCATGGAGCCTCATAATTATAAAGAAATAGTGGGTGGGCTGTCTGTTCCTCAATCCTACAAAACCTTACCAATACCAAACAGATGGATTTTGAAAGAATCAGCAGTTGGGCTGAAATGGTTTCTGAATATCCCATTGGGTTCCTAAACAGTGATGGATTTTGAAGTATTTAGGAAGGCTTCAATGGAAATGCCTCAGCAGTTAGATCAAGCATCATAGGAAAATGTTCATTTGTTGTCCAAATAAATAATAATAACAATAAATAATAATAAGAACTATTACCGAGAATGGGTCATTTGGGAGACATTCCCATAGACTTGTGCACAAAATTTTTCAAACTTAAATGTGCCCTAACCCAATATTCCCTTGTCCTTTTTTAACGAATTTCGGTATTTTTCCTAATTAGACCATGAGCAACAAATACAACCTGATTGCGACGGTAAAATTTTGCCTCTAAAGGGGGGCTGCGCCATTAGGGAGACAGTTATGTGTCTCCCTAAAAGCCGATGTCTCCCTATTATTGAAGAAATTACGATAACGTGTCTCCCTAATGGTACATTTGTAGGAATAATGACATTTCTTAAGCCATTTGCTAAGCGGTTTGTTATGTTCCGAGCTTACCACTCCCTCTATGGCGTCGTAGAATCGCTGGATTAGTTGGACGGTTGTGCTCTTCCCACAACCGCTGCTACCCACCAACGCCACGGTCTGGCCTTGCTTGACCTCTAGGTCTATACCATTCAAAACCTAGGGGAGTAAGAAACGATGAGGGGACACATATGAATTTAAAAATCCACAATTATCCATACAATAAAATTTCTAGGGTGTTATTTTAGTATTCAAATTTAAATTTGAACTAAATATGTTCTAATGTTTCGTTTTTCGCAATTTTATTTAAAAAAATTCATACCTTGACTTCGGGCCTTGAGGGGTAAACAAAATGGACTCCCTGAAAGCTGACTTCACCGATCATGGAGTCCGGTTTCAGACCCTCCTCAGAACTGCTGTCTATGTTGGGCACCTGCATGGGAAGGGAACCAGACCGAGTGGTTATAAGCTATATAGTCCATCATTTGCAGCTATCCAAAAAGTAACTGGCGTAATTATTGTTGAAAAACATACTTGGTTGAAAGATAATAAGGGGACTAAACTCCCTGTGAAATTATTCTTTCTGGCAAGCTGTCATTTTGAAGTAATCAACGAAAGAAAGCTTTTCCAACGCTGCTTCTTAAGACGCACCGTAGGTAATTTAAATTAGTAGTTCGTTTTGTTATTCGGCGAAGCGCGCGCAAGCATTGGCACAACGCACACACACGCACGGTTGCTATAATTCGTCGGATCAGTGCGCGACATCGCGTTGCTGCAGTCGGCTCTGTGAGAACGTGTCTCGGACGCTGAATTCAGGCCCAATTCAAAACACGATTCAGCAACTTTTGATTTGAAATTGAGATCCTAGAAAGCTGTTTTTCTCGGAATATACAGCAGAAGCTGAGCTGAAACTTCATCAGGTTAGTTGTTCAGTACCCTTCTTTAGATTTTGAGCATTTTTGTTGCTTCAAACGAACAAAATGCACAAATTACAAATGATGGACTATATAAAGAGGAACTATTGTGATAAAGCACATTGCTCAAGGACATGAAAATTGAGCAATGTGAGCCAGCTGATTGACTATTTTTTGTCTTTACCTGGTCGATGATTTTCCAGATGACAGCAGCAGCCCCCCTGGCCTGGGAGATGTTGCCGATGTTCGGCCCGGCTTGCCCCAAGGAGAAGGCCCCAAACAGCACGGAGAAAAACACCTAATATCAAACAAAATATTACAACACTTTTAGAACTTTACACCTAAAAATGGAATCGGAACGAACAATGATGGAACTCTTTAGAGCTGTTAAAGGAATATACAACATTTGCTAACATCAAAAAACAAAAAAAATAAAACTACCAAATTATTATGAAATTTCCTAAATGACGACTTACAGCAAAAGTCGGCATTCGCAAAAGTCGTCACAAATTCTCGGGTCCCGAAAGTGCCGACTTTGCCGGAGTTTACTGTATTTTTTATTTTTTTAAAAAATACCTGGGAGTATTTGAACTTACCACTAGGATGTCTCCAGGGGCGAGCTCGTTGTCCAAAAATAGCTTTGTGCCGTACCTGTAAAAATATCATCCAAGAGTTCTCAATCAGTAACACAGTTTCAGACAAAAATGTCAAAACCTGATGACAAAAGAATTGCATTTGTAAAAGATTAGCAAAAATAGATTTTTAAAATTTTGTTGGGTCCTTTTCTGCAATTCTTGCATCTGTTCTTCATTTGAGCTAGACCTGGCTTGAAGCAAAGATTCAAATTTTCGGGGAAAAACCATCCAAATCGCCAGAATAGTTTGCATACTTTTATTAAACACAACACAAGGATGACACTCACGTAATACTAAGATAACACTACGATAACACTTGCGTTATTCTCAACTTACACTAGAATGGCATTTGAATAACACTAAGCTAACACTACATTGATACTAGAGTAACACAAGGATAACACAAACATAACACCAGTGCCTACCAGAAAGCCAAGCCGTAGGCGCCAAACATGACCATATACACCACGCCGATACCGGCAGCCTGGGCGACGTTTCTCTTAATACCTTGCGATTTGGCTTCCGTCAGCCTGTAAGAATACCTAAAGAAAGAGAAAATCAAAATCCAAATATTCAAAAATGCCACCACCGTTTCTAAAGTATGATTTTTTCCCAGCAAAAATGTCAACCGAACAGCGCCCTCTATCGGCTAGGAGCAAAAGGGCCAATAAGGGAAGAGCAAGAAGGCCAACCTGTCGACTTCTTTTGCCTGGCCGCCGAAGGCCACCACAGTTCGGATGGAAGACAGAACTTCTTCCGCGATGGCTCCAGCCTTGGCGTAGCACTGGAGTTCCTTCTGCGAGAGAGTTTGCAGAATCTAGATGAATCGGGAAAAAAAAAAAAAAAGACAAGATAATCAAAATGAGATTATTGGAAAGTTTCAAGTCTTTCTTTTTCAAATTAAAGATTGAGATCGAGCAATGACCTGGAACGAATTTCACCGAGCTGATAAGCAGAAAGGAACTGAGCAAATTGTCGTGACATGCAAGACCTGTAACATAACATAACATAACATAACATACTTATCATCTCATACGGTGACCGCTTGTGCTTACTTTTGCGGCATTAGGGCGACCACTGTCTTTAGGGGGACATTTTACCGGTCGCCATAACACAAAAGTACTAGATAGCCAATGAATTTTGCACGTCGCAAATTGGCTTGATCGATTGCTCTTGGTCCAAAACGTAAAAATACCCAAATTTGTTTGGGTCGGATAAGGTATGGGTTAGATCACATTAAAGTTAAAGTAAATTAAAGTTTTGTAAATTTTGTTCACGTCTATAGAGCGGTCGCCCTAATATATATATAAATAGTTATATAATATAATAAGGGAATAAATGTGTGCTCTGGAGGTTTTTATCACTCTGTTTATTAAAGACCGCTTAGAATCTGGGTGCTGATAATTACCAGAGCCGGAGGCGAGGGTAATTATCAGCATCCAGACTCTAAGTGGTCTTAAACAGAGTGATAAATACCGACGGAGCACATATTTATTCCCATTCATAAATACCTTTTCGGTAAGAAAAAATCATATAATTCGTTCAAAACATCCCGATTTTGTTCAACAAATTCACTTTATGCTTTTTGAAACATCCCTCTTGCAAAATAATGGAGTGTTCAGCTGGCGAGTAAGATGTAAACAACCCTTTTAAGGAGATTGACACGCGGGTATCATGTTCTGCGCGATGTCGCGCAGAACGCACCTGGCGCGTTGCGTTTTGAATTTAGAACTATAAAATTCTGGCTCCCTGGTAGTGTTGCGCATGCCTACGTGAGGATTGTGAACGTTCAACCAATGAAACAGTAAAGAGGCACTGGATTTTTATCATATCATGTCTTTATCATCCGTTTAAGACCAGCCATGTGATGGGCTCTCGACCAATAGGAATGGCTAAACAGTCTGAGGTATTTATGAATATAATATAATAATATATTAATAACCTTGATTATATTAATAACTTGAAAATAACCTTAGCCTCCCTCGGCCACCCACTTCCCCGCTCAATGCTGTTATTTCCAGCTGATGGAGCACCCACCACGCAATGAGAGACAACATTGAACGGGAACAGGGGGGGGGGGGGGGCAGCAAGATTTGGCCAGGATTGTAGCTTCACTGAGCAAATCTCCTTTCTGCTAAGCGGAATTCTGATTGGTCCTCTTACTTTGGTCATGAGGAAGGTACTGAGGACGACCAACGGCGAGATGGCCAGGATGACTAGTGTCAGCTTCCAACTCTTGACGAAGCCCAAGGCGATCCCCCCTACGAAGACAGTCAGCATGTACAGGGACTGGCCCACCTTGTCCCCAATCCCGTTTTTGATCTTCTCCACGTCGCTACAAATCCAAACCAAAGTTTTTGAAAAATTAGAACTTTCATACTGTTTCTTCTGGTCCTGGAAGGCTAGCCTAGTACCTACTAACATGGTGTTTATACAGTGCTTTATACCTAAGGTTTCAAAGCGCTTTACAATTATTATCCCAGTTCATCAGGAATGAGACCATATTTTTGCAGCAAGCTCAAGATCGGCGCAATTTGGTCTCTACCCTTTTGTACCCATTTGTACCCGTTTGTACTCCTGGGTGGAGAGAGGCAATTGTAGAAAAGTGCCTTGCCCAACAACACAAGCAGGGTTTCGAACCCTCGAATAACAGCACGTGAGTCAAACACCGTAACCATTGGCGACCCACATGTGGTGTATGTGGTATCTATTAGACTGTGAATTAGACTGGTTACCTGTCTCACTGACTGACTGTCACCTGTGACTAAGGCTGCATCCGAATCAACTGCCTAGAGCTAGGTCTAGGTCTGTGCCCATTGAAAATACGCAGGGACACGCTGACAATAGACGTAGCCGTAGCTCTGGAAGCCCGTTTCGGACACGGCCTTACAGTGCTTTGGGACCAGCTGTGCGAGGCTTGCTCGTCGTGTAGAATCTATACCACACACACCACATGCGCATTAGTCTGGCGCCGCCTGTTTATATTCATGATACTCGTGTAGTAATAAGTCAAGTCTCCATGCGAGGGTGTGAAAGTGGATTTGCGCGAGACATGATAATATTGATGATCGGCGATGTGCTTACTCGGACAGTCGCGTGTTCAGCTCTCCGCTCTCGTGGGTGTCAAACCAGCCGATCTCCTGACGGAGGATGGCCTGAAAGAACCGCTGACGTATCTTGAACATTTGGCGCGCGGCCGTGGTGTTCCACAGGGAGTGGGCAAAGTAGGCCACTACCATCACGGCCACGCCCAGAATGGCGTAGATGACGCAGAATCTGACGATTTCGGATATGAAGCTGTAAAAGAGACAAAAGTGCATTTCAAGATGGCAGAAAGGTAAATACACGACATTTTAAAAAGTGTTGGGAAATATAAGCTTGTAATGCCTATTTTTTAATACGTACATCGTAAGTTTGTACATTTTGAGTGGCCTGTAATAAAATGTCTAAACAACTTACAAGCCCACAAGGTATTATCCCGAATTTCGCCGGGACTGGCCGCAAGCACCTAAAAAAATTATCAATGTTGTCAAAATGTCCGACATGTTCGCTAACAACTTTTTGACACTGTTTTCGGCTCAGCGTTTTTGTGCGCATGTGTAAAAATGTTCCTGGTTATCAATTTGACGTCACAAACATGTTTCTGGTCGCGGTCGCGTAAACACGCCCCAGGTTTCCTACCCAAGGATTACTGTAGGAACCAAGTTGAAAATAAAGTAACCGCTGGGGACGAAGACTTAAGGAAATCTAAGCGAACCTCACGGCCAGTATACTCAAGCTAATGTGAGCATGGGAGGCATACTCGGAATTTCTTGGGTCGCAGCGCCAACATTCCCAAGATTAGATTTGATTCCTCACGACAGCAAAACAGGATCCGTTAGAGGAGCGTGACCTAAAAAAAAATCCAGTCTGGGACCCAGACTACCCCACCCTCTTTGCTATGGTACTCACGCATCTCGAAGCTGCTCGGGGGTGGCGGTGGAATTTGTGCCGCCCAAATCCACCGAGCCGATCAGAGTGTCGGTGATGTCGCCGAAGTACAGCAGGAGAAGGGGGAAGGACATGCCTTGTGCGATGGAGAACAACACAGCCAGCAGCGTAATGAGAATATCCAACGCGTTGGCAAAACGGTACTGATGATAATAACCAGAGAAACGAACAAAAACGGTAGTAGGAATAACGGTCGTAATTGGGTTAGTATTTGTTTTAAATTGTTATTTTGATCATTGTGTAGGAAACTTTCCTTGACATATTTGTTTGTTTGATACTTCAAAGGCCAAAAAAAAAAAAAATCTGCTTCCGGTTACTTGACCTACCCTAATATTATGGCCGCGACCCTAAAAAATTTAGCGGTGATGAAAACAACAAAACACTCTTGTCTGTGTACATGTATGTATTTTCCATGAATTTATTTCGAGGTTGTACCGCTCGTACGGGGAATGATAGCGCAGCGCGTTTCCCCGACATTTCCTGCCGTTACACGAGGTCACACAGAGTGCATCACACAGAGCGTTGTGCATATTGGTGTGCACGACCTGAATACTCCATTATTTTTAAGAATTATCGACCGTAAATATTTTTGACATTATTTAAGGCAAGTTTTTATCACTTTTTGTGGTCATTTTTGTATAGCTTTCGTAGTGCAAATGGAAATAGTTCAGGCTGAAATTTGCAAAATCAAACCCCATTCAATCAGCACAAAAAAAATTTGCCCCCCCCCAAAAAAATTCAAACCTACCTACATGTACCCTATTTTTGAAAGGCATGTAATCGGAAGCAGAACTTTTTTGGGGGGGGGGGGCCTAACCTTCCCAAATCCTCCAAAATCCTCTTTGCAAACATGAAGGATTTTGCAGGATTGAGGCTAATTGGCAAAAATGTATGGCTGATTTTGGAGGATGCACTGTGTCAATGTCTTAGGCCGGACCTTACGGTATATAGTTTATGCTCAGCCAGGCATACATGTAAATCAAGGCCTAGATAATACTTGAAATCCTCCACACTGCTCTAGGATGTCACTGGCTCTGCCTCACCATATTGACAGTGATTGCTGGAAGATTTTGCAGGATTGAGGCAGTGGCCACCCCTCCAAGGACCACATTCAAGAAAACACGAATGATTTTGGATGATGTAAGCTTTATGCAATTTTTACATGGAGACAGCCGGAGGATTTTGCAGGATTGAGGTTGCATCCTAGCAAAAATACCTTGGGAATTAGGGTTATACAGAAAACATTGAGGATTGTTTAAAACAGAAATTGAAGTTTTAATTAGGCCAGCAAAGATTACTTGGCTATTTGAATAATTGACCGTTGTACCAACGTTTTCAGTTTACATTTTTTCGGTCGTGGTAACTTAAAAGTATGTCGGGAAAATAAAGAATCCCTTTGGAAAGGGACACAACACAGGTCACAAAATTCTCAATCAACAACAACAACGAAGAAACTCACCAAGCTGATGACGCTAACTGGTTCGACTTCCTCCTTCTTTTCTTTCTTGTCATCTTTGTCGTCTTCTTGGCTGCCCTTGCGCTTGGATGGCTCGCCGTTCTGCAGGACCTCCCCGTTCTTCTTTGGTGCGGGCCCACCCTTGCCATTGCTCACGATGGCAACCTCGACCGTTTCATCGTAGGGTGGGGGTGGTGTGTCGGGATGGCCGCTATTATTTGCGGCATGGGTTTCGGGCTCTTCCACTGCCATATCTTGCTGATCAGCAGCTGAAGAATCAAGACCAAAAAACTAACATTAGAAAATAGTAATAAATAATACTATTAGTGGGTATTTATAAAGTGCATGTATCCATCATTATTACCCCTGCTCATTGGGCCCATGAAACATTCCAAATACCATCTCAGCTCCCTTGGGCCTGGGGGAGTTTACAGCTCAATACTGCCTGTTAGGCGCAAGGAAGCTAAATCAACTACAATAACCAACTCTGCCCTCACAGGTACCCATTTACTCCTGGGTGGAGAGAAGCAATCGAGTGACAAAGGGCCTTGCCCAAGAGCACACGCACCATGACCCCAGGCTGGACTCGAACCCACAACCTGCGGAATTACCTGCAGACCACAAATCCGATGCCCTTAACCACAGCACTCCAAACTACACACACAAAAAGTTGACATTGTGGACATTTTCTCACCAACCCTATTCAGTGCAGTTGGAAATGCAGGTTAAATTACACGAAAGAAGAAAACAAAATTGACAAAGTGAACAAGTGCAGTTGATTTTGAGCTGTTGCAGAATACAATACAAATTCTGTTCGACAAAAATAATGTGCACAGTGAGAAAATGTGCAGTTTATGACCTTATTTCATCCTCTGAAAATTCCCTATTCGAGCGATCTCTAAAGTTTCTTCATCTTAACATTTTGCTTTTTTTTTCGGAAATGTACTGCTTACTAGGGACACTTTAAAGTTGCTTACTTTATGGAGACTGCAGACCTAGAAATTGGACTTAACACCTAATTTGGCTTAAGTTTTAGGTCGGACAAATTCTCCCAAAGTCTTTTTTTTTTTTTTTTTTTTAAACAACACAACAAAACGAAGAAAACATAAACGATAAGATCTTCACACTGGTTATTTGCAATAAATATATGCCCAAGATCAATTTTTTTTTTCAAATTTAGATTTCCCATAGAAAACAATCTGTTGGAGTTTTTTTTTTTGGGGGGGGGGGGTTTAAAAGGAGTGGGGATAAATTTCGAGCTACAGCGCCAAATTCTAGGTCAGTTGAAGGCTAAAACACCTTGCCCTTGGCATGAAAAAGTTCCCAATTTCTATGGATTTCTCCTGGGTTCGTTCATGCATGTGAACCAAGGATTTGTATGTTGAAAAGATGTATTGTTGACGACTAATAATACCATGCGTGTATATATGTGTACAGGGTTACTGGCCCAAAATATGTGGTTAGGTTGTGCCTCCCGCTTTCAAATGACTACGATATAACAGTCGGTGGCTTTTAAACATAACGAATGTTAAATATTACAGGGTGTCCCAGAAAAACCAACCTTCAAAACGTCCTTTATTTCGCAGCTTTTAAAAACAAACACTGTAAATATCATTACATATTTGGAGAGTATAGTTCATTGGCTTTTCAACAACGAAAAAATCTTTCCAATCGGGTTGATGTTTATTGAGTTATGGCCAATTAAAAAAAAGTGTCGATTTTTTTTCATTTTGTCCACGGTCTTAATTGTCATCATCTATTAGAAATGTAATGCATGTGGAGTGAGGTTAGTTTTGCTTTCTTTAATTTTTCAATCTTTCTTTCTTTATTTGGATTTTTTTAATTTTGCATTTTTTTGCAACAATGGTCATTTCTTCTTTTGGAAGAAATGGTAGACCTGAACAGGACGGATTGGTTAACTTCTTTAGATGTTTTCCGATACTAATTTGCTGTCTTTGCCCTCTCTACTTGGTAGCCTCTTTCACTGATGAAACTTTCGAACCGTGTTCTTATTGCGGCAGTCAAACATCAGTCACCGTTGACAAAATGTTGTTTTCAATTTTCAATAACTCAATAAGATTTCGGTTTGAGGGTTCGGTTTCAAATATATAAAAAACAATTCCAAAAATCTTGTGGTCCACATCCATTCTCTTCCTTACTGGCATGACTGGATTCAAGCTTAAAGGGAATATACAACATTTGCAAACATCGAAAAATAAAACTACCAAGTTTTTGCGAAATACCTTAATAGGATGTTGGTAAATGACAGTCTAAAGCATCCTGTAAAATTATGGCACCTGGTATACTGTCATTTTCAAGAAAAGTGGTATTTTTGTATCAATTTCCAACGCTGATCGGCCGATCAGCGTTGGAAACAACTGGCTTTTTTTTTCAAATACTGGCCCCAATTGACCATCGCACTTGTTTGCAATCGATTACAAACCTATGAACGGGTACGAGCCAGCTAGACTGGTTCCCTGACCTTACAATTCCCCAATGTATGTAAACTGCTCTGTTTCTTCTTATATGGAGTCAGGGAACCAGACTACAGGAAAATGATCGTTTTTCTTGGTTTTTTTAGCATTTTCGAACCCAAAACCTCCAAAAAGTCAGTGTAACTATATTTGCTTTATATTTCCAACCCCCCAATCCCATCCATTTCTGAAAATTACAGCAAAAGCAAATGATGTATATTCCCTTTAAAGAATCCTGACAACTTTCAAAGATACAAAGAAATAAACAAAATGAGAGTAGTTGAACACTGAACAGTCAAATGAAACTGTAACCCATTAATACTGTGTGTCCACTTTACATGTTCACTTTCGGGGTGAATAAATATCAGGGTAACGACTGACACGTCTTGCTTGCCACAGAGTCAATTAAAATATGTCGGGTGAGGCACATGTTAATTACAATGAACAAGGATTCTGTGAGCAAATAAATTCCACGTACAAAAGGTCAGCTCAAAGTCTAGGCCCAAATTTAAACAACAATAAAAAAAACCAGCAAGGGACAGTTATTTATACAGTACATGTAAACTGTCTACTGGCCGGGCATCAATTTCGTTTTTAATCTGTTAACGCCAGGTGACTTATCTTTTAAACACAATCTGGCCATGTATATTCACAGGGTAGGGTGACAAGTAAAATCGTCAAGCATTTTCCCCCGAGTCATCTTTGGTGGATGCGTATGATACGGTACGTCAATGGTTCCCATTGGTTTTGTTCATATCATGTTTTGAACTGGAACTCGGCCACTGTATGTGGCCTAACATCTTAGCAAATATCACTCCATGACAAACCTTGGAGTGTAATCGCAAAATGGAAAGTTACGGTGAGGAGTATGGTGCAAATATTGTACAAATGGGCTCTGAAGAGTCAGTATTTATCATGTGACTTCATTTTAAAATTTGGTAGATGTATTTTTTTTTTCCGACCAATACTAATCCCGGCGGCTAGTGGTTAATAAAAAAACTGACTTTTGTTCTCAATCCCAAAAATTGTTTAAAAGTACCTTACTCAAAAACACCTCCAGGGCTACTCTTCAAGGGGCAGAATTTCACAAAAGCTAAATTAGCCAATATTTTTTTAATTTTCCCTGTCGATCAAACGTCCTCTGGCAGTCGGTCAAAAGTAATTCACACAAATGTGGCATTCGGGCTAATGCAAAATATTGCAGAGCTTGGCAAATTTTTCTGCTTACTTGACAAAAACATTTTTTTTCTTCAAGTGCTCCAGTTCCGCAAATAACAAATGAGATTGTTTTGGTTGATCTTTATCTTTGGGAAATATTTCAAGCGCATCAAACATCCTCTTATTCAGTTGATTCTCTGTTTAAACTTTGAGCTGCAGTGAGGTCCTTTTGTTGATCTCAAGTTTGTGTATGATAAATGTTTTCAATTATCAGCCCAGTGTAAACACAGCTTCGGTAGGTCGACACGGGATGGGAAACGTAACTCCCCGAAAACTTGTTTCAATAAAGTTAATCAATTATTTTTAGTTTCCTAGCAAGAAACACAACTGTTTAAAGGAATGTACAACATTTGCTCTTGCTGCAGTTTTCAGTAGTAAATAGATTTGGGGGACTACAATGTTATAAAAAATATTGTTAAACTGACTTGTTTCACGTTTTGGGCTTGAAGATGCTGGAAAAAACCAAGAAAAACATCATGTTCTTGTAGTCTGGTTCCCTGACCCCACTCAAGATGAAACGGAGCAGTTTGTCGACTTTGGGGAATTGTATAAGGTCAGAGAATCAGTCTAGCAGGCTTGTACTTTCATAATCAATTGCAAAGAAAATGCGGCAACACTAATAATGAAAAATTAAGAGCAGTTTTTGAAAAAAAGCCAATTTTCTCCAACGCTGGTCGGCCAGATATTTCGTGATAATTTGATCATTTAGTTTTTGATGTTTGCAAATGTTGTATCTTCCCTTTAATCTCAGTACAGTGCCTTAATTAATGTCTATCATAGAGCACTTCCACTGTGTCCGACTAACATTTAAAACATTTTCGCAGTCTGCATAACAGTATAATTATAAAATGGATTTTAATTATCATGATTAAACCTATCAGTTAGTTTTTACAATGATTTTTAAATGAAAAAGAAATTATCCAAGCAACTTTTTTGCTGTATAGGAGTATTCGGCTTGATAACACCATGCTGTTGGCGGTTGGCCATGCATGTACTTAAATGATATTAATTTTCTCAAAAGTCAAATCTAAAAACTGAACCGTTGAAACTTGTTAGAAATTCACTTTATTTTAATAAAATACAGAAAATATTCTTCAAAATTATGACATACACTTGTGGTGGTATTTGGATTTTTTTCATTGAGGTTGATATTTTCCGTGTAACTGCCCCATAACATTTTCAAACTTAAAAAATACATTTTTCTCCCTTTTGCTGAAGCTGGTAACTTGGGTGGTCTATGTTCCATAAGTTTGACGAACTCCTGCTGATTGTTGTATTTTTATTCACCAAAATGTACTTTTATAGGTCCCTTTTTGGAGTCCACACAGCTGCATTGTGCTAAACAATTATCTGACCGATGCTGCAAGTCGATGACCCGATTTCATCATAACGCTACTCAGTACAAATCTTGCATCATGTCATTATTATTTTTTTTCACGCTAAATTGTTAAAGTTTAAATCTAATTTCCTCCACCAGTTTATTGGATAAATTAAATTACCGGCACGAAAAGATGCTCTCTGAAGCAAGTTTATTTTGAAAGTAATGCCTCTAGAAAATGATCTCAAATTTTCGTCTCAGTTTTTGCATTCTGCAGGCATTTTAAGGTGTTTTTAACAATTCTTTCAGATCTGAATTTGATACTGTTGTTTTTTGCTAAGGTCTAGCATTTTTCTTTAAACTCTGATCGCAAAACATTTATCATTTTTGGTCTGTCATCGCTGTCGTTTAAGCCGACCCCAATTCCCAATCCGCCAAAATTCTTTCATTTTTTTCTTATCAACAATTGTTGACAAACTTTATGACAATGTATAAATTTGTACTTTGACAAATTTAACATCTGTTTCCAATAAGGGTTTTCCCACGAGAATACAGGACAGAAAAACGAAGAAATGTGTTCAGGAGTGTACTCGGTGAAAGGTTACTGTGCTGAGCAATACAGGGAATCATTTCCTTGTAAATTGCACAACTTCCCGATTTCCGCGGATCTGCTCAAATCATCAATTACATGTAGTTGTAGGACTAGGATGTACCCCACCAGGCCCCCCCCCCCCCAAGAAAAAAAGTCCACCAGAAGATTCTTCCCTTTACTAAAAAAAAATCCCACTTGTAGCTTTATACCACATTTTGAAAACAGGAAACGATTTTTCTTCCATTTTTTTTTGGCGGATTTTTTTTTCATTTGTGATACACTTACAGTAGTTACCCCCTAAGTCTTGAAACATAATTTTTCGGTTCCAGTGAATGCCAAGCAAATTTGTTAGCAGGACAATTCACTGCGAAATTCAACAGTGTTGAAATGTGTTAAACTCATAGAGCTATATTAAATTACTAGAGCGCTAACTCCTCATTCTTTCGTGCGGAGAGGCCTTGAAGCCGTCCTGGGCGCAGACATTTTGAATTCATGCGCGTGTTTGTAGAACATGGATTGAATTTTGAAAGTGTACCATACTCTAAATGCAATGCGCAAGTAGAATGTAAACGCAAACAACGTAAGCGCGTCATGACGGTTTAAAAAAAGTCACCGTCAATCATCCGCAGCAGATACGCGCATGGGCATTGCACCGTTTGTGTAGAGCAAAATGAAACGCTGATTTGCTGAACATGTGTTTCGGTTTTGGGCGTATCGACTTCGATGACGCACCGGTATGGAATACAAATGCAGATATATGCAAATAGACGTACAAAATAGGTACACAATTTCTAGTTCTCCATAGGTTTGTGTACAAACATGGATGCCCCCAGTAGGCATTACTTTGTACATGAGTTAGCGCTCTAGTAATTTAATATAGCTCTATGGTTAAACTTAAGCGAATTCACAGTTCGAACACTTGCCACAACCTCTCAAATTCGCAAATGCGTTAGGGCAACAACCAATGTCACAGTGAAGCTTAGATTGTTGACGTCACGAAATTCGCTTCGCCATCACTGTCACATGAAGTACGAAACAGTCTTTATAGTGTGTTCTTCAGTGGAAAACCCCCATAGTAAGATACGTGTAAGAATTAACTGTGGTTAAAAGTACGTGTCGATACGGGCAGTTAAATTTTATAACACAGAACAGTTACAGGTACACGTATAAGCATATTTTATGATTGTGAATACAATTTACATAAAACTGAACAAATCTAATCGAGATGTACATGTACATCATACAGAATACAACTAACAAGAGCAGAAGATGCAATTGTACATGTACATTTGAGCGTGTAAGATACAGTACATACCAGCACTTGATGAGATTTAATATCCACGCATCATGTCCATCTCAGAAATGTCATAAACAAGCCACTAGAAATTTGACTCGTAGAGATGAGGGCATTTACAATTTGCACCCCACTGTCATGGCAACAGCGATGTCAAATTTTACATAAATTTTAAGTACATGTCAAACCGCATGAGCCATGTACTTGTACAAATTTACTGTACATATGCAGTGTATGTTATGCAGTTTTTTAGTAAATTTGTGACATGTACATGTATATTTCGAATGACATGAAAAATAACATGAACTCGGTGAACATGACTCTCACATATATTTTGTTTCCAAAGTTATTCTCACAAGTAAATTTAAAAGTATGAAATTTCTGGGGACAAAACATTGAAGAAATGCTCGACCAAAATCATTCAAAGAAAAGGCAACATCATTCTTTTTTTAAGGAGAAAGAATTAAAATAAAAACATGATCCCATCAGAACTGTGTTAATAGCTTTTAAATTTTTCCAAAAGCATGTTATTAATTAACTAATACATTGTATAACATCAGTACACTGCACTTTGTATACTGAGCATGAACGTCATTCTCCACACCAGCAGGCCTACAGTGTACATGTACATGTACATGTACATGCTACATGCGGTGTAGTCCATCACAAATTAAATATAATCTAAAATGCATGCATCATTGACTATAGCTCCATGTACAAATCACTCACCAGATTCCCCAGTTTCTTTATCCATGTTTCAGACACGACTTCAAATCCCCAAGAAAATGTAAAAATTCCAGCGCAAAAACTCTGTGAATAGGTGCAGCTCCGTTCTATACCGATCGGATCGCTCAACTGTGAGATCACTGGCGTGACTTCAAATAATAAGGCTGTATACTCTTGTTCAAATATATCTGTTGACCTCCAATATTGTATTTGTGTTTGAAGGTCCGATGAGAGAGCGGGAACGTAGAGTTGTGGACATTGCACAACCACTAGTAAATTTTAGACTGCCTCTCTGATAACAAACTCGTGTAGATAAACCAGTGAACTGAGATACGTGTAATAATGACCTCATGCTTGTGCATATAATTATTTATCATGTAAGTTCACTCCCTATTGAGTATTGTCAAGCAGTGAAAGGGTCAGCTTCTGGGAAAGGCTCATGAATATGTTAATTAGCAACAGGCAGCTCCACTGGCATTACATAAGAGATATTGTGGACAGATACAGGCATGTACTATGTAAATATACCTGTGCATGCAATTGTGCTAAATCTTATGCACATGCATAGCCATGTACATGTACTGTATACACAATGTACATGTACATGTGGACCTTTAGGCCGAATAAAAGATACAATAATTTTGTCCGAAGCTCTTTCTGAAAAAAAAATGAGGGAGGTAGATTATTAATTTTCTTCTTTTTTTCCCCAAGATGACGGAAGGATTCTTTCATTTTCTCGATTCTTTGATTGGTAATACAAAATTGTGTTCAAAAGAGCTGTCACCCTTGCTCTCTGCAATTTTTTTTTGGAAACAAATTAAATGACGATATGTATATATTTGGAAAATATGTTGCACATGTATGAATTTAAAATGACACCAACAAAAAAAGGAGGGTGTCGGGAAAAAGGAAGCAGGAAGCGCACAGGAATGAGAAAGTGGTTTATTTTTTTGACTTGGCCTATAAATTCTCCAGGGATAGAAAACATTCAGACTTTTCATTAAGGTCCCCCCCCCCCCCCCCCCCACAATGTATACATTTCAGCCTGCAGATTAATTTAAGGGGATCTGATTTAAGGGGATCCAACGGTGGTCTGCCGACCACCGCTGGAAATTGATACAAAAATACCATTTTCTTGAAAATGACTTCAGCCCAGGTGCCATAATTTTACAGGATGCTTTAGACTGTCATTTACCAACATCCTATTAAGGTATTTTGTAAAAACTTGGTAGTTTTATTTTTCAATGTTTGCAAATGTTGTATATTCCCTTTAATGGTACGTATTACGTACCTGTACACGTACAGGGTGATCATATATGACAGCACTGCTCGGTTGGGGGGGGGGGGGGGAGTGAGTGAGTGAGTCAGTCAGTCAGATGGGTACAAAGATACACTAAAAGGCCCTCTGGGACCAGCAACAACCTGGGTTACTCCAAAAGGTTTTTTTTTGGAGGGGGTACAAGTACATGTATTTGTGGGTGAAACCAATGAAAGTGACCAAAATGGTGAGTAACTTTTTTAAAAAACCTTTTACGTTTTACATTTTTGTGTGTGAAATAAAAGCAACAGTATCTGTCGGTTACAAAATCTATCAACAACCAGGTCAATTGGGATTAATCCCAATTTTCTGCACGTGATGCTTTCCTGCACGTGATCCCTTTCTGAGGGGGGGGGGGGGCCCCTCAGAAAGGGATCATGTGCAGGAAAGCGAGGAATAATCGGCCGAATGGTATTGTGTTGGTTGAAAGGACTTGAATTTTTGTTGTTCCGTGGTGGGCAGGTTGCCTTTTCATCGAACAACACACAGAAACTAGGGAACACAGTGCAGACTACTGAACACTCAACCGAGGAATTTGCTGGGTGAATTGTCGCGGGATTACGGCACGACGGTTTCGGCGATCACATGCCACACGCTTTTGCACAGCTTTTGTATTTCCTTTGAAAATTCTCTCTGGGTCAGGTTCGCGACGGTATGAGTAAACAAGTGGGAGTTAGCTTCGGGATAATGCGGAAAAGGTTGTTCACTTCCACTAAAATGTGTGTTTTGACTTAAAGAGCAAAGAAAATGATTTTTTTTTTTTCAAATTAAATATTTGACAAGTGCTTATGATGGGTCATTCGAGGACAGCTTTCAATGATTTTGTATATACCATTGGCATGTCGTTTCACGCACTTTTTTGAAACAGCTTTTTGCTAAGGACAAAAAAATACTTCTGCTTCCAATTTATTGGCATTTAGAAAGGGTAGGTAGGATTTCTTTTTTTTTGCGCAAGCTATGTCCAGCACGTAACAAAGGTTTAACCCTTTAAGATATTCATGGATAAATATCAGTGTTTTTTTTAATACTATATACTACTGTACTAGGCATCTGCAAGGAGAATACCCACAAAGTTTTTTAAGTTTTTAGTATTTGTGATGATTTAATTTATTTATTTTAATTTAAGTTTTTTAAGTTGTTAGTATTTGTGATGATTACGTAATTAAAGAAAACATTGCGTTTTGCACGGGACAAAAAGGCGACCTTTTCTTGGACTTGCCCTACATAGAGCTACATAGTAGAATTGTCACCGTCTTTGTAAAACTTTAGAAGCCACATCCCAAATTAATCAACTATAATCTAAACAAGCACGAATACAACCGACACCACTGTTATTTGTTACAATGTTTCAGCACAGTCTAACGACGCACAGGTAAGGTGATGAGATGTGATGTGAGGCACACACAGGTCGGATGGTGAGATGGGTGCGATCGGTGGTTTGTGTTATCACTCGAACGCGCAAAAATTTAATTTGCGCGATCAGTCGATCCAGTGCGAAATGCCAGCTACTGAACTTCGGTTTTTGAAAACAATCCTCCACAGAAATGAATAAGAAAGAAAAAGTGCTGGAATGATGGCAGTACAGGGGCACGACCGACTGACGGCACAGCACGATCGACTGACAGCTCAGCTCGGCCGATCGTGCCCAACACGAGCAACAACCCGATGGTAGCAGTGCACACCATGGAGAAAGGAAACACAGCAAACAACACAACTGGTGAACCAACTCACCTTTCACCTCGATAGTCCGCGTCGACATAACCGCCTGAAATTCACAAGGAGGGGGTTTTCAGAAAGTAAAAACGCTTCAGAAAATGCCTGTTTTGGAGTCAGAACCTGAAGCGAATTACATGTATTTTCATTCTCTTTTCTGAACAACTACTGAGCAAAACGCTGGAGGCAATGAGATAAAAAACAACAACTGAAATGTCAGATGAGTTCAGGTCTGCACAACAAACCTTGCTGAGTCAGACGTAGAGAAATAATTAAGTACCAGATTCTAGATTTTTTCTCAGCTGATCTTTTTAGACAATGGTTAATGTTTGACAGACAATGGGCCACTGGAGCGGGCATTGAACATTAATAGCACAGTCATGGTAACGCTGTCAGCACGCTTTACGTAAAAGTCTGTACCCCATGGACGTCCTTTGATAACGAAAGCTTTTGTGTCCACCCAACTGATCAATAGAATACTATGAGCCGGTCACTAGTTATACAAGTTTCCCCTAAGACCAATGCACGCTGGTCAGACTGTTACGTAACACTGTCCAGTTATGTAAATAGCAACCTTGGTCTGGTTCTGGACTCCGTCTAGCGCCACAAGAGATTTCTGCACAGTTATATGCTGGATCATTATCAGATGTTCCCTTAATCCGGAGTGCAAACAAGGACAGCAAATAAAGAACATGGCCAGGAATTGATTATTGCTCTATGATTAATGAAATATCCTACCTCCATGGTACATCCTCCTCCATGCATCATGGAGGCAAGAACAGGAAATTAAGACACGAAAGGAAAATATTTATAATACAACCTAGATGCAATCAGTCTTGTTTTTTAGGCTAAAGTTCAAAAGTACTTATGGATATACTGTACTATTAACTAAATTACAGTAGACAGAATAAAGTTCAAAAGTACTTATGGATATACTGTACTATTAACTAAATTACAGTAGACAGAATAAAATCATGGATGATTGAAAATGTACTGATTTGGGTGGCACTCATTGATTTTGATTTTGTTGTTGGTTGATTTTGAGATGTGGGGTCCTTGCTCTATCATGTCTATAGTAGATATGGTTTGTTGGTTGGTAAATTGTTTTAGTTGTCTGTGGGGGTGGACAAGTTTATTGAGTTAATTTGTAGGTTGGTGGATATTTTGGTGGGGGTGAAAAAAGAAAAGTTGGTTGATCAGTGGTTATTTATTTGGTTGGTTGGTTGGTTTGTTGGTTTGTGGATATTTAGTTGGCTGTGTATGGGTGATACAGCAACAGAGGGAGCAACAGTTTTAACAGCAGAATAACCTAAGCTTAACCGTCCTATGCAAACATACATTCTGTGCCAAGTTGTCCTTTCAGTCAAAATCAGTCAAGTGACTGTTTTCAACGGTTAAGAGCTCCCAGCCTACATAAAGCAGGATGGACTGGCTGCGACTGTAATGTAACTTGCTAAGCCGTGCTTTGACTGTATGTGATTGATAAGACAGCTGTGCTACAGTTTCCTGCTTTTGTCTATTGACTGAATTTGACTAGTCAGAGTGCTTGCCAGGAATATGATCTGTTTGTGACTAGCCTGTGTAAGAGGCATGGCAGGGAAGTGGAGGGAATTTTTGACTGTCTGTGACTGTTTAAACAGTAGGAGGGTATAACTATTTAGTTTTCCTACATGTAGGTTTAGGTGGAATTCCATGAGGGTTTGCTCCGACTTCGATAACAAACACATTAATATTCATAGCTGGTGAGGCAAGCAGACCATGAGCTTACAGAAATCAATAAATGGCCATTTTAAAGGGAATATACAACGTTTGCAACCATCGAAAAATAAAACTACCAAGTTTTTACGAAATACCTTACTAGGATGTTGGTAAATGATAGTCTAAAGCATCCTGTAAAATAATGGCACCTGATGTGAAGTCATTTTCAAGAAAATGGCATTTTTGTAAACATTTCCAACGGTGGTCAGCCGACCACCGTTACTATTTTTCAACTACTGCTCCAACTTTACACTTTTTTTGGTCCAAATTTTGTTCGCTATTGGTTACATGTTCATGAACGGGTGCAGGCCAGCTAGACTGGTTCCCTTAACCTTACAATTTTCCGACAACTATAAATTGATCCATTTTATCTTTAGTGGAGTCAGGGAACCAGACTACTTAAACATTTTTGTTTTTCTTGGTTTTTCAAGCATTTTTTAACACAATACTTCAAACATGTCAGTTAAACAATATTTGATCTACATGTATACCCCTCAAATAGTTTATTTCTGAAAATTACAGCAAAAGCCAATGATGTACATTCCCTTTAAAGAGATCTGAACATTTTCTATTCAGCCGCCTCAACACTACAGAACAAAAAGGTCCAGTGTTTCTCTCTGTTTGAACAACAACAGACTCCCAACATCATAAAGACCACTTCAAATAGCAACCCACATTTGATCTGGCCTTAATGTTTGATCTGGCCCACCTGTGACTGTGAGGCTGTTTTATGACAAGGCACCGGGCTTCAAATTTGTACTAGGCAAAGCAATATGGCAAATTCACATTGTGTGGAGCTTTCACTAGAGGAATGAGACAAAACTTTTGCATTTTCAAGCAAAAGTTTAAACAAAGAAATTTCGGGAATTAAAAAATATATATAGAGAGAGAGGGGAAGTACCTCAGGGGGTAGGGGTGGGGTGGGGTGGGGTGGGGGGGGGGGCAGGGAGTGTGAGGTGGGCAGGGGGGAGGGGATGAGGGTGGGGGAAGGGTACAGCGAAATCAGTGATAGTATCAATGTCGTTCTACATGTACTAGCTTTTGCAACTTTTCTGGACACCCAGTGAGCAATTTAAGATCTAAAGGCATTTGATTTTTGTTTTCATGAATTCTGAACACTCTTTAGTGGGTGACTCATGGAAAAATCACAGAAAAAAAAGGTCCCATGAAATTCACCATTTTATTCTCATTTTAAAGTTTTATACTGTACCAGTATTTCTGGTCACTTTTTGGTATTTTGTATTACGCTGAAATTAATACAATATTTACCGGTACAATGTACAATTTGGTTTTATTTACACAGTCCCCAAAAATAAAAGTAAAAGAATAAACAAAGGTAACAAATACATACATTTAATTAATTAAGACCTTTACTTAACTGTACTCCTTACTTAAAGGGAATGTACAACATTTGCTTTTGCTGCAATTTTCAGAAATAAATGGATTTGAAGGATTAGTATGTTATTGCAAATATTGTTACACTGACTTGTTTCACGTTTTGGGCTCATATGCTGGAAAAACCAAGAAAACCAATCATATTCTTGTAGTCTGGTTCCCTGACCCCACTTAAGATGAAACAGAGCAATTTATAGACTTTGGGGAATTGTAAGATCATAGAATCAGTCTAGCAGGCTTGTAGTCTTCACAGGTGTGTAATCAATCGCAAAGAAAATGCAGACGAACTAAATATGAAAAATTAGGAGCACTTTTTGAAAAAAGCCAGTTTTCTGGTCGGCCGACCAGCGTTGGAAAAATACAGTTTTTCTTGAAAATGCCAGCATACCAGGAACCACAACTTTACAGGATGCTTGAGACTGTCATTCCCTAACAATCCAGTAAGATATTTCGTGATAATTTGATCATTTTGTTTTTTGATGTTAGTTGCAAATGTTGTATCTTCCCTTTAACAAAAATGTATTCGACCACAGAATCAAAATGTACAAACAGAAATGATTCATCAACCATACTATGTACGACAGGATGAGCTCATTAAATACACACTGTTCAGGTATTTCGTCATGCAATCCAAACAGATCAGGCTTACACTGTTCTCCTGATAAAAAAAGGAAAAGATTACACAGTGCAATCCGATTATGGCAGTTGACGACTTTCCCGCGTTTTTTTTTTTCCTAGAACAAACATCTTTGGCAAAGTTGCTTGCTCAAGTTATCCAAATTCTGAAGCACTGGGATCTTGATCAAAAGTACGCTCAACCAAAAACTTATTGCAATTTATGACAAATGATACCGAAAACAGTTGCAGTTTTGTATACGTGCAGGTCGTGGTTCACGCTCACCTTGCACGTATACAAAAGTGCAACTTTTTGTCGGTTCCATTTGTCATGAATTTTGTACACATTATGACTGTTTTGGGACAAACAAAAAGTATGGCTGGATTGCTAATGAATTTCTGTACTGATCAGTCTTAATTTTAGCAAGATGTGCCCAGTAGTTTTTGAGTTAGACAAAAAAATTGTTAAGAAGGGACTTTCTTTTTTGGTTGAGTGTACAGTTACCGGTACACATCACACGACAATATTCTTAAATTAATAAATGTTTGAAAAGAGCCGCGTGGATAATCCTGAAGTGTGCATTCTTAACGCCTTCAGCCGATATGTTTGCTAGTCCTAATTGGATGTCATTTGCTGAAAGAGTAGAGTATAAATAGGCTATTCTTGTTTACAAATGTATAAACAAAATTACTCCTTTGTACATATGACAAATATGTTTACACCACTTATTCAGATTCGTGAAACGAGACAATCCACTGATGGCATTGAGGATTCCTTCTGCAAAAAAACAATGTTATGCCTCAAGCTTTGCTGTAACTGGTACAATCATCTGGAATAATTTACATGTGCAGTTGAGAACCATGACTTCACTAGCCTCATTCAAATCTGAACTACGTAAAACGTTCAGTCAGTAATAATATTTCTGCAAATAATTATTTGTGTATTTGCCGTTGTCTTCTCTGATTATACAAATCTAGATATGTGCTGATCTACGGAGTTAACAAACTTAGTTGCCATAATAATAAGAAGATAATAAGGAGCTGGATGGGAATTTCCCCGTGTTTTCTCCCAAAAGGGTTTTCGCGGGGTTTTCGCCCCTCCCGTAATCAGCGAATATAGTTATAGCAATATTTTTTATTTTTCCTTTTCTTGATGTTACAAGATAGATCCACATTTTTCGTGTTCACTGAATCAACTTTATAGTAAAGCATTCATATTGTACATGTAGTTTTAATAGTTTTAAAATATATTGTATTTATGATATTTGCTTATTACACCTATGCATTATTCAAATAATGTTTTATCTCACTGTATTGAATTTTATTGTATTTGTAATGTATTGTATAATTATACATGTTTGTACCGGTAGTCATTATTTATTGTACCGGTATGCAGGGCCCCAATGGAAACCAGTTTTAAACTGTTTGGGCATACCCTGGGTAAAGAAATGGAATAAATAAATAAATGTGCACATGTATGAAACCAAAACTCCACTCTCATTTTACAACAATAGGGTCACAACTAAAAATATTTAAAATGCCTCTATTTTACTTCCCTGGTGATTAAGAATACAACTGATATAAAAGTTGGTATCAGAATTTTTATGTCCAGCATACATTTTTCAATTTTTGTGTGAATGAAAAAAAGAAAAAACCATGCGTTGCATTCATTTTATTCAACCTGTCCAAGATTTGACAGTAAAAAGTGGAAAGGGCAGACAGAGCACCCAATTCACCCACACAGAAA
This sequence comes from Patiria miniata, assembly GCF_015706575.1. Classification (NCBI taxonomy): domain Eukaryota; kingdom Metazoa; phylum Echinodermata; class Asteroidea; order Valvatida; family Asterinidae; genus Patiria; species Patiria miniata. Next base: position 11,750,969 of record NW_024037054.1, read on the forward strand.
AACAGTGTACAGAGAAATATTATAAAAATGAATTAGTCATTGGTAAGGCCAAAAAAAAATAAGTCGGTCTCTGGTCAGCGCGCGCGTCGATTTTAATCATGCGCGTCAATCCTTTTTTTTCCCCAAATTTTCCGCGGTAGCTCCAACAGCGCCCTCTATTGCCGCACCTCCTCAATTTTTTTTACCAAAGAGCACCAAGCAATGGGAAATTGCACCAAGGCAAATGATCGAAAGCACCAAGGCAAATTATGGAGGACACCAATGTACATGAGGACACCAAAAAGGCAAAATAGTACCCCACCTTGTCTGTACAATCCAAGCTTGAAGAAAAAAAAAAAAAGCAAAAAAAAAAAAAAAAAAGCCGCGTCGCCGCGTCAATTCCGGAACTTTGGTCTGACCAGAGACCAAATATTTTTTTTTTGGCCTAACAGTTAATTAATTATTAACAGCAAGGTTTGCTTTTAACACACATACATGTACAATCATATTCATAATTGAGAGGCAGCCAAAATATACTGCAAGTACATGTACACAAGAAAATGTACAAAAACAAAAACAGCATTGTTGATAACTTTCAATTCAAGCAAAGCTATATTTCTTTCTCTTATTGATTTGATATTTTTTCATATAAGCCTGGTTTTGAATATATTGATTTGTTTTAATCTGAGGTATATTTTTCTTTCCAGAATTTGGTCAGAAAAAGATACTTAAAAAAAAGGTTTAGGAATTTCAGGAATTTTTGGAGGAAAGTTTCTTGACAGATTCCAAAATTTGTCATGAATGCATTTAAAGGGCCCACGAATATGCTCACGAATATGAAAAATCGCATTAGCATAAAATCCCAAAAAGGGTACAAACTGTCCTTGAAAATGGCAAAACAAAAATTGAAAATAAGGTTAAATGGGACACGAGTGACAAAGTTGCATTTTCAAGGATTGCATTCGGACCTTTTAACAAGAGCAAACTAAAAGTGGGAGGCCAGGGTTAGATATTTTTATTAAAAAAAATAGGAAGGGGTAATTTAAAAAACCCTTCTCTTGAAAAAATAACGGAGAAAGCAAGAGGAAAACAATTACCTTGGACTTGGACCACGAATTCTCCGATCGTCTCTGGTGCCGTTTGTTACTTTTCAAGATTTCTAAGGAAACGAAAATCAAATCCAATTCTTTGAAGGTAATATACAATATTTGCTTTGCTGTAATTTTCAGAAATGGATGGATTTGGGAGTGTCTTATAACAAAAACTGTTACACTTATCTGTTTAAAATTTTAAATTCATAGATGTTGGACAAACCACCAAATAAATGCTGTCCTCATAGTTTGGTTCCCGACCCTACTTCAGACAAAACGGAGTGATTCATTGACGTCAAGGAATTGTCAGGTCAGGGAACCAGACTAGCTGGCTTGCATCCATTCACGAAGTGTCATCGATTGCAAACAAAATGTGGACTAACTAAATTTAATAACTTGGGGGGAAGTATTTTAAAAAGTTTTCCAAAGATGGTCGGCTGACCATCGTTGGAAATTAATACAAAAAATCCACTGATCTTGAAATTGACAGCACACCAGGTGCCATGATTTCCCATGGTGCCTGAGACTATTATTCACTGACAGTCAAGCGAAAGCTCCACGAGTAAAGTATTTCATAATAATTTGGTAGTTTTGTTTTTTGATGTTTGCAAATATATTTTATTAGTACCTTTCAACTCGAACTCAAACTTGATTGCCCTATCGGGACTACACACTTTCAAACTTAACTACCATAGGTTGTGAGTGAACTACAGTTTTTATAGTCCTGGATATTTTCCGTGGGCACCTGGGTCTGATGTCATTTTATTTCTAAGAAGGTTCAATTGTTATCGAGTCAATAGGGGCCTACAATTGCCGGAAGTTTTTTTTCTTCTGCAGTTTGTAACCATCTTGTGTTCTTACATCATTTTATGACAAATCCCCCACACCATAAAAAAGTGTCTTTTTTTTAACGACTATTCTTTAAGAATGATGCAATCGTATTTTAAACTTAGACAAATCTTCACTTGGTGAAATTTCCAGGAAAGGAAATAAATCACTTTATGTGAAGGCTCTTAACAGAAAAAAAAAATTCTGTTTGTTCCATATTAGGAGATGCGGCCCACTAGACACATTCATTCAATTACAATTCATTCATCATAGTTTATATGTTGAAAAGACAGATTTCTAAATATGGGCAAGATGATGTCAAACTAGACGGAAATGACATCAGATTAAGGGGTGTTGAATATTCATAAGCAAACACACACATGCAATGATGTAATCCGGAGACCACACAGGAACACACAAAGTGGCCAATCAAAACTGCAACGGCTCATCAGGCCACTATCACATGGACCCCATGCACTGTACAGTTTGCATAATAGAGTGAGATCACAAACTATAAATAGACAGTTTAGTCAACCGAAGCTTCGCACATACCTGGCCACGTGTGGGCATCTTGCGTGGCTCAAACTTCAAAGAATTGAAGGTTGTTGGGGGGGGGGGGGGGCTGGAAAATAACATCATGGTTCTGAAGTTACCCTACTTCTACAGTCAATTTTTATGAACAGGTAATTTGTAAAAGAAGGCACTTCTTAGTGGGACATGATTTGTATACACTGGAGCCAAAACACACTCCCTTATAAAAGACTGAAAATGCCACAATTTTCGTATTTTTTTATGATGGAAATTTTTTTAGTTGAAACTCATTGTATACTCTGGAGCTGGCCTTGAATGTGATTTTGCGAGACCCCTTTTGAAAAGAATTTGATCCTGACTCCACTATTCTCATTATTATCTTTAATAATGAAGGTCATTCTTTGCAAAATGTTTAAAGACATGAATATGGGACTAAAAAACATTTCCAATTTCGAAATACGCTGAAAATGCACTGTCCACAGACTTATAGTTATAACCAAAAAAGTGACGTCTGAATACTAAACATTTTTTCCCTACTTTTTTACGATCTGTAACTGCCCATTTAACAATTTCCAAAGATTCAGATTTTGATAAAAAAAGAGACCTTCGCCTTTCGTAGGAGGAGCCTGTGAGGCAAAGACGACAAAATGTAACCATATTTGGCCGTACAGAAAGGAGGTTTGTGAATATTCAATTAGCAAAAGCAAAGTACAAAAGTCAGTGACTATGAAGCAAACTCACAAATATCTGGGGTACAGTAAACGGTTGGCCGCGGCAAAAAGTGTCCATAAACAAAAGTCAGTTTCTAAGTAAACAGCACCCTCAACTGTCCGGAGAAGAATGAAAAATTTAAACTGTTAAAGGGAATATACAACATTTGCAAACATCGAAAAATAAAACTACCAAGTTTTTACGAAATACCTTACTAGGATGATGGTGAATGACAGTCAAAAGCATCCTGTAAAATTATGGCACCTCATGGTGTCGAGTCATTTTCAAGAAAATGGTATTTTTGTATACATTTCCAGCGGTGGTCAGCCAACCACCGTTGGAAAAACCTAACTATTTTTCAACTACTGCTCCAAATTTACAATTTTTTTTCAGTCCAAATTTTGTTTGCTATTGGTTACATGTTCAAGAACGTGTGCAGGCCAGCTAGACTGGTTCCCTTATCTTACAATTTTCCGACATCTATAATTGATCCATTTTATCTTTAGTGGAGTCAGGGAACCAGACTACATAAACAGTTGTGTTTTTCTTCGTTTTTCAAGCATTTTCGAACACAAAACTTCAAACATGTCAGTGTAACAATATTTGATCTACCAACCCCTCAAATAGTTCATTTCTGAAAATTACAGCAAAAGCCAATGATGTACATTCCCTTTAAAAAGAAGGGCACCTTTCAACAAAATTAACCACAACGGGATGTCAAACAGTTCTCAAAGAAAGCAAAACATTTCTAGTGGGAGGAGCCTTAATTTGAGCACAATGACAAAATGCTACTTGAACCATATTTGGCTGTGCTGAGGCTTTTTGTGAATATTCATCAATCTAAAGCAGCCAACCACAGTAGAGCACCAAATATGTCCAGATACTGTATTTTCTAAGAAATAAAATTTGCATGCACATTTGCCTTCAATTCGTCTTCTATTCATGATATCTTTCACAACACATTTATGTAAATTAATACTTTGTCAGCGAACAGCTTGGCACAAAGACTTCACTAAAAGACTTTATTCAAAGGCGTGCTGTCTAGCAAAATCCCATAATTTTCAAAAACAAGGGAATTAAATTACTGTGTGCTTGGGAGGGTATTAAAAACACTGTTTAAGACCGGTTGGAGTATGGACGGGTAATTATCACGGGTAATAATTGCACCCTTAAACGAAAGCAAAACATTTCTAGTGGGAGGAGCCTTTGAGCACGATGACAAAATGCTACCGGTACTTGTACCATATTTGGCTGTGAAAGGAGGCTTCTTGTGAATATTCATAAATCTAAAGCAGCCAACCACTGTTGAGCACCAAATATGTCCAGATACTGTATTTTCTAAGAAATAAAATGTGCATGCACATTCACCTTCAATTGGTCTTCCATTCATGATATCTTTCACAACACATTTATGTAAATTAATACTTTGTCAGCAAACAGCTTGGCACAAAGACTTCACTCAAAGGCGTGCTGTCTAGCAAATCCCATGTTTAAAAAAAAACAATCAAATAAACAAATAGGCCTACAGTTAATGTTAATAAGGGAATAAACGTGTGTTTGGGAGGGTATTAAAAACTCTGTTTAAGACCACTTGGGGGTGCACACCGGTAAATAGGCCTAAATCCATCCGCCGAGCTCATGAATAAAAGTTATACCCTCAAAATATTCTATATTAGAGAGTTCTGAGCGACGTAAAATTGGGGAATTGAAGAGATATGGTAATGAACCTCTGGCCTGGATTTGGGGCTTCCAATTCTGAGCATTTTGGATGCTATTGGGCTTGAAAGTGGTGCTATTTTGCCATGTTGTGGAGGGATCGTTTTTCAAGATGGCTACTTTTCTGCTTTGGGGAAAATAGGGGTCGTCTTCTTTGGGTGAGAATATCTCGAAAAGTCAATGTCAACCCACCAAAAAATGAATAGAAAACGAAAGATGACATGTTGATCATCATTTTTCTGTGCAGCTTGAATACCTGTGAGAGTTCTGAGTATTTTTAAAAGAATTTTGAAGTATGGGCATTTAGCACTAGTGTCTATGGGAATTTATTTGCAGGGTTGCATCCTTGGAGTCTGGATGGGTAATTATCAGCACTCCAGACTCCAACTGGTCTGAAAGAGAGTGTTTCATACTGACCAAGCTATTTATTTCCATTCATAAATACCTTTTTGGTCCTTTTTGAAGAAAAAGAAAAAAAAAGAAAAAAAAGAAAAAAGAAGAAAAAAGAAAAAAGAAGAAGAAGAAAAAAAGAGACTTTCGCCTTTCGTAGGAGGAGCCTGTGAGGCAAAGGGGACAAAATGTAACCATATTTGGCCGTACAGAAAGGAGGTTTGTGAATATTCAATTAGCAAAAGGGCAATTCTTTGGTAACGGAATTACGGAATTTTGTCACTTTGTCAAGGATTATTCTTTCCCAAGAAAATATGTTCAATGCTAGGCAACTAATCTAAACATGGAAAGGGAGCCAAGACCCAGTAGAATTGATTGAACGCTAAAAAAACAAAAATCCCACAAGATTACCCTTTTAGGGGCGGAGCTTAATATCGGTAACGGAATTACGGACGGAGGACAAGCATATTTGAGTTCTCGCATAAATTAATAAAACTCTCTGAAGTTTTGAAATTTTAAAATTGGACACTACCTGTTATTTGTAGAGTTCAGGGGTGTTGTTAACTACAATGCAGAACAAAGTTGAAAAAATAATCACTCTTTTCATAATTTGCATTTTAATCACGGTAACGGAATTACGCCTGGGCGGTAACGGAATTACGCCATAGGTTTACATGTAATAGGTAAATGCAATACATTAACATTGAATTCAACATAAACTCATCACAATACAAATTTTAGAAGTATATAAAATGCCACAAGGGGAAAGCTCAGTGAAAATAAGCAGATCAAAATGTAAATGTAGGCCTAAACATGTCTGGGCTTCATTTTTTAGGTCAAAGGTCAAGGTCAAATGAAAGCAGTCTGGTGATGGCTGCATTGCCTGTTAGCAATGTATATTTATTTTTAACGAAAATCAAATTTTACTATGAACAATTGTATCGTATTTCACTAGTTTATCGTGGAAAATACAATAAAACTGTACTGGTTGGCATCTCTGAGCAAGGGAAGATGTTGCCAAGTTGTTATGCCAAGTAGAAGTACAAGTACAGTCTGGTACTCAACTTTCATATACTTGTTGTGGAATATATTTTCTCTGGGTACCAGACAACGGCTTTGGCAACATATTTAAAGGGAATGTACATCATTGGCTTTTGGTGTAATTTTCAGAAATGAACTATTTGAGGGGTTAGTATAATAGATCAAATATTGTTACACTCACATGTTTGAAGTTTTGCGTTCGAAAAATGCTGGAAAACCAAGAAAAACAAAACTGTTCAAGTAGTCTGGTTCCTTAACTCCACTAAAGGTAAAATGGATCAATTTATAGATGCTGGAAAAGTGGAAGGTAAGGGAACCAGACTAGCTGGCCTGCACCCGTTCATGAACATGTAACAAATAGGTGTAGCAAACAAAATTTGGACTGGAAAGAGTGTAAAGTTGAAGCAGTAGTTGAAAAATAGTTAGGATTTTCCAACGGTGGTCGGCCGACCACCGTTGGAAATGTATACAAAAATATCATTTTTTTGAAAATTACTTCACACCAGGTGCCATAATTTTACAGGATGCTTTAGACTGTCATTTACTAACATCCTACAGTGTAGTAAGGTATTTCGTAAAAACTTGGTAGTTTTATTTTCTGATGTTTGCAAATGTTGTATATTCCCTTTAAGCATCCAAACAACTATTAGCATTTTTTAAATAGTAAAAAAGAAAAAGTAAAAGTAAAAAATATCAATGAAACATCTGATTTTTTTAATTGTATAATAGCAAATTAAAGAGGGAAATGATTTAACAAGTAATTTAGTATTTAAAGTTATTGTCCAAGGTTTACATGCAAATCTCCTATTTAATATGTCATGTACATAATCTGGGGGAAGTGTGCATACTTTGTGCATGCGTAATTCCGTTACCGTAATTCCGTTACTGTTTCGTAATTCCGTTACCACTTGGAAAAATGCCAAGAAATTACTATTTTAAAGTTTTTATTTTTCATTTATGTTTATAGTAGGGTCTTTTCTCAACATACATGATTTGTAGAAAAAAAACAAGAAAATTTGTGAAAAAAGTAACTTTTGCCATTTTTTCGGTAACGGAATTACGTGCTAATTTTGACATTTTTAAATGAAGGCCTACACTATATATATATATATATTTATATTTTTAGATTTTTTTTTAATGACCCTGAGTAATGTTAGTAACTTGTAACATCATAAAATAAATCAAATCTTTTCCCTATAATTCAGAAAGTAATACATACACAAAATTTTATTTTTTTACCAAATCTGAACGTTTTTAATCATAAATTGCAAAAATCACTGTTTTTATCAGAAATATGTATTTTTTTTTAATTTCGTTTTTTGAACTGAATTCCCCATTTAATTGAGGTCTGGAAAAAGTACGAAAAAGGTTTAATATGTCAATATTTATTTTTGACATTTTTTGCTCTCCCATGGAGAATTGCCCAAAAGCAAAGTACAAAAGTCAGGAACGCTATAAAGCAAAAGTCAATGTCAACCCACCAAAAAATGAATAGAAAACGAAAGATGACATGTTGATCATCATTTTTCTGTGCAGCTTGAATACCTGTGAGAGTTCTGAGTATTTTTAAAAGAATTTTGAAGTATGGGCATTTAGCACTAGTATCTATGGGAATTTATTTGCAGGGTTGCATCCTTGGAGTCTGGATGGGTAATTATCAGCACTCCAGACTCCAACTGGTCTGAAAGAGAGTGTTTCATACTGACCAAGCTATTTATTTCCATTCATAAATACCTTTTTGGTCCTTTTTGAAGAAAAAGAAAAAAAAAGAAAAAAGAAGAAAAAAGAAAAAAGAAGAAGAAAAAAAAAGAGACTTTCGCCTTTCGTAGGAGGAGCCTGTGAGGCAAAGGGGACAAAATGTAACCATATTTGGCCGTACAGAAAGGAGGTTTGTGAATATTCAATTAGCAAAAGCAAAGTACAAAAGTCAGGAACGCTATATAAAGCAAACTCACAAATATTTGGGGCACGGTAGGCCTTTACAGGTGGCCTCAGCATAAAAGTGTCCATAAACAAAAGTCAGTTTCTAAGTTAACAGCGCCCTCAATTGTCCGGAGAAGAATGAAAAATTTAAACTGTTAAAGGGAATATACAACATTTGCAAACATCGAAAAATAAAACTACCAAGATTTACGAAATACCTTAGTAGGATGTTGGTGAATGACAGTCAAAAGCATCCTGTAAAATTATGGCACCTGGTGTCGAGTCATTTTCAAGAAAATGGTATTTTTGTATACATTTCCAACGGTGGTCAGCCAACCACCGTTGGAAAAACCTAACTATTTTTCAACTACTGCTCCAAATTTACAATTGTTTTTCAGTCCAAATTTTGTTTGCTATTGGTTACATGTTCAAGAACGTGTGCAGGCCAGCTAGACTGGTTCCCTTATCTTACAATTTTCCGACATCTATAATTGATCCATTTTATCTTTAGTGGAGTCAGGGAACCAGACTACATAAACAGTTGTGTTTTTCTTGGTTTTTCAAGCATTTTCGAACACAAAACTTCAAACATGTCAGTTAAACAATATTTGATCTATTATACTAACCCCCCAAATAGTTCATTTCTGAAAATTACAGCAAAAGCCAATGATGTACATTCCCTTTAAAAAGAAGGGCACCTTTCAACAAAATTAACCACAACGGGATGTCAAACAGTTTTCATACTTTTAAAAGGAGTAGAAAGTTGCACAAAACAGAAGAATTCGTCGCACCCTTAAACGAAAGCAAAACATTTCTAGTGGGAGGAGCCTTTGAGCACGATGACAAAATGCTACCGGTACTTGTACCATATTTGGCTGTGCTGAGGCTTCTTGTGAATATTCATCAATCTAAAGCAGCCAACCACTGTTGAGCACCAAATATGTCCAGATATTGTATTTTCTAAGAAATAAAATTTGCATGCATATTCGCCTTCAATTGGTCTTCCATTCATGATATCTTTCACAACACATTTATGTAAATTAATACTTTGTCAGCAAACAGCTTGGCACTAAGACTTCACTCAAAGGCGTGCTGTCTAGCAAATCCCATGTTTAAAAAAAAACAATCAAATAAACAAATAGGCCTACAGTTAATGTTAATAAGGGAATAAACGTGTGTTTGGGAGGGTATTAAAAACTCTGTTTAAGACCACTTGGGGGTGCACACCGGTAAATAGGCCTAAATCCATCCGCCGAGCTCATGAATAAAAGTTATACCCTCAAAATATTCTATATTAGAGAGTTCTGAGCGACGTAAAATTGGGGAATTGAAGAGATATGGTAATGAACCTCTGGCCCGGATTTGGGGCTTCCAATTCTGAGCATTTTGGATGCTATTGGGCTCGAAAGTGGTGCTATTTTGCCATGTTGTGGAGGGATCGTTTTTCAAGATGGCTACTTTTCTGCTTTGGGGAAAATAGGGGTCGTCTTCTTTGGGTGAGAATATCTCGAAAAGTCAATGTCAACCCACCAAAAAATGAATAGAAAACGAAAGATGACATGTTGATCATCATTTTTCTGTGCAGCTTGAATACCTGTGAGAGTTCTGAGTATTTTTAAAAGCATTTTGAAGTATGGGCATTTAGCACTAGTGTCTATGGGAATTTATTTGCAGGGTTGCATCCTTGGAGTCTGGATGGGTAATTATCAGCACTCCAGACTCCAACTGGTCTGAAAGAGAGTGTTTCATACTGACCAAGCTATTTATTTCCATTCATAAATACCTTTTTGGTCCTTTTTGAAGAAAAAGAAAAAAAAGAAAAAAGAAGAAAAAAGAAAAAAGAAGAAGAAGAAAAAAAGAGACTTTCGCCTTTCGTAGGAGGAGCCTGTGAGGCAAAGGGGACAAAATGTAACCATATTTGGCCGTACAGAAAGGAGGTTTGTGAATATTCAATTAGCAAAAGCAAAGTACAAAAGTCAGGAACGCTATATAAAGCAAACTCACAAATATTTGGGGCACGGTAGGCCTTTACAGGTGGCCTCAGCATAAAAGTGTCCATAAACAAAAGTCAGTTTCTAAGTTAACAGCGCCCTCAATTGTCCGGAGAAGAATGAAAAATTTAAACTGTTAAAGGGAATATACAACATTTGCAAACATCGAAAAATAAAACTACCAAGATTTACGAAATACCTTAGTAGGATGTTGGTGAATGACAGTCAAAAGCATCCTGTAAAATTATGGCACCTCATGGTGTCGAGTCATTTTCAAGAAAATGGTATTTTTGTATACATTTCCAGCGGTGGTCAGCCAACCACCGTTGGAAAAACCTAACTATTTTTCAACTACTGCTCCAAATTTACAATTGTTTTTCAGTCCAAATTTTGTTTGCTATTGGTTACATGTTCAAGAACGTGTGCAGGCCAGCTAGACTGGTTCCCTTATCTTACAATTTTCCGACATCTATAAATTATCTTTAGTGGAGTTAGGGAACCAGACTACATAAACAGTTGTGTTTTTCTTGGTTTTTCAAGCATTTTCGAACAAAAAACTTCAAACATGTCAGTTAAACAATATTTGATCTATTATACTAACCCCCCGAATAGTTCATTTCTGAAAATTACAGCAAAAGCCAATGATGTACATTCCCTTCAAAAAGAAGGGCACCTTTGAACAAAATTAACCACAACGGGATGTCAAACAGTTCTCATACTTTTAAAAGGAGTAGAAGGTTGCACAAAACAGAAGAATTTGTCGCACCCTTAAACGAAAGCAAAACATTTCTAGTGGGAGGAGCCTTTGAGCACAATGACAAAATGCTACTTGTACCATATTTGGCTGTGCTGAGGCTTTTTGTGAATATTCATAAATCTAAAGCAGCCAACCACTGTTGAGCACCAAATATGTCCAGATTGTATTTTCTAACAAATAAAAGTTGCATGCACATTCACCTTCAATTGGTCTTCCATTCATGATATCTTTCACAACACATTTATGTAAATTAATACTTTGTCAGCAAACAGCTTGGCACAAAGACTTCACTCAAAGGCGTGCTGTCTAGCAAATCCCATGTTTAAAAAAATCAAATAAACAAATAAACAAATAGGCTACAGTTAATATTAAAGGGAATGTACATCACTGGCTTTTGCTGTAATTTTCAGAAATGAACTATTTGAGAGGTTAGTATAATAATAGATCAAATATTGTTACACTGACATTTTTGAAGTTTGGTGTTCGAAAAGGTTGGAAAAACCAAGAAAAACAAAAATGTTCAAGTAGTCTGGTTCCCTGACTCCACAAAAGATAAAATGGATCAATTTATACGTGTAGATGATGGAAAATTGTAAGGCAAGGGAACCAGTCTAGCTGGCCTGCACCCGTTCATGAACATGTAACCAATAGCAAACAAAATTTGGACTGAAAAAAATGGTAAATTTGGAGCAGTAGTTGAAAAATAGTTAGGTTTTTCCAACGCTGGTCGGCCGACCACCGTTGGAAATGTTTACAAAAATACCATTTTCTTGAAAATGACTTCACACCAGGTGCCATAATTTTACAAGATGCTTGAGACTGTCATTTACCAACATCCTAGTAAGGTATTTCGTAAAAACTTGGTAGTTTTATTTTTCGATGGTTGCAAATGTTGTATATTCCCTTTAATAAGGGAGTAAATATGTGTGTTTGGGAGGGTATTAAAAACTCTGTTTACGACCGGTTGGAGTCTGCATGGGTAATTATCAGCACTCCAGACTCCAACCGGTCTTAAAGAGAGTGTTTAATACCGACCAAGCACATATTTATTTCCATTCATAAATACATTTTCGGTCAAAAAAAAAAATCTTTTCGGTCCCAAAATCAAAACAAGTCAAAAACTTGACGTTGCCAACCATTTTGTTCAACAATTTTACTTCATGTTTTATGAAACACCCCCTCTGATTATAATATGGAGTGTCCCTCTACAACTACCTTATAAGCAGGCATGCAACTGGGAAATCACAAAAAAAGAGAAAATTCACATTTTTCCCAGACTTTGTACGGTGTTTTTCTATTTTCAATGCCACACATGGGTACTCCTAGAACTATGAGGCTCCACATAGTGGAGCCTCATAGAGGCAGAACCTCGCAAAATTGTTATCAACACAAAACACTAATTAAGTACAAAAACGTCCATCCCAACCAAGCTGTTCCCCACAGAACCGCTGCACAGTTTGCCCCTAAACTCCGTACAATACCTCATGACATACTCACGTTATGTGCACCCAACAAACATCGGTGGATTCTGTCTGTTTTCGGCAAAAATGTTGAAAAATGTGCCCTTTCCGCACTGAGCCAACCTAACACTTGAAACGAGCACGCGCGCAGAATGATCGCAGTCATTTTCGGTTCGATCGCTCGGAGCGCGCCGCGGGGGTATGGTGTAGGAGCGGAACGATAGTATGCGCATGCGTACAAGTGCAAGTACATAGTTCTAGGAGTAACACATGGGAAGTAAAAAAGAGGAAATTAGCTGATCCGAGGAAAAGTTGAATGCCTGTATAAGGCAATTGGCATGCGCGTCATATGCGCGATGTCGCGCAAAGTGCAGTTGGGCTGATGTAGAGTGAATTTCGTACTAGGAAATACTGATTCACTGGTTGTATTGCGCACAACCAAAAAAAATGTTAAAAGGCACCGGATTTCATGAGAGTCCAAATTTCATGTGACATTAGAAAGTGTTTACATTACTGTACAAGCGAACCATGTCTTTATCATTTGTTAAGACCGGCCATGTGACGGGCTCTCGACCAATAGGAATGGGTAGGCCCTAAACTGTATTGGGTATTTGTTTAAAATTAAAAAAAAACACCTAAATTCAACAGCGTGACACGTACTACGTAGATGATTTCTCATTATGGCGATTGTGTAGTCTTCAGTTTTGATCATTAGAGTCAATGGTGTTAAAATGAATCTCCATGAAGAACAAATGTAAGACTTTACTGATTAGTAAAGAAGAACAAAAGGAGCTGTTCCTTGTTCTATAGTGAGAGTAGGGGATGGAAAGTAGAGGAATAACCATAAACATGATAAAACTTTTTTAAAAAAGGATGCAATGAAAATTAATTGGAAAAAGTGGAGATCTATCTAGGCCTAAATAAATACGGAAATCTTTCCTATTTCTCCCTTAGCCTTCCAAATATCACTATTATAGCTCCATGCTCATACTGTCAGTCAAATTTTTTTTCAGAGCAAACCAATGAACAGATCATCAGATGGGCAAATTTCACTCAAGTGGAACACTGTTTTGTCATGTTTGTTTTTCTTGGTTGCTATTAAATGCTATACATGTACAAAATCTACTGCACCAAGTCATGTGCACACTGCTGATGACGTGACTGTCTGTGTCCTGTCAAAATTTGCAGTGGAAGTTGATATTGTCAAAACAAATTATAACGTTGGCTTTACTTACCTGGTATTTCAATTTTGTCTTCAACAAACTCTGAAACTGTCAGTCACATTTCTCGGTTTTCCTTCCTCCAGCGCAGAAAGTGAAACCGGCAAAATGCCTTCTCTCTCGATTATTTCGATCGCTTTCAAGTTTCACGCGAACGGTACTCGTAAATAGCGCCCTCTTTTTAAAGCCCGCATACTTTCCCTTTTTTTTAATTTTACGACAAAGGTGTTTGCCACTTAGGTTTCGTTACAGATCTGGCATCGTCACATTTTAAGAACCCCAACTTTGGGGGTTTGGGGTCAATAAGTCTCTACTGTGCGTCATGATAACATACTTCTATAAATATTTTGAGGCCAACATTTGAGTATTTATTCTTAAAGATGTCAAAATGATTATACACCCTGAGACGAAGCCAAAATGGAAACGGAACCGTAATTTCGAAAACTCCTGAAGTCCACACGACTACCAACGGACTAGTAGAACAAGTTTACAGATGCCCTGGCAACGACCAAAATGGCGGACGAGGACAGCGAGACGAAACTGGCTGTCGTGGCAATGACGTCCCAAGAACTCGCCAAGCTGGCGCTGGAAGATGCCATGCTCGCAGATCACTCCAGCGGAGATGATTCTTCGGGCGATGATGATGATGACATTCGGTAAATTACCTCGGGACAATAAAAAACGGTGGTTGTTTGGAGCGTTTCTTTGATTGCCCAGTTTCCGGACCATAGGGATGTACGGAGTTGAGTTGTGCAAAACATTGATTCATTGTTGTGACTTGTGCTCCTTTGACTTAGTCTTTGTGCATTCAATTTGAATGTGTACATTTCAGGAAAAATAATCGGACATTATACTTATTGTCACATACTGTGGACAATATTGATGAGAAGTAGGCCCTAAATTTTTTGTGCAAAAGCTGTTCAAACTTCAAAGTTCAAGCCCCCCAAAAAAGGTGTTTTCTTAATCATGTTAATTCTTGAATCGACTTCACTTGTTATTGTTCTTGACCAAAATAGTCTAACGTCTTTAAATAACATCCCAAGATTTAACAGTCTTTTTTTTAATTAGGCACAGCATGATATTTTATGGATGAAGAAAATGCCAAATTAAACTTAGCCTAACTGTTTGTGAAATTTGAGTTGAAATTATCATTATTATTTTGTGATACTATAGTGGATATTTTGCCAGCGGTAATCCCAGCAAGCTAACGTTTACTAAAGGTTTGCTGGCGGCAATCCCTATCAACAGAGGGCACTGTACTCTCTAAGATGGGGCTGAATTATAAGATATATTCAATTACCACCACAATTGTGTAGCAACTGTGGTCTAGTGGATAAGCAATGGATCTCATGAGCGGGAAGACCCGTGTTCGATCCCGATCCCCGCTGGCAACATTTCTAAGGGTTTTTTTCCCCATAACCAAAAAATAAGAATATTCTTCTTTTATTATTTTAACATGTCTCAAAGATTTTATTGCAGAGTATGCCTAGGCCTATTACATTTTCTTTCTCAGATTTGTGGCTCTGGAGGATTTTTTTTTTTAAGGGAAATAAAGTCCGAAATTGTAAAATGGTCTGATTCCCATCTTGTGAATACGGAGATAAAACGACAATGTTGGCATGGAGCCAGACTAAAATTTATCACCGGAAAATGTCTAAGTAAAAAAAAAACAGTAACTGCGCATGTTCAGTGCATATCCGGCAAGCTAACGTTTATTTAAGGTTTGCCGTCTCTGGCAAAATATCCACTGCCAATATTTTATGGATGGAGAAAATGCCAGATTAGACCAAACTGTTTGTGAAATTTAAGTTGAAAGTATCATTATTACTTGTTCCTAATTACTTAATTCAAACAATTTTATATCAATGAGTGTGTAAATTCCCCTCACTCCTCAGGCCTTCCATCGCCGACCAACAGAAAGTTGGGTTCTTCAGTCAGGACAGGGCCACGCAGACCGAGCGATCTGACATCATCAATCTCAAGGAGATGACAGAGGACATACAGGGTCTCCTCAAGGTCAGTGCGGGGTCCAAGTTCATAGGTCAAGTTTGGCCAAAATAATCCATTAGGTTGTAGGCCTAAGCCTAAGAAAGATGTTTTGACATTTTGGCTCTGCTTTTGACTTTGGCTTCAGAAGATCTTAGCCCCTGATTTGGAGGACTCTGGTTCTTAATATGGGCCTATGTTTTGCTTCGAGTATATCAAATGCTATAACATTAGCAAACAAATTTAAAATATTGCCATTTGGTTATAACATTTAAAGCTTTGAAATGATCCAAAACTAAAGATGAAAGTAACCGACGACTGGAGTTGATGCTGAGGTTTTATTTTTAAAGTAGACTTTTAGCTATGATGGAAAAATAATTTGTTCATATTTTAATTGTCGATTTCAGAAGTCACAATATTATTTTGATTGTGTGTTTCAGGAATCACAAAGACTGAAACGGGAATTGGCCGTCACCAAGCAAGTCATGCAGGCCGACTACGAGAACAGACTTCAGGAGAAAACGCTGGATATGTATGTCCGCATCAACGAGCGCGTGGAGGAACTGCAGAAAATGCACTCAGAGGTAATACATTACTCAGTTTTCTATTTACTTGTTGATAAAGTTCAACTGTTCTGTACACTTTAAACATTGTTTGGTTGCAGATTCCGTGATTCTTTGGGATCCTAAGATTTATTTTATAAATTGTTTTGTACTTGTTTCTCCCAGAGGGTTGAAGTCGTGCGAAGAAGTTTCCGGCAACAATTGGCTGATGCTGTCGTCAAGCTGAACAACGATTGGAAGGTAAAGCTAAGCCCCAATTATTAAGCCATGTCCGACTTTCTTGGATATGGCTTGAAATTACACACGAGTCTATGTGAAGTGGCTGCAGCCCCGTCCCATAGACGTGTGTGTGATTTAAGCCGTAGCCAAGTCATTCGAACACAGCCTTAATTAGTTGCCTGATTTAAATGGCTGTGGCTTACAACACATGCATCTATGGAAGCCGCTGCAGCCGCTCCCCACAGACATGTGTGTGTTACTTCTAGCCATAGCCACGTAAATTGGACGCAGCCTTAGTCTGGTGCCATGCTGGAAGTTTCACTCAAAGAAGTTGAATTGACACGTGGGTTGTATTCCCGGTCTGGTTCCCTAGAAACACGCGGGGATGAAGATGCAAGCGGAGCAGAAGCGGCTGGCCAGCAAGAACGATCAGATCGGGGAGGACTATGAGAAGCTGGTGCAGCAGGTTGCGCAACAGGAAGGCATCATCGACATGCTCAGGATGCAGATAGCGCAAATCGCACAGGTATAAAGATCATCTGTGACAGAGTTGTAAATCATGTCAATCACAAGTCAATTCAGGATGACAGTGTCATGGTCAAGATACTTGTGACAGATCACAAGTGAATCACAAGCCCAGTCACAAGTCAATCACAAGTCAATCCTAAGTCAATCACAAGTCAATCACAAGTCAATCCTAAGTCAATCACAAGTCAATCCTAAGTCAATCACAATTCAGGCACAACTCAATTTTCAAGTACATAACAAGCTCAATCACAAGTAAATCACAAGTCAAGTCACAAGTCAATTCAGGATGACTGCGTTGTAGTCAAGATACTTGTAATGGATCAAAAGTACATCGCAAGCCCAGTCACAAGTCAATCCCAAGTCAATCACAGTCAATCACAAGTCAATCACAAGTCAATCACAAGTCAAATCACAATTACGAGTACATCAGAAGCCCGGTCATAAGTTAAACCCATCTCCAGTCACATGTCACAGGCTCTCGGACAGCACCGAGCGTACACTGATTATATAATTACATCTTGGGTGGAGAGAGGCAAGTAGGGTAAAGTGGCTTGCCCAAGGACACAGCACATAGCTTGAAGCCAGGTTTGAACCTTGGCCTCTCTGATCACTAGTCACAAACCCTAACCACTAGACCACGTCCTCCCCCCCCCCCCCATAAAAAACCTCCCTTCACCCCTTTCCTCACCCTCCCCCCCCCCCCCTCAATAGCCCATGCTCCCATCCCATCCCTATCTGAAGGGATCCAATGGTGACAACTCAGTAAATTGTTTTTTGGTAACCTTACAGGAACCTCGAAGCGAGGCGTCCACGCCCAGTGCCGTGTACGAGGTGGAACATCTCCGGGACGAGATGGGCAGCCTACAGACGAGAATAGACTCTATGGAAGAGGCTATAGATGCAAAGGACGAACAAATTGTTGAACTCAGTGAGTGTCTGTTTGTTGGCTGGCATTTGTTTGTTTGTGTGACTGTTGGGGTGTTTGTGCTTTTGTTTGTTGACTTAGTGAGTGTCCGTTTGTTTGTTTGTTAGTCTGTCTGTTTGGTTTTTGTTTGTTTGCTTGTTTGGTGACTTGGTGAGTGTCTGTTTGTTTCTGGGTGTTTGTTTGTTTGTGTATCTGACTGTTCTTTGTTTGGTTGTTGAATGAATGGAGGAAAAAGCTGATGGCACAGATGAATGAATTGATAAACTCAGTGAGGTCTGATTGTTCAGTTTTTGTTTGTTTTATTGTTGTTACGTTTGTTCTTCTTGGGGTGTTGGTTGTTAGTTCGTACTTTCAGTCCTACGTTCGTTTGTTTATCAATATCCCATACCTTTGTTCCATATTCCATGATATTTGACGACTGAATTTTCTTTTATCATCAATTGTTTGTTTGTTTCTTCACAACAGACAAGGATGTTGAAAAGTTAACAAAGGATCTCGAAAAGGAAAGAGTCCAAGTGAAACAGGTAATTCTTGTTCTTTTCTTTGGCAATCGTAATTTGCAACTAGAAAACCAAAGCACTTTGAATGTTAATTGTGCTTTAGCCAAAAACTTCAATTTTTACAAATCGATTTTGCCACAGCTTCTTCACGAATTAGAAGAAGCCAAGTCGACAGCGCAGCAAGAAATGGCCTCCCTCCGACGAAATGTAAGTGAAAAACAAATTGCAATTTTTAGTCCTGTAATTAGGGCCAAGTCGAACGATCATATGTGACCTGTTCTGTCAAAAGCAGACGCTTCTGGGCAGAGGTTGAAATTGAGATAGGGCCAAAAAACGCTGTGGGGGTGATTTTTATCGATTTTCAAATTTTTGCATATTTGTAATCCTGAACATGTCTAAAATATATTATAAAAGTTTGAAACCCTAATTTGAACTCTACATATACTATTTTTGATGATTTTGATGAGGTATATCAGTTAAAGAAATAACTGTTTTGTGACGTTCGTGGCCATTTTCTCCGTTTTCTACTTTTCGACACAATGAACTTCAAAATAGCATAACTCTGCCCAGGAATGACCGGTTTCAAAAAACAAACCACCTATTAAAAGGAAAAAGAACATTTGTTAACAATATGTAAAAATATCATTTTCGACCTTATGCCCAGAAAAGTCTGATTTTGACAAAACAGGTCACTTATGACAATGAACATTCAAAACCATGTCTTGGTCATTACTAATTTCTTTTTTACTGCATCTGCTTTTACATAAGGATTTTCGAGTGATACTTTGAATGTGCATATCTACGTGGGACTAATAATTTAATGTCTACAACCGTGCCATTATGTTCCTTAAAAATTATAATTTCATTTTAATTTGTACTTTTTTTTTCAGGCGGATAAACAAAGATTGCAGTTGGAGCGAGATATGCAAGACAGGATGTCCAAAGCAAGAGACGAGGTGATTTTTACTTCAAATTTTCTTTTTTCTTTTATGCTATAAATATTTGAGCATCAACTTTCTTATGAGTATATATTTGATTCTATGAAACAAAATACACATTTCTACTGGACCTTTTTTTGTAATCCTCACAACAAAAGACGAAACTGGAGCCCTTTGCCAATTTGAATTTCCTCAATGTGTCTCCAAAAAATTGTTGTTCTTGTTGTTGACAAATTACATTTAACTTATTATTCCTAATTTTCCAGATGATCGAAACAAAGGAACAGGAGCGTAAAAAAGTTTGTCCTTCTTGCATCTAACTCTTGTCATGAATATGCATTGCTTACCATTTTGTCAGTAGATCGATCGTGAATATTCAACAGCTGGCACTGCACGCATTCCATGGTTGCAATTCCCATTCACTGCAGCATACATAATGAGTTCGTGGGGGGTAAAAATTAGCATGTGAGATTTTGATTTAAGATGAATTAAGATACATTAAAATTTGTTCGTTTTCATGTGGACAAAGCTTTTTTGGCTGAGGTTTTAGTTGTCCTTAGATTCATCGTCCTTCCCTTTCATTTATTCTCCTCCGTCATATTCTTTGTGGTAGTTGTCACGTTTTGTTTTCAGATTTTGCGCTTTGCTCCGTATCATTTTTATTCTACAGGCTTTCTTGTCTCGTTTTTAAGAAAAAATTGGTTTCTTTCGCTGGTTTTCTTTTTTTCTTTTCAAGCAATGCTGATTGGGATTGATAGCTTTATCAATAAAGTTTTGCAGATGAGAAAGATATTTCAAAGATTGGTGCAATATAAGAAAGCGTTACTTTCTAGTTATGAGACTCTGTGACAATAAGTTCCTGAATCAGACTTTATTTCCAAAACGCTTTTCGAAATAGCTCCTGGGCACTCGGGAGAGAGCAGGATTATAAAAGGGAACAAAATGCGTATGCATTGGAAATAAGGTCTTCTTATGGCTAATAAAAGCTGTTAAGCCTCTGAAAGTGTGTACAAGATCTAAGACGAAAATCTTGATCAAAAAGTTAGCTTGAATTGGGACGTTGACTGAAATGCAATTTTTAAAATGCAATCTCCAGAATTTGTACTAGAGCTCTACCAACTGAGCTATATAGCCTCGTGCATGCCGTCCACCAATCTATCTATGTCTTTGTTCAAAGATCGCCATTTAGAAGCTATAAACCTTTCTTCCTAATAATTTGTTTTGGGTTGTTGTTGTTTTTTTCTTAGATGGTGGGGCTTGCCAAGAAGCACGCCAAGGAGGCTCAGCAGCAGGAAGAAGAGCGGCAACGATTGCTGGAGGAGCAACGCAAAGTAGCCGTGGCTCTGGAGAAAAAGGTAACATGCCGTAGCGTGAGAGTTGCTAAGCATAAAAGATATTTGATTAGCAAAAACAGTTCGCTTTCAGGGCTGGATTAAGTGGTCCATAGGGCCTAGGCACCAGCGTTCCATAGGCCCTACTCCGCCCTAGGCAGCAGCACCAATTTCATGTTGATGCTAAGCTGTACTAAGCAAGCTAAGCCAAACTGGTAGCTCTAAAAGCCTGTTGGTACACTGTGGTATTGTAAGCCCTCAAAATGTTCGTGGGCCCCAAATTTTTCGCTGGCCCTATGCACAGTGCTTGCTGTGTGTATTGTATTGGATAATCCGGGCCTGTTCACCTTATCACAAAGTTTTGCAGACTTCAGGCCTCTTAGCGTTTGATTGCTAACACTTTACAAACTACTTTTAAAATTACTTACAAATTTCTGTGTATTCTTTGCCTTTTGTATATTGCAGCAAAAAGAGAGTGCTTTGGAAGCCTCTAAGAGCGACACGGATCTCCAGCGGCTGAAAAAGATGGAAACCTTCCTCAAGTTAGAAGTAACCAGGTTTGTCCAAATTTCTTTTTGGGGTTTTTGTTTTCATAAAATGCCTTTTGATTAATTCCGACATTTTTTCAAATTCAGATTTTTTTGTTTTGGTTTAAATGTGTTTGGACATTGACATGAATGATTTGATGAAATGAATATGAATAACTTTGAATCCGTCATCTTGAATATTAATTAGCATTGATGAATATTTATAATCAAAATATATTTGTCAGTTATGAATACATATGTATTTACGACAAAAATTCAAATTGACTCTACAATTTATGGACATTTTCAGATTAAAGAAAGAACTTGCCAGGACGACCAGAATGTGGGAGAAGAAATTTGCCATTTTGCAAAAAAGGTTTGTCGCAAATCAAAGCCTAATTTCTCCCTCTTGAAACTCGCAAAACAAAGTCATATTTTAGAAGAAGAAAAAGAAACATCACTAAATTTACTTACTTAAACTTTGAGTTATAATGCTTAAAATGTTATGAAAGGTGAGCAGTATAAATTTGCAGTTACTTACATATGGTCTGATTGTTTTACTTAAAACTAATTGTAAAATTACGTAATGGTAACGTAATGGTACCTATAAATGCGAAAGGGAGCATAGGTTTAACAATAAGTTTCTGTTAAAAAAAAGTGAGTAGAATTGTCGGAACAATTTTGTAGTAGATTTTGAAATGAAATCGTCCGCACCTTTTCATCGGTTTATTTACCTCTTGCCCTTTCCAGCTTGTATGCTCTCAAAGATGAGAGTTTTGTCAGGCAAACGTTGCAAAAACAAGCAGCAACACTCCACCATGCCTCAGTGTCTTACGCAGTAAGTAGAAACTTGGGGAACTTTTCCATTTTCTGTGGGAATTAAGGGGAAAATGGTTAATCTTTGCACCCTGATGAGGTTCCAGTTAGTTTAAGTTGTTGTTTCAATCACAAAACAATTAGACAGTGATTTCTTTCAAACTAACATATTTCAAAAGCTGGTGGAGTAACAAGTTTTTTTTATTTTCAGGCCGACACACCCCTGGGCGTGTTACCTAGCAGCCAACCCAACAACACACCCAGACGACAAAACCCACCCCTGGTAAGAATTACTACTACACTTTTGTGGCCCTCCCCCAACCATCCCCCCCCCAACCCCCACGCACCTCCCCACCCCTCACCCCCGATACAAAAGAAAATGTGTGTCTATTCTCTCAGCTGAAATTAATTTCTATCTTCACATGTTATTCGTAAATATGTATATTTTGTTTTCAAATTTTGTTTAAACTACTGAAATTTTGATAGCTATACTACATTCTTTGTTCTAAAAAAAATATGATAAATTGATATTAAGTCAAAATAGATATTGACATATCAATTTTTTATACTTCATAAGTTTTGTAACTTATATTCATCTCTCTAAAAATAGTGTTCTAATATTAATTTCAGAAATTTTAAACATATTTTTAACTTGCCCTTTGACTTCTTTTTGCAGCCTGGGATAGGCAAGATGTCAAAGGCCAGAGACCCCCGCCTTGACCTGATCTCACCGTACACTGTGTCGCCGCCCTCGGGCAGGGGCGTGGAGCTTTTCTCTGCAGCAGGTAAGAAATTTTCTTCCTCAAGTATTCTTTGAATATGTACCAGTCCCACAGAGGGCCAACCTATGTACTTCTTTGTACTGCATAGACTCACTGTTGCTTGTGAGCCGGGCAGTGCTGTTGTATAGGAGCACCAATGACGCCAATTAATGTAGACCATTGTGAAGACCAGAAACATGAAAAG
Source organism: Patiria miniata (assembly GCF_015706575.1). Classification (NCBI taxonomy): domain Eukaryota; kingdom Metazoa; phylum Echinodermata; class Asteroidea; order Valvatida; family Asterinidae; genus Patiria; species Patiria miniata. Next base: position 11,773,906 of record NW_024037054.1, read on the forward strand.
GCTTCCAGTGAAAAGCCATTCTGAATCAATTGAATAAAATTTGTTCCCCTCTAGAAAGAGCTTTACCAGGTTCATCGTGTTTTTGTTTTTTTTCGTGTTTTTTTAGCTTCTCAAATCGTTGACAATGACGAAGTTGATGAGGACTCGGACCTTGAGGGTGTCATTCCACTTCCATCGCCGCCACCAAAGTAAGTGAAAAATTCTAACACAACTTTAAATTGGATTGTCTCTAGTCCTTGTAATCGTTAGCACTGGACTCTTCTTGCCTGTCAATCAAACTGTGCATTGACCAATTAGAACCTGACTTTTTGTCAGGTGAACCACAGTAGCTCAAGCAACAAGCACAGCGAGAAATATGTACAGGTAGCAGAGATGGGCAGGGCTTATGGCCAAATATGGAAAAAAAGTTCATGTACATGTATAGCACAGTGAGAAATGTACAGAAAGCAGAGGGGGCGGGGCTTATGGCCACGTATGGGAAAAGTCCATATAAAGCACAGTGAGAAATGTACAGAAAGCAGAGATGGGCGGGGCTTATGGCCAAATATGGGAAAAAAAACATATACATGTATAGCACAGTGAGAAATGTACAGAAAGCAGAGGTGGGCGTGGCTTATGGCCACGTATGGAAAAAGTCCATATACAAGCACAGTGAGAAATGTACAGAAAGCAGAGGTGGGCGGGGCTTATGGCCACATATGGAAAAAGTCCATATAAAGCAGTGAGAAATGTCCAGAAAGCAGAGGTGGGCGTGGCTTATGGCCACGTATGGAGGAAGTCCATATAAAGCACAATGAAAAATGTACAGAAAGCAGAGATGGGCGGGGCTTATGGCCAAATATGGAAAAGAAATCCATATACATGTGTAGCACAGTGAGAAATGTACAGAAAGCAGAGGTGGGCGGGGCTTATTGGCCAAGTATAGAACAAGTCCATATAAAGCACAGTGAGAAATGTACAGAAAGCAGAGGTGGGCGGGGCTTATGGCCACATATGGAAAAGGTCCATATAAAGCTTTTGGAATGACCAATGGTAAAAGAGAAATACATGCACAATCATTTAATTGATAATTGTGTAATTAAAAGCCTTGACGCAGTTTATCACATTATTTTACTAAAAAAAAAGAGCTTAATTTTAATAATTTTTTTCAGATGGAAGATAGATAGCCGTCCATCTACATCTGGTCAGGTTATAGTATTACCATCAGCGTGAGAGAACATCGTTGGACTTACGAAGCAATTGAACAAACGATTGTAATTTGGACAACAAAAAAATCCCCAGCATGTTGACTTCAACACAAACAAAATTGATCATTATAACGATTAGTAATCATTTTTGGCACGCAGTATAAAAGCCAGTGTGTAGTTCGGCAGTGTTTGTATCACTTTACCATGGTTTAAAAGTCACGTAGTGTCTATGGTAGCGGCTGCAGCCACTTCGCATAGACTTGTGTAAAACTGTCCAAGCTGTAGCCAGGTCATTCGGGCACGGCTTTACATTTCAATTTAGTCTGGTACCCCATCTTCTCATTACACTAGCAAATTTGACTTTACTTTGGATAGATTTGAAGCAAAATGTAGTACCGAATGTATCAGCCCTAGCAATTAAATACTTTGTTCACAAAAGCTACACATTTTTCCCAACAATTTTAATTTTGTATACATTACAAAATTCTGAACAAAATGTGGAACAAGCTTTTTATTGTCCCAAGTTATGTGGTGATTTTTTTTAACCAGTTATTACTCCCTTTCTGTCCAAAATAACCAATTTTTGACATTTAATATATTTTGTATGATTGTTAATGTAAAATGTTGTAAATATTTGTTTATATTGAGATATTTTGTTTTTAAAGTGATAATTTATATAATTGTAATATTTGTACAGTTAAAAGGGTTTACATGTAGTTGTATTTTAATGCTTGGCATTGTTTTGAGCAATCATTTTGAACAATAAAACATGGATATAATACACTTGTATTTTCCGAATCCTGTGTTACCTTTTTTTAAGGTGAGATGTTTGTTTTCAAAGACAAAAATAATTTGTTTTAGAAACTCTTACTAGAATAAAGCACAAATTTGTCAAATACAACACACAATTCTAAGTAGTACGAATGTTTATTATCGCAACCTCCACAATATTCATTTTGCAAATTACCTTTCTGTTCTACTAACGAAGGTGATGAGAAAATCTTCATGTGGGTTCCGTCAACCAGACGATCAAGTTTAAGCGAACTTCCGAAACGGAATAAAGTATTAAGGATAACATTAATAAGGGAATAAATGTGGGCTTGGTCGGTATTAAACACTATGTTTAAGACTGGTTGGAGTCAGGAATGCTGATAATTACCCAAGGCGTCTTTGGTCAAAAAATCAAAACTTTTCGGTCCAAAAGTCAAAACAAGTAAAAATACAAAATTTCCAACGATTGTGTTCAATAATTTTACTTTCTGTTTTTCAAAACACCCCTCTAGCTATATAATGGAGTGTCCAGCATGGAGTAAGACGTAAACAACTCCTTTTATGGAGATTGGCGCATCACGCGTCCTGCACAATGGCGTGCAAATGCAGCTGTGGTGAGTGCGTTGCGAATTAAGGACGAAATACTGACTCACTGGTAGCATGATTTCATAGGAGTCCAAATTTCATGTGACACTGGAAAAGCGTTTAAGACCAGCCAGCCATGTCATTATCATTCGTTTAAGACCAGCCACGTGACGGGCTCTCGACCAATAAGAATGGGTATAAACTGTCTGAGGTATTTGTGAATATGGGGTTATAACTAGATTTGGCCCAAGTCTAGGTTTCACTTGTTCTGTGCCTGTAGTAATCACACGCATATTTATAGGTCTGTACAGTTCTGCGGGCTGCTTACTCTATGCACTACTGCATGCATGGTCAAGATATGAGCTGTGTATAACACGCGCCCTCGTGCATCAAATCAAGACCAACATGTTAAAAATGTACATGTACATGTTATTTTCGTGCGAGTTCAAAAACCAGACTTGGTCAATGTGCCAAATGTCTGTACACAGTCGATGTAGCTAATCAACCCATTTGGGTAGGAGCCTACCAACATTTTAATTTTTTAGCTTTTTATTCCTAAAAACACACGCAGATTGTTTTGAAATTCATTCTGAATATTCGCATAGCCAAAGTTTCGTGGAGAACGCACACGCATCCCATGGAGCGGAGTAGAAACAGATAAACGCACTCGTACATTCAAATGTCACAATATTTCAGTTAGACAATATATAACATACACTTCATATTAGTACTAAACAAGTTTGTTTCAATATTTTAAGTTCAATGTTTTTAACTTTTGCAGATTGTTATCCACCCTCCCATACCTACTGAAAAAAAATGAATTAGTTTTTAAAGAATGGCGACTCTGATTGGTCAAGCTGTTGCAGGGAATAATGCATATTGATGATGTTGCATATGCATTGATGCATATATTTTGCATACGTGCTGGGGGGGGGTGCTGATGCAGATTGATCAGGTCGGACTTCTGACTTTGTGAAATCACATGTAAGCACATGTTCTGCACATGTGAACACACATGCGTGTGCGCTCTTGTATTGTATTTCGATCGAGGACAGACACACAAAGGGAGAACAAAAGATCCTTTCAGTCCTCGAACGACGGTGCTTTTGTTCGAAACTGTCCTCGATCGTACGTTTACGTGCTTAGTCTATGGGAAAGTGTTAAAGTACAGGGACAAAGGGAAACACAATAGGTTGTCCTCAGGCGTACAGTAAAACACGACAATGCGTACACATAAGTGCGCATTGTTATAACACTGTGGAACGTGTGTTTAAGTGAAACTTGTGCTTCTTGAAGTGCTTTTGTGAAAGTTCTTTTTTTTTCTTCTGAAACCCACACAAAGTCCGACTTGAGTCAAGTCTACATTATTTAACTTAAACTTACGGTGAGCAAAGTTTGAAAGAAAGTCTTCAAAATATTTGGAGTCATTGCAGTTTGAAACAATGGACATTTCTAAGTCTACGTTATTTAACTTAAACTTACGGTGAGCAAAGTTTGAAAGAAAGTCTTCAAAATATTTGGAGTCATTGCAGTTTGAAACAATGGACATTTCTATGCTTTTTAGAACTGAATGAATCTTGAATGTTTTCTGATCACAAATTTGTTGCTGATGTGGGCAGCCTAATTCTATTACCTCAATTACTGTAAACAGATATTTTAACCTTTGCATCTTGTTGATAAACCATTACTATGTTCAGGTCTGTCAAACTCTTTTAAGGCCTACTAACTAGTATCAAAGCAAATAATTTTTAAAATCCTCAACCACTTCAACATTGTCGTTCAATCTTCATGATGCTGTATACAAACAAAACTTCAAATTTTGCATCAAATCAAAGAAAAACTCTTAAATAGATAAACAAAAAAACCTGGCCCGAGACTTCTTCCAAGATCACGTGACCTCATATCTTATTCAAATCTGTTAATAAATCTACAGGCTGAAGCACTGCAGTACAATACCGACGGGCAGCGCGTGCTGAAGTGCGCCCTCTACTATTGATCCTCGGCCAGTTTCTCCGCCTTTGCTATAACCTCGCTGATGTCGCCCACCATATAGAAGGCAATCTCGGGAAGATGATCATAATCTCCTGTGAAAGAATCAAAAATTACAAATTAAGTTTTTTCCACTTTCCTACAAGATCCTACATAGCAGGGACAATATTTCCACATGAAACAGTTGTTGGGTCAGATTTAGTTTGTGTGACGCATGAAACGGCGGTACACATGTGGAGCTGACCCATTTCTTCTGCCTTTGTTTCTTACACACGAAATGCATGGGAAGAACACAAGCATGTCTTGATGCAAAGGATTTTTCCGAAAGAATTCTGCAATTCTTGGGAGACATTCAACAGCCTGTGGCCCATACCGTTCAGGATCTGCTTGAATCCCAAGATGGTGTCGGCGATGGGTACCAGCTTGCCTGGGGAACCGGTGAAGACCTCGGCCACCGAGAAGGGCTGGGACAGGAAACGAGTGATCTTACGGGCCCGCGACACGGTCAGCTTGTCGTCTTCGGTCAACTCGTCCATACCCAGAATGGCGATGATGTCCTGAAGCGAACGGTAGTCCTGAGAAAAAAATAAAAAATATAAAATCTCCAGATAATTTGTTTTTAATTTTAATTTTAAGCATTTTGGAACGAGCTGAGAGGGCTAAATAATGAATATACGTCAGCACATGAAAATCAACCTATTTAAGGCCAAAAAAAACCTCTCCGGTTTCTGGTATGGAGCTTGCCCCAAAAGTGGTGCGGCGACGCGTTTTTTTTTTTTTTTTACCTGTTTTTTTTTGGGTTTTTTGGCTAAAAATGTCGGCTGACGACTGCAAATGGTGCCCGACTAAACTTAGTGCAAATATATGGGAGTCCAGAGAGGCCACATAAAGCTTATTCTCGTTCATAACCCCATCTAAAAACACGTTAAAATTGTGCAGCAGCAGGATTCCAGTCAAACCAGTGAGTTTGGCGGTTTTGAGACATCATCTTGTATTGAAAAAAAAACTTTTTCATTTTGCTGACGCGCATGGCTACGGCGACGCGCGCGCATACCAGAAACTGGAGACTTTTTTTTTTTGGCCTAAGGGGCTGTATTAAAAAAACATTGGAAGAAAGTTTGTCATGATTTTTTTTTGTGACGCAGCAAACAGTTGTAGGGTCAGATTTAGTTTGTGTGCCGCATGAAACAGCGGTCCACATGTGGAGCCGACCCGAGATTTCTCTACCTTTGTTTCTTACACACTTAATGCATGGGGAGGACATAAGCATGTCTTGATGCAAAGGATAATGTATGCGTAACAGGTCCCTAAATTGGTTATTGATTCTACCGGTAAGAGCCGGTGAGGGCGCCCTTTAAGAAACTCGTAATTACCTGAAGGATCTTCTGCACGCCTCTGGCGACGGAGTAATGCTCTTCGCCGACCACGTTGGGGTCCATCATACGGGAGGTGGAGTCCAGCGGATCCACGGCGGGGTAGATACCCAGCTCAGCAATGCCTCGGGACAGCACGGTGGTGGCGTCCAAGTGAGCAAAAGCGGTGGCAGGAGCGGGATCGGTCAAGTCGTCAGCGGGCACATAGATTGCCTGGCAAAAAAGTGACAAGAAACAATGCTCATTTCTAGTGGTGCAGATTCACTGATGCCTACCTGATGATTTTCAAAAGACACTTGAGTTAAAATTTGTTAGTTTTTGGCTTCCACAAATGAGCCAATTTGGCAGCTTTGGACATATTACTTTTTACTGTTGTTTACTTTTTTACTGTGACTTTTGCTGCTGACCACAAGCCACTGTGGCTTCTACTTACAAGCCATATTGGCTTCCAAAAATCCAAACACAAGCCATTTTAGCTTCTGTTCACAAGCCACTTTTGTTTGTAAACAGAAGCCATTTGGACTTGATTCACCAGCCACTTTTACCTCTAATCACATGGCATTTGGACTTCAATTCACAAGCCACTGTTGGTTCTGATCCCCCAATACATCTGAGTTGTTAATCACAAGCCAATTACACACTTTGCCAATTTACTACAATCCACAGGAAAATGTGTTATAAAATTTACCGGCCAACCTGGCGGCCATTTACCTGCACCGAAGTGATGGATCCCTTCTTGGTGGTGGTGATCCTTTCCTGCATGGTACCCATGTCCGTGGCCAGGGTTGGCTGGTAACCCACAGCGGACGGGATGCGACCCAGCAAGGCAGACACCTGTCAAAGGAACAAAATAGAGGGTACCAGGATAAACAAATTGAAAAGTTGTTGTAATAGAGTTAATAATTCTCGTGTCTAATTCTGAAATTTCTGATGGTATTTTGTAGGACCAGTATTAGTTTGTCTGCCGCACGGGACAAGCAGCAGACATGTGGAGCTGATCCGAGTTACTTTCCCTTTGTTTCTTACACACTTGTGTACGGATAACAACCACAAGCATGCCTTATTGCAAAGGAACTTTGTTTTCCTTAACCCCGACTCTCTTAGACAGTTTTGGTTTCAACTGGTTGTCAGGGTTTGGGTTAGGGTTTGGGTGGAGGGCGGAGGGAACAAAAGTCCAATCTTACCTCAGAGCCAGCCTGGGTGAATCGGAAGATGTTGTCGATGAAGAGCAGCACGTCTTGTCCCTCCTGGTCACGGAAGTACTCGGCCACGGTCAGTCCAGTCAGGGCGACGCGGGCACGGGCGCCTGGCGGCTCATTCATCTGACCGTACACTAGCGCCACCTAGGGGTAGAATCGAGACATTCTTCAGACGATTCAAATGCCAGCTGAGGGCGACTTTCATCAGGGGCAGCATGTAAGATTCTTAAGGGATGTGATTCACAATTGGGTGGCAAGGCGTTTGAATCTAGTTGCAGGCCATGTTGTGTCCCTGGGCAACGCACTTTATTACAACTTGATCTCCACCAAGCTTAGAAGCTGGTACTGGTATAAGCTGAGGAGTAACCTCTGATGGACAGGCACCCCATCCAGGGGGGAATAGAAATATTCTCCTTTAGTTCACCAAAAACACGATAGAAACAATACAAAATGGAGTTATAATAAAAATGATCCTGCTTTTCATGATCTACAGACTTCAGCCTAACCAACAGTTGGGGATTTTCAGAACACACCTTGGAGGTGTCGTCCGTGAGGCTGATGATACCGCCCTCTATCATCTCATGGTAGAGATCGTTGCCCTCGCGGGTGCGCTCCCCGACACCGGCGAAGACAGAGTAACCACCGTGAGCCTTGGCCACGTTGTTGATAAGTTCTATGATCAGTACGGTCTTGCCCACGCCGGCACCGCCGAACAGACCTGTCAACGAGAAAACAAAAAAATGTTGTTGTTTATCTTCCACCCAGCCCACTGTAACATTATCTGGTTGTTCACTTCAGGCAATTAACCTATAGCGGTAGAATCGCGTCAGCGCAGCTTATGAAATAGTGTCCATTTACATGATATACAAATAATAATAAATACTGAAGTCTTATATAGCGTACGTATCTACCAACAATTAGGTTCTCAAGGTGCAGGAAATTATGTCTATTATTAAAGACAGGTAAATGAAGTTAATGAGAAATGCGAGACCCACTATGTAGCACCTTATAAGGGTTTACAAGGTGCTGTGGCGCATATTGCAGCCACTGCCAGAAACACCAGGGCAAACCCCTTCTCTTAGCGATAAGTGTTTCTGGGTTCTTTAACGTGCATCACACAACACACGGGACCTATGGATTTAAGTCCCATCCGAAGGACGAAACAATAATAGTAAAGTGTCTTGCTCAAGAGCACAAGCACCATGTTCCCATCACGGTCAGGATTCGAACCCATGTACCACAGCACACGAGTCGAACACCGTAACCATTGGACCACAGCACCCCACTAAATAGATGCGGAACGCACAAAATCTGAGACAAACAAAAGTTAATGTACAAAATTCCATAGGGTTGTCTGAGGGGCGTGGCTAACTCGCAAACGGCGAAAGGTCAATTGACCAAACCACAGGCGGCCATCCACACAGTCTGGACACCCAGACACACATACACCATACACTCTGCACGTATGGACATAGACCTATAGGTGCAGTCCAAAGATTCAGACTTTCAATTGTTCAAGCACCATTTTCAACGATTCAAAAAATAATAGATTGTTTCATTACTTGACAAAAACAAGTATTACATTGGATATTAAATGTTTGAAAATCTGCATGTGTTCAGAAATTTATAGGCATGCCAGCAAGTTGTTCAGTCAAGCGATGCTATTGTTCCCTGCTAGTGTTAGGCATTCATCTGGTAATACACTCCCCCAAGCTTTACAGCTTGAAATCCTGGTAAAGGCTCAGACAAAAACCTGAATATAAACTCTTTATTCGGGTTCTCTGGTATAAAAAAATTCAGGGCAGTAAACCATACAGACTATTCTTTAATTATTTCAAGCGTTTCAATTTCCACAGCTCTTCCCTTACCGATCTTGCCTCCCTTAGCGTAGGGGGCTAGAAGGTCCACCACCTTGATACCAGTCACCAGGATTTCCTGGGTCAAGTTCATCTCCACAAACTCCGGAGCCTCCTGGTGAATACCTGCTTTGCTGTAAAAAAAAAGAAAAAAAAAAGAAGAAGTTATTAGGAAAAAATTGAAAAAATGTATTAAAAAGTCACAGGTTGAAATGATATTTCAACAACCTTCATAGAACTTAAGGTACAGTGAATTTGTTTGAATAGCGGCAAATGTCACACTTCAACTTCTTACTAATGATGTCATGAAATTTTCTTTGCTATCGCTTTCATGTGAAGTTTGAAATATCCCTAATACCCTACTGGAAATGGAGCAGCCAGTATCAACTGCCTTTCTTGATCCAGCATGATTAACTACTCTGAAGTACGAACCAACACTATAAATCCCCACTGGAATTAGAACAGTGCCGTTCTTTATCCAGCATGGTTAACCTTTCTAAAAGTATGAACCAACACTTAATCCCACTGGAATTACAATAGCCTGAATCAGCTGCCATAACCATTATTGGTAGTTTCCTTATTATCTGGTCTTTATTGGGTTAGGGCACTTACATCCCCACTGGAACTAGGACAGCATATACAGTCGACTCTCGTTAGTAAAAACACTGTTAATACTAAATTCTGGTTATAACAAACATAAAGCCTTGGTCCCGACTGTGCATTTATATGCACAATGAATGGTACTGATGTTCCTCTTAATACAAAATTCTGATATAACAAACAATTTGGCAAAGTCCGAACGAGTTTGTTATAACGAGACTCGCCTGTATCAGAAGCTGTTCTGAATCCAGCATGGGCAACCATTTCCTTTATTTACCTGGCTGTAACGATGGGGCCTCTCTCGTCGATGGGTTCCCCGATGACATTCATGATGCGGCCTAGCGTCTCGGGACCAATGGGGATCCTGATTGGAGAGCCAATGTCCAAGCACTTGTCACCTCGGACCAGACCCTCTGTGCCATCCATGGCGATGGTACGACACGTGTTTTCACCTGGAAAGTTTCATCAAAATAAGTGTCAAGATTTGATTGCGTGAATTTAAAGAAGGAACAATGGCGAAACTTTTCAACATTCATGTGAATTTATGTTGAACTGGAAACCTGGAGTGTTTACAAAATTATGGCATTCTTATGTCTATTTTATGCGGAGAATCTGTGGAAATTGTTTCAATTTTTTTAGTTAATTTTTCATTTTGAGATACATTTCCAAGTCTGGAGCCTAAGACCACCAAGCTTACCTAGATGCTGTGCTACCTCCAGCACCAGCCTAGTGGGGCGTCCCTGTACCTCCAAGGCATTGAGAATAGGCGGTAGGCCCTCATCAAACTGTACATCGACCACAGCACCAATGACGGCCACAATCTTGCCCGTGGCCCCAGTCTGGGCCTGTGTCTTGGCTTCTACTACATAATTCCTTCCTGTTGGGGGAAAGTTAAAGCAAAGCTTTCCTTTTGGTTTATTTTCAATACCAACAATGTGTTAATTACTTTCAGCATGTGAAAATACAAAACAATTTATAAAAAAAAAAAAAACAAGCCAAGATCCTTCACCCGCTAGTAGGCAACACCGAGCACCATGTCAAGAACTCCACCCACTTTGCCAGCTTCATTGCAACCCAATGAGATCATGGTCAGCTTCAATGTCGTCTCCCTCTTCACGAACGTACCCATGCATCAACGACGCCTGCAACATCGTCAAGGAGAGGCTCCAAACAAGACCCCACCCTCAAGGAACGAACTGATCTCACCCCAGACCAACTCCACGACCTGCTCCTAACCTGCGTCTCCTCTTTCAGCTTCAGGTTTTGTGACCAGTTCTTTCAGCATTCAGCTTGGATCTCCTATATGGCCAGTCCTGACTGACACCTTCATGGAAGGGTTCGAACATACAGCACAGGACACAGCGGACCACAGACCATGCATCTGGCTTCAGTACGCGGACGACACTTTCACCATTTGGCAACAAGGACAAGATAACCTCCTGCGCTTCTTGGAACATCTCAACGGGCTTCACAGCAGCATCCAATTCACAATGGAACAAGAGAGTGATGGCAACATCTCTTTTCTCGACATCAAGGTCTCAAGAAGGTAGGAAGGATGGCACTCTCTCCTGCAGTTTACCAAAAACCCACCCACACGTACCGATATCTACACAGCACCTCCTTCCACAATCCTAGCATCAACAGGTCCCTAGTGCGCCGAGCCCACACTGTCTGCGACAGGGAACACCCATCTGGCGAACTGAGACAAATCACCACTGCTCTCCAACGCAACAGCTACAGACCTGCGAAGTCAAGACTCAAGACTCCCCCCCCCCCCTTCAAGGGTCACCAAAATAACGAAGGTCACCTCTCTGGGGCCCCTAGGTCCATCGCCCTCGCCTACCTAGGCAATACATCCCACAAGACCCAGCGCATCCTACTCCAGCATATTCCATCAAGGTGTTCCACACAGCTCCCTGCAAGATCCAAGATCTACTCCAGTCTCACAAGACCAGGAGCGCAGACCAGGCGTGTACAAGACCCCTGCGAACGTGGCAAAGTGTTTGTTCGCGAAACCGGTAGGGACCTCCCAATGGGGACGTAGATGGAGACATAGAAAAATCACGCAAATGTAAAATACAACACACAATTCAATGTAGTATGAATTTTATTTATTATCGCAACATCCAAAATTTCCATTTGTAAATTATCTTTCTGTTCTACTGAAAAAGGTGATGAGATTGCATTCGGTGAAAGAGACCTATTATGAAATCTTCACTTGGGTTCTACCAAACAGACAATCAAGTAAAAGTAATTTCTGAAACAGAATAAGTTAAGTTTAATATTAATATGGGGTTATGTTTAACTTTGTGACCAAAGTTTGAAAGATAGTCTTCACAATCTTTGGAGTCAGTTTGATACAATGGAAAGTACTACGCTTTTTAGGACTGGATGAATCTTGAATGCTTTCGGATCACAAAGTTGGTGCTGGAGTGGGCAGTTTAACTCTGAACTTCAAAACACCATAAACAGAATTTTTTTTACCTTTGTGGCCCGTTAAAAACCATTACTTTTATCCACTCTTATCAAACCGCGTAAGACATGCTAACTAGTATCAAACCAAATCGTTTGCAACATATTCTACCACCTCCGTAACATTCTCGATCTTCACGTTGCTTATACAAATAAAACTTCAAATTTTGCATCAAATCACAGAAAAACTCTTTATATAGAAAAACAAAAAAACCTGGCCCGAGACTCTTCTTAGATCACATGACCTCATATATAATTCATAACTGTTAATAAATCTACAGGCTGAAGCATTGCAAGACAACACTGCCGGGCAGCGCGCACCGAAGTGCGCCCTCTACTGTTGATCCTCAGCCAGTTTGTCCGCCTTTGCTACAACCTCGTTGATGTCGCCCACCATGTAGAAAGCAATCTCGGGAAGATGGTCATATTCTCCTGTTAAAAAAAAAAAAAAAATTATTACTGCTTTTACTTCACTAGAAATACGCAAAAAGGATAATATAATCACATGAAACAGTTGTTGGGTCAGATTTTAGTTTGTGTGCTGCATGAAACGGCGGCACACATGTGGAGATGACCCATTTCTTCTACCTTTGTTTCTTACACACTAAATGCATGGGAAGAACACAAGCATGTCTTGATGCAAAGGATCTCAAATAAAAAAATTGTAATTCATGGAATATTTCAACAGCCCAGGGAGACCTTACCGTTCAGGATCTGCTTGAATCCTGAGATGGTGTCGGCGATGGGTACCAGCTTGCCTGGGGAACCAGTGAAGACCTCGGCCACCTGGAAGGGCTGGGAGAGGAAACGGCTGATCTTACGGGCCCGGGACACTGTCAGCTTGTCGTCCTCAGTCAACTCGTCCATACCCAGAATGGCGATGATATCCTGAAGCGAACGGTAGTCCTGAGGGGAAAAAACACCAGTTTTTCTTTTATTTTACAGTAATCTTTAATGAGAGTACTCATCTCAGTCACAAAAAAATACTTTCCAAAAGAGCCCTTCGGTTCAAAGTGCACCTCAATATCATTTTCTCATGAAGCAGAAAACAGTTGTAGGGTCAGATTTAGTTTGTGTGCCGCATGAAACGGCGGTACACATGTGGAGCCGACCCGAGAATTTCTCTACCTTTGTTTCTTACACACTTAATGCATGGGGAGAACACAAGCATGTCTTGATGCAAAGGATAATGTGCTACAGGTCCCCGAATGGGCTCTTGGTTCTAATTGACCCCACCTTCCTTTGCCACTGAGAGTGTTCTTTAAGATTCTTGTAATTACCTGAAGGATCTTCTGCACACCTCTGGCAACGGAGTAATGCTCGTCCCCGACCACGTTGGGGTCCATGATACGGGAGGTGGAGTCCAGCGGATCCACGGCGGGGTAGATACCCAGCTCGGCGATGCCTCGGGACAGCACAGTGGTGGCATCCAAGTGAGCAAATGTGGTGGCAGGAGCGGGATCAGTCAAATCATCAGCGGGCACGTAGATGGCCTATCAAAAAAAGAGAAATATGCTCACATTGACTCACAATCCATTGCCAGTGACGTCGATTTACTGATGCCTTACTGCTAACCTGTTAGCATCTGTTATAAAAGTCTTCAGCTTCCTTAAATATACTGTTTTGGCGTAGGTGGACATGGCACTTTTGAATTTTGTTAACTTCTGCTACTGGACACTGTGGCTTAAAGTTACAGGCCATATTGGATTCCAAACATAAGCCACTATGTCTTTTTTTCACAAGCCACATTGGTTTTCAAAGTTCCAAAAACAATCCATTAGAGCTTCTATTCACAAGCCACTTTTGTTTTTAAGCAGAAGCCATTTGAACTTGATTCACCAGCCACTTTTCTCACACCTCCAACTAGCATGCCATTTCGGTTTCGATTCCCAAACAAGAAATGCATTTTCTCATGGAGCAGAAAATAGTTGTAGGGTCAGATTTAGTTTGTGTGCCGCATGAAACGGCGGTACACATGTGGAGCCGACCCAAGATTTCTCTACCTTTGTTTCTTACACACTAAATGCACAAGTATAACACAAGCATGTCTTGATGCAAAGGATAATGTATGTGTTACAGGTCTCTAATTTGTTTAAGCTTAGGCAATTTTGGCGTGCGTGGACATGGTATTATTGAATCTTGTTAACAGATGCCGCTGTGGCTTCTAGTTACAGGCCACATTGGATTCCAAACACAAGCCACTGGAGTTTCTATTCACAAGCTACTTATGTTTGTAAACAAAAGCCACTTGGACTTCATTCACCAGCCACTTTTGCCTCTAATCACAAGCCATTTTGGACTTCCATTCACAAGCCTCTTGCTACCATGCCAATTTGGTTTCTATCCCAAACGAACCCAAGTTGTAAGTTACAAGCCATTTTCATACTGGCCACTTTACAAAAATCCACATGCCATTTCTCATCAAATTCACAAGCCACTCTGTTGGCCATTTACCTGCACTGAGGTGATGGATCCCTTCTTGGTGGTGGTGATTCTCTCCTGCATGGTACCCATGTCGGTGGCCAGGGTTGGCTGGTAACCCACAGCGGACGGGATACGACCCAGCAAGGCAGACACCTGTCAAATTGAAAAAAAACATAGCAGGTTAAAAAATAACCAGTTAAAAAATTCAAACTCTACGACTATTGCATAAGAGAGATGTCATAAATTTTGTTATAGAGAGTTGAAAATTCTAATGTCTTATTCTGAAATTTCTGACAATAATTCGGGGGCGTGTAGGACCAGTATTAGTTTGTCTGCCGCACGGGACAAGCAGCAGACATGTGGAGCTGATCCAAGTTACTTTCCCTTTGTTTCTTACACACTTGTGTACCGATAACAACCACAAGCATGCCTTATTGCAAAGGTACATTTATTTTTACTGTAACCCCGACTGCCTGATGACAATTTTGGTTAGCCCTAGGGTTAGGGTTAAGGTGGTGGGTATGGGTAGAAAAGTTCCAATCTTACCTCTGAGCCAGCCTGGGTGAATCGGAAGATGTTGTCAATGAAGAGCAGCACGTCTTGTCCCTCCTGGTCACGGAAGTACTCGGCCACAGTCAGTCCGGTCAGGGCGACGCGGGCACGGGCGCCGGGCGGCTCGTTCATCTGACCGTACACTAGCGCCACCTAGGGGCAGAACAGGGAAAGTCTTACGACTACTCACTATAACAAATGTAGGTTAAGGGTAAGTTTCATAAGGGGGATCATGCAGGATTTGTTAAGGGATGTGATTCACGGCAAGGGTTCTGAATCTAGCTGCTGGCCATGTCTTGTGTCCATGGGCAAGGCACTTTACTGCAACATTCTTCTCAACCAAGGCGTATAAATGGGGTCCAGAATAAGACGGGAGTAACCTGTGATGAACTAGCATCCCATCCTGGGGGAATAAAAATATCCTTCCACCAAAAAAAATAAATAGGAACGATCAGGTGATTTACTTGCATGCACTCAACATATTTGGAAGTTTTAACAAAACTGACCCTGCTTTCTTCATTTACAGGGGATATTCAGAACATACCTTGGAGGTGTCGTCCTTGAGGCTGATCACACCGCCCTCTATCATCTCGTGGTAGAGATCGTTGCCCTCACGGGTGCGCTCCCCGACGCCGGCGAAGACAGAGTAACCACCGTGGGCCTTGGCTACGTTGTTGATCAGTTCCATGATAAGTACGGTCTTGCCCACACCGGCACCACCGAACAGACCTGTTGACGACAAAAGTACAATTTTAAATTTGGATAACGATAACAAATTTACATCACAGCAAAGCTATTATCACAGTGAGGCTTTTAATTAAGACAGCATTTGAAAACTGGATCTCCAAATAAACATTGAATTAAAGATCAAGACATTCTCCTGCTCATTTGCATAGCTAAAAGGATTGTTCAAAAGAAACTACGGCATGTCCAAAAGAAACTACAGCATGTCCAAAAGAAACTACAGCATGTCCAAAAGAAACTACAGCATGTCCAAAAGAAACTACAGCATGTCCAAAAGAAACTACAGCATGTCCAAAAGACGCAGTTACAACCCCTCTGGTTGAACATTTTCAAAATCTTACAGTGTTCAACTACAAAAACACTTTCTTTGTTTTAAATGTTCCGAATTTCCAAGACTCTTCCCTTACCGATCTTGCCTCCCTTAGCGTAGGGGGCTAGAAGGTCCACCACCTTGATGCCAGTCACCAGGATTTCCTGGGCCACGTTCATCTCCACAAACTCTGGGGCCTCCTGGTGAATAGCAGCTCTCCTGTAAAAAAAAAAAAAAAAAGGAGTTTTGAAAAATATTGCACACGAGGACAAATAAATCCCTACTGGAATTAGAACACCCTATACCAGTCCCAAGTCTTAATCCATCATGGTTTACCAGTCTGAAGTTTGAGCAAACACTACATCCCCAGTGGAACTAGAACAGCTTGTATCAGCTGCCATTCTTAACCCATCAAAGATTACTATTCTGAAGTTTGAACAAAAACTAAAACCCACTGGAATTAGAACAGTCCATACCAGTTGCAATTCTTGATCCATCATGATTAAAAATTCTGAAGTATTTCCGACACTTATCCCAACTGGAACTAGATTAGAACAGCTTAAATCAGCTGCCGTTCTTAATCCAGCATGGGTAAACCATCCCTACTTTTTACCTGTCTGTGGGGATGGGGCCTCTCTCGTCGATGGATTCCCCGATGACGTTGATGATGCGGCCTAGCGTCTCGGGACCGACAGGGATCCTGATCGGAGAGCCGATGTCCAGGCACTTGTCGCCTCTGATCAGACCCTCTGTGCCGTCCATGGCGATGGTACGACACGTGTTCTCACCTAAAAAGTGTCATAACAGATTGAGTTCATACTTGATCTCATTAATTTTAAAAAAAAAAGGACTAGTCAAACTTTTCAATTGATGTGAATGCATGCAGTGAACATTTCCTGAAAACATATGGAGTGTAAAATCTTATAGCATTCTCATGTCTCCTTTATACTGAGAATCTGTTGTTAAAAGACTTGAGTTTGCGGATAATTTTATTGCCTTCCGACAGTTATTCCATGTAGTCTCGAAGCAATGCCTGTAGGACTAGTTTTAGTACCCATGCCTCACGATCAATTGGCACAAGTGTGGAGCTAGTCCAGATTACTCTACCTTTGGGTATTACACTCACACGACAGTTCCGTGTTGGAGTGTCTTTGAAACAAAGGCTTCACATTTATCCAAAAAGATAAAACAAAAACTTCCAAATATCAAGAAAGCAAATTGTGATAGGTCGTTCAGCTTGTAAATGTTTGTGGGTTGTAAATGTAAGACTTAAGTTTTGTTAGGAAATAATGCGAGATCAGCAGTTATTTAATTGTGTTGTTTCGTCGTCATTTTTCCACCTCAAAGATTTTCTCAGCATTTTATGTTTACAGCATAATACATCCTTGTATTAGGATGCAAAACTAACAAAAAATACATTCTGGTTGTTCAGGGAAATGATATTTCTTCATTCGTTATCAATTACATTTAGTTTTTTCTTCTTTTTATCCAATGACATTTTATAAACTTGTGAACAGGTTTTTAATTTTATAGATTCCAGATACATTTCCAAGTCTGAAGCCTCAGACCACCAATGTATAGCTTACCTAGATGCTGTGCTACCTCCAGCACCAGCCTACTGGGGCGCCCCTGTACCTCCAAGGCATTGAGAATAGGCGGTAGGCCTTCATCAAACTGTACATCGACCACAGCACCAATGACAGCCACAATCTTGCCCGTGGCCCCAGTCTGGGCCTGTGTTTTGGCTTCTGCTACATAATTCCTTCCTGTTGGGGGAAAGTTAAGTGTCTTAAGGGTTTTTTACAGAAATTTTGCTGAAATTTCAGTCTGTGATCTTCCCAATTTAAAACCTCCATAAATTCAGTTTTTGATATTCCCAGTTGAAAACCTCTTAAAGTGACTTTCAACATCAAAGGAAAGTCGTCAAAATGACTGGCTTTTTTTCAATCTAAAGCCACAAACTCTCCCCCCCCCCTCCTCAGCCAATCAGCCACGCCCATCCTCTCACTCAGCCCCACAAAATGACAAAAATGAATTGTAATTAAAAAAACATAAACAAATTGTAATTAAAAAATATAAACACAGCTTAAAATTTCCTTTTGGTTTATTTTCAATACCAATAATGTGTAAATTACTTGCAGCATATAAAAGCATAAAACAATTTATAAAAAAAAGTAATAATCTGACCAATAAATCCCCTGTCTCCCCCCTCCCACCATATCCTCGCTTAGCCAATTGAACAACCCCAAACTTTCCAATTTAAAAAGTGGAAGGTCCAACAAACCATTTAGAGTATTGATACACAATGTAGACGTGGGAATCTTTATTATTCAGAAAAAAAATGTCATTTTATTACATCATTCAAACCATTTTAAAGGTTCCATGAATACGAACACATTTTGAGCAACTTTCTATTCCTCTTAAAAAAAATGTATAAAAAAATGTATAAATTTGATTAAAAAGTGCACTTTTTAAACATTTAAAATTTACAATGCTTTTCAAGACAACTGAGAGCGATGCTGCTGTGATAGTGTGATGCCATTTCTGGGAGATATTGTGCAGTTGAGGGATTTTCTGTTCAAACTGTGAACCCAAAAATTTGCTCATTGAGAACGTCTGTGAGAAAAGTTTACTCACTGGCTTGCTGCCATGGACTGACACAACAACGAATCACCATAGAAAAGAAAATTTACTATAGCATTGAGGTTTCTGCCTGAAATGACATCACACTTTTGCTCATGATTAATTTTTGCATTAGCAAAACTCTAAAAAGGCACCAAAGGACACTTGAAAATGGCGAAGCAAAAATTAGAATAAGGTTAAATGGGACACACGTGTGCATTTTTAACCCAAACCATCCCAAATCCTCTTTGCAACGTGGAGGATTTTGCAGGTTTGAGGCTATATGGCAAAAGTGTGTGGCTGATTTTGAGGATGCACTGTGTCAAGGTCTTGGGCTGAACCTTCAAATTCTCCGTACTGCTCCAGGATGTCACTGGCTCTGCTTCAACATATTGACAGTGATTTCTGGAGGATTTTGCAGCATTGAGGCAGTGGTCATCCTGCCAAGGACCACATTCAAGAAATAACGGATGATTTTGGAGGATTGAGGCTGTATGCTATTTTTTACATGGAGGCAGTTGGGGGATTTTGCAAGATTGAGGTTGCATCCTAGCAATATTGTCTAGGGAGTAAGGGCCAAGGATTGCATTTAAAAAAGTTTACATTGTATGGGCCCTTTAACTTGACCCCACATTTTTATTCAGCTCCATTCCACTGCTGTTATCACAGTGACAGGTAGTCCTGCGCCGCATGTCCTATGCTTTCAAAATGAAATAAGATTATCTCTACTTCTTTTAAAGGTAGAGTAGCTCATTTGCAGCTATCCCCAAAAGTAACTGATGCATTATTGTTGAAAAGCTTACTTGGTTTACCCTAACGTACCTGAATCCATAAAAATTCCCCCCCCCCCCCTGGTTTTGGCGGACTCAGGATACCTCCATATTGCACGAACTGGGGGATTTTGATGGATTCAGGACTGTAAGCCTAGCCGAACTGCGGGATTTGGATGGATTCAGGATACCTCCATATTGAGCTGTTGGGGGACTTTGGTGGATTCAGGATCCTGTCTTGTAACCCTGCCAGGTCTGTCACATGCTGTACAAAAATGTATGTACTGGGCAGTTGGGAGCTTGTGACTGCGGCTTATTGGGCCTCAGCATATAAACAATGGATTATGTACATAAGCCATCCAGACAAAGCAATGCTGGGGTGGGACAATGGCTCATTGAAATAACCCTTCCAGACAATGCAAACATCATAGAATACATAATTACCCACAGCCCAAGTTGAAAGAAAAAACAGCCCACATCATATCCACCAGCAGTTTAAACATGCATTGGTGCATTTTGATGGATCCTATGCAACAACACACATCACCATTTTCATGTAAGCATGGTATCCTGAATCCGTCAAAATCCACCAGAATTTTAGGTGACGGATTTTTAAGACTCTATGGAATTAACATGCTGAATTTTTTTATTTTTATGCCACCATGGCATCCTGAATCCGCCAGAATCCATCGAGACTTTTGCTGGTGGACTTTGGCGGATTCAGGATACCTCCAGTATCTACGCCGGGGGATTCTGATGGACTCAGGATACCAGCATTTTTTGCGTGACAAAATTGGTAGATTTCGGCGGATTCAGGATACTTTCTACTAAACATGCTAAAAGAGTCCCAGGAGTTAGGGTTAAAGATAGTAAATGCACTAAGCTCCCTGTGAAATTATTCTTTCTGGCAAGCTGTCATTTTGAAGAAAGCAATGGAAAGAAAGGAAAGCATTTCCAAAGATGCATGAAGTGGAGCATTTTTGGAAATTTCCGTTAGCACTAGCAGTTGGTTTGAAGCTTGGCGAATCCATGAATGTGTGTGCGCAAGCGTTGACATGACGCACACGTGCACGTGGTTACAAGTAGTTGTCAGTTCTGTGCATGACATCTCGTAGCTGCAGTTGGCTGAATGAGACCATGTCCCGGATGCTGATTTCGCTGAGAACAATCCAAACCATGACCCAGCAACTTTTAATTTGAAACCGAGATTCCAGAATATATCTCGCAATACACAGCATTCACCGAGCTCAAACTTCATCAGGTTAGTTATTAACCCTAACCGCCCTGAATCCTCCAAAATCCTTTTTGCAAATTGGAGGAATTTGCAGGATTGAGGTTACATGGCAAAAGTTGGTTGCTGATTTCGGAGTACGCACTGTGTCAAGGTCTTGGGCCGGACCTTGTGTTGTTTATGCTCAGCCGTGCATAAATTTAGTCCTTGATTATACTTGGCATCCTCCGCACTGCTCCAGGATGTCACTGCCTCTGCCTCAGCCTATTGACAGACAAAGCCGGAGGATTTTGCAGGATTCAGGCAGTGGGCACCCCTCCATGGACCATATTCAAGAAATAGCGGAGGAATTTGCAGGATTGAGGCTATATGCTACTTTTCCATGAGGCCAATTGGAGGATTTTGCAGGATTGAGGCTACATCCTAGCAAAAAGGCCTAGGGAGTTAGGGTTAAGCACCCATCTTTACATTTTGAGCACTTTTGGTGCTTCAAATGAAAAAAATTCACAACGAGCTCTAGGCTCCGCCCTACAGACTGTCAATATTTATGGAAATCTACTGAATAAGGCGGACAGGTTGTCACAGTTCTACAGAAAGGTGCAGCAAAGGAGACGCATGTGACCAGTGATGTAAACTGACGGCTGGTGCATTAGCAAGGGCTTGGCATGTTGCTACATACATTACACTTTTGACTGGACATGGTGGTTCATGACGGTTAGTTGTTCACCACATGTATAATGATGGAGCATGGAACATGATGCATGGAACATGATGCAAGGAACATGATGCAGGGAACATGGTTTGACTAAATAAAGAGAAAAAATAAAATGAAATTCACCAAATACATGAACATGTTTCAAAAACTTGAGCACACTTTGTCTAATTTGGCAAAAATTATCTATAAACAAAGCTTTGTCCAAAGTAATAATGACAGTTAAAGTAAAGGTTGAGTGAGAAAAGTCCTAAATGGTATGAAAATAGTTTATAAACGGCGCCACCATCGGCTTCTAATCTAAATATTTCTCCAAGGCAGCATGACCTATGACAAAAAATGACAAAAGCTGACAGATTTTGTGGCGAAAATGATCATGTTGCAAAATGATGACAAGCATGGTGAAAATGAATAGCACCTTATGGCTTGAACAAAATATCTACCATAAAAATGAGCAAGCGCACTCTGGCTATACCCTAAATTATATTTTGGCTACTACACTCATGCATGAATCAACTCACGCTGTCATCCAACTTCATGATCAGTAGCGCGGTAGTCAAAACAAAGATGGCGTCTTCCCCCTTTCCCTGATTCCCTATCAACTATTACCCCTCCCCTTGATCGTCTTCAAGTTCAACTATTACAGATAGGCCTATCTCCGAAGAACAATTTATGCCTCAGCAGACACCCAACTAAAGCGCTTGCCAATTGTCAAGCTCTAGGCCTACTGTATCTCACCCTAGACATTTTTTGTATACTGCCTAAGCCCCCCTCCCCCTAAATATTTCATGCTTGACATCAAGATCACCCAAGGGCCCCACAATCTTGAACCCTAACCCTGCTGAATCCAACAGGATCCAACTATATCATATACCCGATGGAGCCTGTTGGATTGAGCAGTAAACCCCTTGCGTACATTCCTGATGCAAAATGCTGGATTCAGTAGGCAACTGAAAAATGAAAATAATGCACAGTGGATTGAGCAGGAATCTCCTGTTGGACTCTGTTGGATTTAGCAGGGTAATACTTAGGGGGTTAAGGTTGAGGCACGTGTGTTAGAAAAATCCTGCATTTTCCACGTTCTCAGAATCTTAACTTAAAATTGTGTACAGTAGGCCTACTGCATGTATCATTTAGCCTTTACTTTCTACAATGCATACGCAGGCATAGTCCTAGCATGTGTACTTATACATAATACATGATGTACATGAACTACACGTATGCCTACACACACGTATTCAGTGCCTAAGTCTTAGTAAAAGAGCTACGGGGAACAAAATATCGGGGAGAAAAATTCAACCTTTTCATAACAATCCTTGAGGTTTTTCAGTTAGAAAAAGCAGTAAATGAATTAATTGGACTGTACTCTTTTATTTTATTACCTTGAGTAAACTTCCAGCCTGTAGAAATTTGGTTCCGAAATTAGTCTTTTCTCATTGTCATGAGCAGCTGATTTCGGGAGAAATGTTGGTTCTCTAAAATTGTTCAATTTTCCCGCGACCACGCATCCGCTTCGTGGGAACATCGAGAAAGTTATGCTAATTTTTCATTTCCTCACCTGCTATTGGCTTAATATTAGTAATGAATATTCAGTTAGTAAGTAGGTGGTTTTTTTCCCAATGATTCGGAACTAAAAAAGTTCCAAGGTCATGTATGATGTATGAATTTTCCTTGACCTCACAGTGAAGTGGCGCATGCGCGTAAACATATGAACGTCTGCTGCGCAACTAAACAGCGGTGATTCACTTGTGCACAGAATACCAGTCATGCTATTCAGCGTCCACAAGCGTCAACAAACACGATCAGCGTCAACAAGCTAAAAATGTACTTTTAAAACTTCACAAAGCTATCATCGTATTCAACAAATGCTCACGTCGTATTAGGCCTATGTAAGAAATTGGGGGGATTTGAATTCACAATGCAACATAAACACACCCTCATGCGTACTTTACACCACGGATAACTTAAGTCAAGCAACAGCGGCCGAGCCGGCAGCGCACCACGCGCGTGACTGACAGCAACCAATGAAAGCTGCCGTAATGATAGCCAAGTGCTGCAAACAATTTAATACACGGACCAGACAGAATGTTGCATCCCGACGGCTGACGCCACTGTTTTCATCATTATTATCTCAACGAAGGTCAGTCATTGCAAAAATGGGGAAAAAATGTTGCAACCTGACGCCACTTCAGCGGTTGTGTACAAAGTCCTTGGAGAGTCAAGAAAATTTTCTAAGTGCATGTATTTCCTAACAAAATTGGAAAAGTGTCTCAGTCCCAGATTCATGTCTTATCATCATTTCTGCAATGACTGACCTTCATTGAGATGATTTATGAAGAAAAAATGGCGTCAGGTTGCAATATTTTTTCCAAAAAATGTTAAAAGAGTACAGACAGAATCTGGGACTGACATCCAATTTAGTTAGAAAATACTTTGGAAAGAATGTTGCAAATAAAAATGCAACCTGACGCTGCTTTTTTGTTCATATCATTTCAATCATGTCAATGAAGAAGGTCAGTCCTGTCAGTCATTGCAAAAATGATGATAAGACATGAATCTGGGACTGGGAAACATTTCCAATTTTGTTAGGAAATACTTGGACAATTTTCTTGACTCTCCATAGACTTTGTACACAACTGCTGAAGACAAGTGGCGTCAGGTTGCAACTTGCAACATTCTTTCCAATAAATACTTTGAAAATGCACTCGAGTCTCGACTCTCCACAACTCCAGCATAGATAGACTTTAATTATACACAACAAAGAAGTGGCGTCTGTACTCTGTATGCTACGTGCTTTCTTGAATATGTATTCTTTTAAAACGTAATGTCATTATATTATTACATATTAATTTCAAAACCATTTTAACTTGAGACCACATTTTTAATTCAGCTCCATTCAATTCACCATGTTCACTTGCATGACTTGTGCACAGTGAATTCGGCCTACTGCACATTCAATCGCTCGAAATATTTTTGCCGGGTTGCCACACCATCACCGGCGAGACAATTTTTCAGATAAGTAGCGAAAAATTCTCTTCAAATGTTCCACCTACTTGAGCTATATGTTGCCGGTGCACATATTCTTGCCGTTTGGCTAGCAAGACCGGCAGAAAACGCCGGTTTTGCAGCCCTTACTGCCGAGAAACACGACTTCGCTATTCCTGAAAGCATGGCGGCCATTGACGAACAGAACGCGGCCGGCCTCTTTCGGCAAACTTCGGTAATACTCGGAAGGTATCTAGGAGCATGCGCAGCAGCACGTGATTTCTGTTCCACAGCTGATTGGTCATGCGAACCGGAAGAGCATTTTGCGTTCTAAACTCAAAAACCGTTTTGTGCAAAAGATTTTGGTGAAAGTCGCGCGGACAAAGGTGAGGTTTTTGCAATATTCTTCCCTTGTATGAAACTTATTTTGAATATAGAATATAAGGAAACGTAATTTATGATATAGAATCAGTTAAGAAGTGTTTAAAGAAAGCCGAAATGTCTGAAAAGGCTCTCGAAACGGGGGATTTTTTTACAACACATTTCATATCGGATACATCTTTGTGTTGCCTGCCGTGTGTTGCTGCCTGAGTCAGTGAGTGGTGACTTTTTTTGTTGGCGCTGCTTCACTGCTCGGGAAGTCGGCATGGTCCGGGGGGGGGGGGGTCTCTGTATTTTAAAAAAAAAAATGTGAACCTTAGTTTTGTGAGTGTGTTGTATTGAAATTGTTTTTATCAATATCTACTTTGCTGTCGAAGATAAAATAGAAAAACTTCAAAAAGTCCAATTTGTCATGTTTGTTTGGTTTGAAATTGAATTGGCTTTTTTTTTGGGGGGGGGGAGTAACGTTTGGACTTTTTTTCCCGTTTTTTTAAAGAACTTTAACGGTAATACGGGCCATCTTGTTCACGGCAAAAAAGAACATGCGTTGCTACTAAATGCGAGCGTATTTTATTTGGCATAATCCGATTGCATGATGACTTGGATTTTTTTGGAACAATGGAAGTGCAAAAGTTTTTGATTGACTCGGTGCTCAGCAACGCACATTCTTCTTGCCCTGGGAACAAGATGGCACATATTTCTGTCATGACTGTGAAAGTATTGTGCTAGGCTACCATTGTGCCAAGCCGTAAACCATTAATATTTTATTAGATTTTGGTGTTAAATTAGAACCCAAGTAAATCTCAACAGTTTCAACAAAATATAATCAGCACTACAACTATTGCTAATGAGGCATACTTTTTATTGTGTTCTGTTTCAAGAAAGTTTTCATCACGTCGAAATTCAGGAAAAAAACGTAGTAAAACTTTGAGGCCATGAGTGGAGGGAGTAACAGATCGATAGTGGCAGCCTTTGACGAGATATGCCACTACCAGTCAGTGTTGAGCAAAGGCTGTGAACCAGGTACATGTATTTCTTTTTTCTTCTTGTTTTAGAGTTATTTTCTTTTAATGTAGGCCTATCAGAATCACAAGCCAGTATCTTGTTAGTTGAATATGCCATGTGGCCAGGGATCATGCCCAAAGTCACAATGCTGGAAACATTAGCAATGCTGCAAACCTAGGCTTCAGTAACTCCAGTTTCTGTCCTTTTTGTGTGCCTCCCTAGAATTCCTCAAGTTTACCAAGAACCAGGATTCATGTCGGCGCCAGTGGCTGACGGCCTCCCAGGAGCGGCTTCGCATGCAGGAGTTCGTCACCAAGATAACGGCCGAGAATAACGGGCTGAACACCAAGCTCAAACATGCTAGGTCTGTAGATCCGTTCTCCCTTTGACTTTTGACATTTGTCCTCCTTCAGTGACTTTAAAAAAACCCTTGAAAAGGAACTGTTTTTTCCAGCTTTGCTAAATTAAAATCTGGTGACGTGTTAAAGAATGATGCGTTGTTAAAATAAATTTTAATTTGTGGGTTTTTTTTCTTTTATTGACAGGAACCAAGTTGATATTGAATTGAAGAAACGGAAGAAGGCAGAGGGTAGATCAGAAGAACTGGTAAGTTTGCATGTTTCCAAATATGCCCCAAAAAACCATGAGTTTCTCATTTTTGTTAGATTAACCATATCCCCCAGGCCTCAATCCCCTCAATCCTCTAAAATCCTCCAAAATGTTGCACTTGTGTTCAAATGAAGGATACCCACTGCTCAATCCTTCAAAATCCTCCAACATCCCTGCCTCTCAATATGCGTTCAGCCTCAATCCTCCAAAATCCTCCTCTTCTTCATACACCATTCAGCCTCAATCCTCCAAAATCAACCGATTCTGAATGTCCACGTGCCCTCAATCCTCCACAAGCCTCTAAAATTGTATGTTGTATTCAGCCTCAGTCCTCCCAAATCCTCCAGAACCGCCCGTGGGACATTGGAGGCTCGAGGAGGGTTAGGATTAAAACTCTTAACATGCACTAAATTTGAAAATAATTTTCTGAGACTTGGCCTTAAAACCCTAACCCACCTCACTCCTCCAAAATCCTCCTGGCGGTTTTGGAGGATTCTAGAGGATTGAGGATGAATGGTGATTGAATCAAATGAGGATTCTGGAGGATTGAGGATGAATGGTGATTGAAGCACATGAGGACTTTGGAGGATTGAGGATGAACGGTGATTGAAGCACAAGAGGATTTTGGAGGATTGAGGATGAATGCATTTTGAGGCAGGACTATCTGATGATTGTGAAGGATTTGGCGTTGGTTATCCTTCATTTAAACACGAGTGCAAAATTTTGGGATGAGGAGGATTTTGGAGGATTGACGATGAATGCATTTTGAGGCAGGACTGTCTGACAATTTTGAAAAATTTAGGGCAGTTGCAAAATTTTGGAGGATTTTGGAGGATTGAGGATGGTTCTTAGCAAAAAGGGCCTAGGGGGTTAGGAATTTATAGTGTATATTCTATTTTTCATCTTCTTTCTACAAGAGGTGATTGTAAATAATCATTTTTGTTTGTTCGGAAAAAAATGTACGATATTTGTTTTGAGTTGGTTTTTTTTGTGTTTTTTTTGGGGCAAACCAAATAGGACCAACAAATCATGCTGATCCGGGAGCTACTTGCCGACAACAAGATGAACGAGCTATCAGAGAAGGACCGCGAAAGCCTAGCCTTCCTGAAAAGCGAGCAGCAACAGCAGAACGGCGGCACGCCCACCTGCCACCGGCTCTCGGCCGTCCACGAGCGCTCAGCGGACCTGCTGTCGCCCTCGGATGTCAGCTACGACCACACGGAGGACGACCTGGACGTGTCCTACCTGCGGGGCGGGAAGTCGTGGAAGCGGGCCGGCGGTGGCTCAAAGAAGGTTGGAGCTCCTTTTTTCCATATTTGGTTTAGTTTGGATGAATTTTTTTTCACTGGAGGCTAGACCCGTCTTTCCTCAACAGGGGAAGGAAGTTAATTTAAGATGCAAAATATAAAGTTTCCTTTCGTAAATGATGTATTTTTTATGTTCCTTTAAGTACCTATAGGAATTAGGGACTGTCCAAACATATTTTGCAGTAATAGGAATTATGTATCGTTACGTGTTTGAGTTGTACATTCTTCTGATATTCGATGATTTTGAAAAGATGTTAATGAATTGACCGTAAATTTAAATAAAATAATTTCCATTACTTTCCGTTGGCCAAAAGGTTACGCCATTTGAACATTCCTTAGACATGTAGACAAAATTGTTTGTTTTCCTTGTTTTGCCTTCTTTTTTTCCTCCCTTTTCTCATATCTTCAAATTTTTCTCCATTTCCTCACACTTCAGAGACCGAGCGCACCCCCACTCGAGGAAGACACACCTCCCAAGAAAGCGAAGACGCAGTATATGACTAGTCCCCAGAACAAAGTGGTAAGTTAGACGTCAACAAACACAGAATCAAAGACATACAGCTGAATGTATGGAACTGATAAGCTCAGAAAATATGCTTCTCACTGAAAAATGTCGCCTGGCAAAAAAAAAGTAACCAGAAAATATTGTGTGAAGTATATAATTGCTGTTGATTTTTGCTCGATACATCTAGGATTTTGCATATAATTTTGCACACAAAAAATGTGCTTTCCAGAAAAATAACTCTTTGAGTGAAACAATTATACAAGAAATTAAAAAAGTCTAGCTTGCCCGGTTGAGCTAAACCCACAAGTCTCATTTTAGGGAAATGTTTATACTCAGTGACCCCATCAGAGAATTAAAAAGGGCTGGTCATGTCAAGCAAAAAAAACTAGAAAGTGAAATGTTGTAATTTGGGCTGTGTTACATTGTTGCCTCTCGTTCCAGGACACCTCAGTTGTCACGACGACCGTCACCGTGCCAGCCGACGGACCAATCACAGCGGCCACGCACGTAGAAACGATACCGCGATTGGAGAAGAGCTTCTCCCGGCCGCCGGGGCCCAAGAACCGCAAGAGACCCTCACGGGAACTACTCAAGAGCGGAGGTTGGTTTTTCTTATATTTGCCATGCACTTTTGTAAACAATCGTGACTTTTGCAGTGAGATTGCAGTCTGTGATTTCACTGTGGAATTGTGGCTGACTTTTCCCTTTCAGATCATAACGTCTCTGACGATTCTTTCTGGAGTGCCCCTGAGAACCAGCACCTGAAGGCCGCGCTGAACGCCGGCAACGTGGGCAATCGACAGAGAGAGCAGCCAAGCAAACCGGCCAAGCCGGTCCGCCAACACTCCTTCTGCACCAAGACAGTGCTCAAACCAGAATCCTGCAAACCGGTCAGTTGAGAAAAAAAATTCCATCCCTTCTTCAATTTCAGCCGTCAAATTCCTTCAGTCTCTTCACTTGCGTAGGATGTTGAAGAGGGAGGCATCTATCGGGCATGCAACTTTTCCTCAGATCAGCTGATTTCCTCGTTTTTGACTTCACGTTGATGCCATTGAAAATTGATAAACACAGTATAAAGTCTTGTCAAGCTAGAAATTCCCTCTGTTGGTTTTGTGTTTTCTTCCCAGTTGCATGCCTTATCCATGAAATAACTAATGTGAAATGACTAGCACCCCTTGAGCAAAGATATTCACAAATTGGGGTACCGTCAACATAGGGCTGGATAGCTCAGTTGGCAGATGTCACAGGTTCAAACCCAGCTCCAGTCCATTTCTTTGTTCAACTTTGAAAAAATGAGTTTCAGTTAAAAAAAAACAGAATTACTTTTATGTGAGAAAATTATGCGAAAAGTCGCCAAAATTTTAGGCTGAATTTCAAGACGTAACAAATCTTTCACTTTCGTCAGCTTTTTTTTTTACGACTTAAATCTTGTTTCCTTTGATCCAGTTTCAAATTATAGAACTTTTGATTGTAATTTTCCTTGACACCATTAGTTGAGAGAAATTAGTCTTCAGTGCGGCAATATTGTAATCTAAAAAGAGACATGCTTTAGTGGTTTCATGGGGGGTTACACCCTGTGGTTTGGGCTTATTTGCATTTTTGTGAATGAAGGAATGAACCATTTTCTTCAAAGAATGAAGCATTTTCTTAGTGACAATAATACTAGGTGAGTCTTGACGATGAGGACAAAATATGATTTAGTTTTGACATTGTGCAATTTTCCTTCTTTTTCCCCCTCCTTGCAGTGCGGGAAGAGAATCAAGTTTGGAAAATATGCACTGAAATGCAAGGGTGAGTTCTTTTCAATTTTTCCTTCTTTCGTTTTTTTGAATGTATGTGATCAACAAGAATCTTCCGAAAATAATCTTCTAAACAACATTATGACCATTAACCCATTATTTTAGAGCAAGTGTTTTTTTTGTATTTAGCAAATTTCGGATTTGTCCTGGGTTGTCTGTTGTAGATTGCCGCATTGTCTGTCATCCCGACTGCCAGGACTCGGCCCCACTCCCCTGCCAGCCCGTGACCATGACGCCCACCAAGAGCCGACCCTACGGACCTAACACCCAGCTGGCTGACGTCGCCCCTACCACCTCCCCCATGGTCCCTGCACTGGTCGTAAGTCCATTTTGAGAAAACAATAAAAAAACAAACATGCACAACCTTTTGATCCGGAAACACGATTTTGTCTATTGCACTTTTTATTTCAAAAATATCGGTCAATTGACTGATCGTCGGAAATCACCTACATTTCTTGATTTTTGCCACATGACAACAAGCCAGAGGGAATTATTTCACAGGGTGTTTAGTACCAGTACAATCTTTAATCCAAGTAAGTAGGTTACTTTGGGATAAATGCTAAATGATCCTATATGCCTTCGATGTGAAATTTACACATCATGAGCAAACCAAACTGCCTTGCTTACACATAAATGTGAACTGTGTTAAGGCCAAAAAACAAAACAAGTCGGTCGCTGGTCAGTGCGCGCGTCGATTTTAATCATGCGCGTCAATTTTTTTTTTTCCCAAATGTTCCGCGGTAGCTCCATCAGCGCCCTCTATTTCCGCACCTCAATTTTTTTTACCAAAGAGCTCCAAGGAATGGGAAATTGCACCAAGGCAAATGATCAAAAGCACCAAGGCAAATTATGGAGGACACCAGTGTACATGAGGACACCAAAAAAGCAAAATAGTACCCCACCTTGTCTGTACAGTCCAAGCTTGAAGAAAAGAAAAAAGCCGCGTGGCCACGTCAATTCCGGAACTTTGGTCTGACCAGAGACCGAATATTTATTTTTTTGGGCCTAACCTGCAGAATTTTCTTCCGTAGTAAGCGAAAATTCTTCGCTTGCGGTGAGCAGATCCATAAAATTTGGCCAATGCCCTAAGGTTGTGATTCTTGTAACTTAACAGATCCAGTGCATCGCTGAGGTTGAGAGGCGAGGCATGAGCGAGGAAGGACTGTATCGTCTGTCCGGCTCAGAGCGAAGCATCAAAGAGTTGAAGGAGAGAGCAATGCTGGGCAAAGACCTGCACCTGGTGAGTCAACCAGGGCCATTTTTTTTTTTTTCAAGACGCGGCTTGACAAAAGAATATTGCTTAACCACTTCGCGCCGGGATTATTTTGACATTGAGCGGACCCAGGCGCAGGATTGTTTTTCACGAACCTCGATGTCAGACGGGTTCGGGCCGTCATCTGCGGGTAGCACACCCTGATATTTCTGGCCTTGCTCGTTGCGTGAATAACGCTAACCTTTGCATGTACACACGTCATCCGACGTGAAATATGGAACCACCCTGCGAGAGCCAAATTATTGTATGGCAGTGACTAAACATTGGGTATTTTTGGAGAGGGAGGGTTTGATGTCTCTTCAAACATGTCAAACATGATTAACTTTTAAGTTGCTAGGAAAATGGCAATAGAAAGAAAACCAAATCTACTTTTCGAGGCGAAAGTCGACAATAGCACGGGTAACACATGTTTAAACAACATAATCAGTTACAAGAATAATGAAGGTTATTTATTTTATTTTATTTGTTCCAATTTTTTTTCATCCCCTCAAGGACCGAACCCCAGACATCAACAACGTGACCGGCCTCCTCAAGGACTTCCTGCGCAACATCTCAGAGCCTCTCGTCACCTTCAAGCTCCACGAGACCTTCATGAGGGCGGCCAACCTGCCTGATCCAGACGACGCCATCACGTTCACCTATCAGGCCATCAGCGAGCTGCCCCTCCCCAACCGCGACACGCTGGCCTACATCATCCTTCACCTACAGAGGTTGGTCTCCTAAATTCGTGAAACAGCAAAAAAGTATTCACTGAAGTTTTGTTTTGGTATGGTTTGTTAAAGTTGGCATGACGAAGGCGTCCTATTGAACTTTTGTGTGTGCTTCCAACAGCTTCAAAACTTAAATTCCATCAATGGAGTTCCCGCTTGAAAAAGTTAGCAGAATTTCTGGAGCAAAAAATCTACTAAAACTCTAAACTTGTTTGGAGGAGATGAAGCATGGATGGACATTTAAAACTTTAAAAGTAAAACTCCAACGCCGTCTGCTTTGTCCTATCTTAAAGATGACTGTCTATTTTCTTCACTGAATTCAATTTTTTTTTTCTCCCAACAAAATTTAACCTTTGAGTATTTTATTAAGCCAAAAAAAAAGCTTTTTCTTAATTTTGCGTCTGCAAACGCCTGAAAAAGGCTTTTAATTTGGGTTCCTAGGGAGAAGATTACAGAATCATCTTCAGGCACAAAGAGGCACACTGCTTCCATGTGGGTGACATGTGTAGAATGACATGTGTAGAATGACATGTGTAGAATGACATGTGATTGACATGCTATTGACATGTGATTGACATTGACATGTGATTGACATTGACATATGATTGACATGTGAATGACATGTGATTGACATGCGATTGACATGTGATTGACTTTTTTTTTTCCTTTTATTTCCCACAGGGTCTCTGAGAGCCCAGTCTGCAAGATGGGCGTAGTCAACCTGTCCCGGGTCTTCGGGCCCACCATCGTTGGCCATGCCGTGCCGGATCCGGAACCCTTACGGATGCTGAACGACACCAAACTCCAGCCAGCGGTAAGTCCCAAAATATTCTCTGTAAATCCCATTTTGATGTTATTGCAGTCTTTTTAACCCGTTACTCAAGTGAGCCTGGATGGTGATTGACATGTGGTTGACATGTGATCAACATGTGATTGTCACGTAATTGCCATGTGATTGAAATGTGATTGACATGCGATTGACATGTGGTTGACATGTGATTGACATGTGGTTGACATGTGATTGACATGTGATTGACTTGTGAAGACGTGACTTGAACTGTGACGTTATGATTGTAGACAACGTGCTAAAGAAACCCCTCAACGTTACACAAAATGAATCTTTCTTGTAGGTTGTGGATCGCCTGATATCGCTCCCCACCGATTTCTGGAAGGCGTTCGTCAACGTCGACACGGAGAACGCAGTGTCCGGTGACATGAACGTCATCCCCAACAGACACTTTGGCACCCCAGAGGCGCCATCAACAGGTTAGTACTGGCAGTCAAATCCTGCACTGATACAATCACGGTGAAGGTTTAGGACATAAAAAACACTACCTAAATCCACTAAAATCCATCTTCCGTATTTCTGGGATTTTAATTGCTTTAGTATGGCCCAGGTGCTTTGCACATTGTCCAAATTTCATTTTTATGTCCGGTTTTCGATTCTGTATTTTCATTGGCCGTCAACTATACGTGTCTATGAAAATGACTGTTCACCTCATATACACTGCATTGCAAATAAATTACCTCATATAAATCACCGAAAATTTTCTCCAGCTTCAAATCCCACCAACTTTTGGGAGCTAATGCTCGTCGTAGGTTATGTTAATTCACTATCGTGCATGCTTGTGTGTTTGTTTCACACACAATTTGTTGCTTTGTATTGTACTTTCAGCCGGGCACATTGGCATGCCGGGCTCACATCGGACGCCCGCCAGCGTGTACAAGAAAGACACCTTCAAGAAAAGTAGGGGCCGTGAAACGAAATACAAAGGGTCATCTCACACAAAAATACAAGAATGGAAAAAATTGATAAAAAAATCAAAAGGGTGTTAAAATACAGTAGTTAGTTTAAAAAAAAATTTTTTTTGTTATTATTAGTTTTTAACAAAAAATTGACCGAAAATTGTTCAGAATTTTGAAAACAGTCCAATAGTATATTGTAAATCATACTATGCATTTCAAAAAAAAGAAGAAGAAATGTAGATATGAAATGAAAAGTATTCAGGGATTCTCTGTACAACTCAAATTGTGAGCTGCTCCACTCAGAACGCATTTGCTTTTGCGTGAAGCAGTAGGGTCATTCCAGGCTCTCGCTCACAGTAAATCATACCCAATCATTTTCATTTGAGGG
Source organism: Patiria miniata (assembly GCF_015706575.1). Classification (NCBI taxonomy): domain Eukaryota; kingdom Metazoa; phylum Echinodermata; class Asteroidea; order Valvatida; family Asterinidae; genus Patiria; species Patiria miniata. The sequence continues at coordinate 11,808,011 of NW_024037054.1, forward strand.
TTATTACATGATTACTGTTGATTATTTAAGGGCTTTTTTCCCTATCTGATTTCTTGTACATACTGAGATGACCTTGAAGAACCGTTTTTCCAATTCTCTTGCAGTTGCACTCTAGTAATTTAGAGCAAAGCTAATTCTGAGTTGTTTTGTTTTGTTTCTTTTGCTTTACTAATCTTTTCTTTTCCTCCATTTAGTTTGGTTTTTCTGTTACTTCTGTTATGTTTGCATTGAAATTCTTCAACTGCAGTGAAATCTCGATAAGTCAAACTCTGATAACTCAAAACAACCGTTTAGTCAAACAAAGAATCCATTGCCTTCAGTAGTATAACAATGATATACATCCACCCTGCTTAACTCATAACTCTGCTGAAGTCAAATTTTGAACCTGTTCCCTTGAGGTTTGACTCATCAAGGTTTCACTGTAGACTTCATTGTTCAGATAAATCATGCTGGGGTTCACCACTTTCCCCCGTTTTCTTATTTTACTCATGCTTTTAGAACATCTTATCACCATATGTTTCTGTTTACTGTTTAGCACTGTCAGCAATTTCTAAAGCACCAGACCAACATTTTAAAAAAAAATTATGGGTGAATCTTTCTTAAGGTGAACCAATGTTAGAACTGATTTGTTTGGCTTACATAGCAATGACAATGTTCTAATCCAGCTGCTAGGTGCATGTTGTGTCCTTGGGCAAGCCACTTTACTCCCACCAACCTCTCCCTACCCAGGGGCATAAATGGTTACCACGATCAGCTGGGGAGTAAGCTGTGGTGGACTGGCATCCCATCCAACTAAAGTGTTTTTTTAACACCCACAGCCATATTGTGTTTGAGATCAGATCTTGGCTGATGATCGAGAATTCCCCCCCCCCCCCAAACAAAAAAAATGTATTCAGCTGCTGAATTTCAAATCAGCAGTGAAACCAAGGGCCCGAGTTCTATGTTTTTGCACTGAGGATTTTTAAGAAATAGAAAATGTCCCGCTAGGACGCTAATTTGAAATTTGTCAAAACTTTTCTTTCTTTCTTTTGTCTCCATTTGCAGATGGCAGTAGTCGTTTTGGCCCAGTCCACACCCCCCAGACCCAGGGTAAGATGGGCAAGAAGACCCCCTCCAGTTCCTCCATCAGCAAGGCCAGGTCTATCTTCTCCAAGACTCCCCTCACCCCAAGGTAAACATTCCACACCGCTGTCTTTCGAAAACCCAGGTTTTTGTAATCACTTGTGACTTAATTGCCCTATCGCCGTTTGCGAGTTAGCCACACCCCTTAGACAACCCTATGGAATTTGTATATTGTGTAATTGGACAGTATTTCACAAGCTGCGTTTTTTTTGTTTTTTTTTCTTATTTACGAGAACCGTTTTGCAACTTTATTTTTGTTTACAGATTTGGCAGCAAGTCAGAGAACACGGTCAAGAAGACATCCCATTTCTTCGCATCACCAACACTGAGATAGGAAAAATGACTACCTCAGGTAAAAATAAAAGAGTAATCCAAATTACAGCGTAATATGCTTCCGTCTTTTTCCATCGGACGCCATCTTTGTCCGGTTTCCAGACTCTGTAATGAAGATCTGCGTGGTGATGGCTGTGGGTGCCAGGCTGAGTTTTTTTTTCACACAAGTCACATTGACTTCTTTGCGCTTGCACCCAAATGTAGATGTATGAATTTCCACGGAATGTTGAAAACCTTAAATACAGTACCGTAAATATGGCAAATTCTTTAAGCGTACCTTGAAGAACTTCGATTGTTCAGGAATGAATTTAGGCTCCAGTATTCCTTCCTTTTTAGGTTTGATTCAGTCATAAGCAAATCTGTTAATTTCTTTAGTAAAATATTATTATTATTTGTTTTGTATACAGGGAAGCAAAGTAAGAAATGCCAGAACCAGTAAACAATTTTTGAACATGTTTGTGTTTCTTTTGGGTTTTTTTGGGGGGGGGGGGGGGGGTTGGGGGTTGGGGAGAGTCAACTGATTTCACAGACTTGTCACCAATTTAAGTGACAACTTCATGTCTCTCTATAAATGGTGAAGTCCTATCAAAAGTAAATGTAGTTTTTTTTTTATCACATTCAAGCCTGCAGAGAATTGCTGGTCGTAAGCATAAATTGTTCAAGTGTTATGTTAATGTTTGATTACACTTTATTTTTTTTTTAAGTTGGGCGTTTTCCCTTGTTTGGGAGTATTTGCCAAGTTTCCATTCTAAATCGCGATCAGGCAACGGTTGCTCATAGTCTGGTGATTTCAAAGTTTAAAATGCGCCCAGCACGCGAACAAGTCGGTTCACCAGACATTCAAATTGATCCCTCAAATGATTTAGGCCAGTTGCAAACAGCAAACAGTTGTAGTGTGGTGTAAATAGCTTTTTTAAACGTAGTGGTAACTTTTCCAATTTCTGCTTCCAGTTGCGATGTTCAGAAAAAGGGATCGAGAAATATTGAGTAACTTTGTGGCGAAGAATGAAAGATTATCGTTGGATTCGAGATAACGTCATTCAAACTAACTGTAAATAGTAGTAAAATTAAGTCCTTACTTTGTATATACATTTAACAAGGGGTCATCAACATTTTTTTACACCGTTAAGCTTCATGTATATGTAAAGTGCAGAATAGATTTCCCACCCGATTCTTAAAATGGGGAAAAATGTTTTGTGCATTGAACGTCAACGGGCATTCAAATTTCAGGTTGTAATTCAGGGGGTTAAACGGAATGTTGTATAAAGCATTAGCTTTAGGGCTTTTTAGATCGGAGACAAAGTTTGGGGGTACAGTATATTGTCGGCAAAAAAAATGTGTATGCTTGTTTTTATGATTTATTAGTTTTTGCATGAATAAACGTCTTTAGGATTTAAATGAATACGTTCTTTCTTTTGTGTTTTGATTTTTGTCTTCTTTTCTGTTGTTTGTGTTTTTGTTTTGTTTTTTGTTGGGTTTTGTGTCAACTAAACAAAGTTTTGGGAGACGGGAACAAATAACAAGTCCTATATTCTGTATGACTGTAGACCAGTGACCGTGCACACCAGAGGCAATCGTGGGGTACTCGTACAAAGGGACAAAGGGAACGGTACCCCACAAGTGAAATCTTTAGAAAAAGGGATAAAAGAACAATGCTCCTACCCCGAAACTCCCATCCGCTGGACGTCTGTATCCCCATGTGTTAAAGTTTCAGTTCAGTTTTTAAAAAAATGTATAACTTCTACATGCATGCTTTCGTGGAATTTGACGAAACTTGGATGCAGTGACCCTTGGGTGGGAAGACAATTACTTATCGGATTACTGAGGTCAAAGGTCATGTAGGGGTCATTAGAGGTCATTGTTCAAATATACTCCAAAAGTTTGCCTACAGAATTTGGATGTTTAGTGTAGCTTGAATGGAGTGAAACTTGGGTGGGGGTTCCTCAAGTCTTCTGAAATTGGAGGTCAAAGGTCATAAAGGGGTCATTTGAGGTCATTAAAAAATGCACAAATACATGCGTTGACTTTTTTTAAGAATACAAAACATAATAGGGATCGACCGCGGAAAAAGGCGACGCATGCGGTCCGTGGACCACTTTTTTCCCCCCTATCCATGTGTGGGATATTTTTCATTCCACATTCCTCTCGTTTCTTTCCGAATAGTAAAATAACTACCAGTTTGATATTACCCTCAGAAGCCCCAAATTTTATTTGAAATCTTAGGTTGCTACCATCTGTTGTAAATTCTTTTTTGGGGGGGGGGGGGGTGATTAAATTTTAACGAACTCCACAAACATAAAAACACGGCCTACTCAGTTTTTAAAATATCTACTTGCTACAGAATTTATTACAGCAATGTACATGTACAACTATTTTAACCTGTCTTACAAAGGCAACCGGTATTACAATAATGTATTCATCTATCAGGTTTTTCGAAACCCCGACTCCATCACAAAGCTTTGGCTCAATCGCTGGCTGCACAATCATATTGAGTCAAAGCTGGATGTGATGCGGAGGTTTCAAAAACATCTTACGTTTAAAAGAGTGCTGCTTGAATCGTACACGTGTGCCAACAAAGTGCCAAACTGCTTGAAATAAGGCTATGTAACAAATGGTACATTGAAACAATAACATAAAGAATATACATGTACTTGCACATTTTTTTCAGAAAATCACAATATTTTTTGTTACAGTCCAAGTTTTTCAATGGTTAGGAATTCAAATATGTAGTTTCCAGGATGCGAAAAAAAAAGAAAAAGAAGGAAGTTAAATGCTTTAAACAAGGGAATAAATGTGTGCTCTGGAGGTTTTTATCACTCTGTTTAAGACCACTTAGAGTCTGGGTGCTGATAATTACCCGAGCCGGAGGCGAGGGTAATTATCAGCACCCAGACTCTAAGTGGTCTTAAACAGAGTGATAAATACCGACGGAGCACATATTTATTCCCATTCATAAATACCTTTTCGGTAAGAAAAAATCATATAATTCGTTCAGAAATCCCGATTTTGTTCAACAAATTCACTTTATGCTTTTTGAAACATCCCTCTTGCAAAATAATGGAGTGTTCAGCTGGCGAGTAAGATGTAAACAACCCTTTTATGGAGATTGACGCGTGCGTATCATGTTCTGCGCGATGTCGCACAGAACGTACCTGGCGCGTTGCGTTTTGAATATAGAACTATAAAATTCTGACTCCCTGGTAGTGTTGCGCATGCCTACGTGAGGATTGTGAAGGTTCAACCAATGAAACGATGAGGCACTGGATTTTTAGGAGTCCAAATTTTATTGTGACACTGGAAAAGTGTTTAAGACCAGCTAGCCATGTCTTTATCATCCGTTTAAGACCGGCCACGTGACGGGCTCTCGACCAGTAGGAATAGCTAAACTGTCTGAGGTATTTATGAATGTTATATCAATTAATCCGAGCTACAATGGAAAAGTTTCATTATTGCTAGTCTTTACTCAAGACGTATTTTATCAAATTGTTTCAACGAAGGGACAAGTTTTGCATTCCTCACCACACTTATTTGTCTCGGTAAAATTGAGTCTTGAATAAAGACCAACTTTGCACAGCATTATCACAAATTGCAATACTACAATCAAGAATCAATTCTAAACTGCAGTTCAACATTTTTTAATTGTATAGACTCAGTTGAAATTTGGCAACTAGGTGATTTCAGCGCACGGATCTCTTATAAATACAACCGATAAGAAATAGTTCGGAAAACTGAAATCAGGACCATTGTTATGCTGGATTCAAATTGCTTGGCTTCGACTGGAAATAACGCACAGGTCTATGGGAAGCGACTGCAGACCCTTCCATAGGCGAGTGTGTAATTTTCAAACGTAGCCAAATATAAATTCAGACACGGCCTTAGACTGTTTACCCTGGCAGCCATTGTAAAGGTCATCTGCCAAATCTGATAAGCCCCGCCCCTGGCCCATGTTTTGTAAATTTATAAATATTCATGAGATGGAGAGAGTGGGCGTGGCCAATAGAATAAGATACAGCACAGGAGTTTAAAAATCTCAAGATAAAAGGCAATAGAACAAGGCCAAGCTTCTGACAAGTTCGAATTTTTGTTATTAAAACAGGGAGCCTCACTTAACATAAGCGAATACATACAATACACAGTAAATCGGAACAAATGTTTACAACTAATAATATGAGTGGCAATTTCACCCTTTGGTTAATTTCATGGAAGTTGTTAAGCATGAAAAATTACTTAGCACGTTGGATGCCAAGCAACAAATTTGCTGGGAACCAGTGGCTAGCAAATACACATCACATGTCATTTTGGCCGGTTACCGGTTTTGCGGTAAGAATCTCTGTCTCATTGACCCAACCAGCACAATTGAAAACTTGCGACACGTAACGATTTTAAAAAGTTTCCAAAAAAAAATAATACGTCAAGAATAAACAAAAATAAGCAATAACTGTGAAACTGTTAGTCCAATTTCTAAATGATTAAGCAAGATGATAAACAAATGCATTCTCCCTCCTATTCAAAAAAATAAATAAATAAAATCCAATAAAATTGTTTAAAAATTCTAATTGAAACAAAGTTGTCACTATGCAATTTTATGTTACAGGAGTACAAGTTCAACAGTACAATGTACACCAACGGCAGTGCATAATTGTACCAAATGAGGTTTGATATATTTGGAAAATGAACTGGGTTTTTTTTATGACTAAAATTTTATTTTTTTGCAAAACCCACAGACTTTCAAAGTGGTCATTCTATTCCCAAATTCTTATATCAAGTTTCGTTATTGACAGCCTCATATATATATCAAACGAACAATAGCATTGATTTTTCCACATGCACAAAAAAATAATGTGACACAATTTAACCCCCCCCCCCCACTCCATCAAGGCCCCACCCACTTAAAAACACCTCTGAATTAAACCGAGGAATTGATCAGGCCATAGTTGAGCACATGCAAGAAATAATTAGCAAATCTTGTGTGTAGCACATGTCTATTTGAGACCCGAGCAGTGTCATTCATGAATTTTTTTTCAACAAAGTTAGCAAATTTGAAAATGGTTCTCCACATGATATACATGCGCACAGTCTAGTCAGAAGAAGTTGGGGTTAAAAATGGTGCGTTGACCAGGGACTGCAAGTTGGAACTCAAAAACCTGAATCAGACAACCCATTGTTCACTTAATTGTCTTTATACCATCAAGACAACCCCATTAAAAATGGTTTTGAAACCTTTTCATTACTAAACCAAAAAAAAAAAAATTGTTTTTCCCTGAATGGATGTGTTGCCTTTTTATTTATTAATTTTTTTCTTGAAAAAAAAAAATCTGATTATTCCGGCGGTGGTCACCTCCGAATCTGGTTAGCGATCCACTCCAATCCCTTGATTAACCTGAAAGAAAAAAATTAACATTTTAAAAATATAACCAACAAATCATCATCACGATATCACTTTTGATTTAGTATATGTGTACAGAGCACAGTCTTTCTAAATACCAAGTTTCAAGTCAAGATAGCCCACTATACACACACCAAGTTTCAAGACAAGATACCCCACTATTCACATACCAAGTTTCAAGACAAGATACCCCCACTATACACATACCAAGTTTCAAGTCAAGATAGCCCACTATACACACACCAAGTTTCAAGACAAGATACCCCACTATACACATACCAAGTTTCAAGACAAGATACCCCCACTATACACACACCAAGTTTCAAGACAAGATACCCAACAAAACACACACCAAGTTTCAAGACAAGATATCCAACTAAACACATACCAAGTTTCAAGACAAGAAACCCAACTATACACATACCAAGTTTCAAGACAAAATACCCAACTATACACACACCAAGTTTCAAGACAAGATACCCCACTATACACATACCAAGTTTCAAGACAAGATACCCAACTATACACACACCAAGTTTCAAGATAAGATACCCAACTATACACACACCAAGTTTCAAGACAAGATACCCAACTAAACACATACCAAGTTTCAAGACAACATACCCCCACTATACACACACCAACTTTCAAGACATGATACCCCAAAACACACACACCAACTTTCAAGACAAGATACCCAACTATACACATACCAAGTTTCATGACAATATACCCCCACTATACACAGTGTGCTGAGAACTTGGTACAGTCGACTCTCGTTAGTACAAACTCTGTTAATACAAATTCTGGTTATAACAAACAAAACCTTGGTCCCGACTGTGCCGCTATGTGCACAATGAATGGGACTGATGTTCCTCTTAATACAAAATTCTGATATAACAAACAATTTGGCTACATCCGAACGAGTTTGTATTTTTATACAACACCTGAATAAATCCCCGTCATCTGATTGGTGAATTGTAGATCACGTGACATATTATTATTCGGTATAATGCACGGTGCGACCATGCGTTATACCCATGCGTTATACCGTTTCACTTTGCGCTTGTTCCATGACGCGGTATTTGCATGCAAAATGCATGCTGGTGTGCGCGTTCAGCGCAGCGCGCATTGTTCCAAAGAGCCAGGGCTACATCGTTGGGTTCAAACATTTTCGTGTAGGGGTAGTTCAACATCTTTAAAATCAAAATAAATTGTAGTTTATAATTTACCAATCAAATGACGAGAATTTATTCAGGTGTTGTATAAAACAAATAACGAATGTTTTACGTTCGTGCGATGGAAAGAATAATTTCATTCGGTGACAGATTGAATGTTCTATTCCACTCGGCTTCGCCTCGTGGAATAGAACATTCAATCTGTCACCTCATGAAATTATTCTTACCATCGCACTCACAAACATTCGTTATTTGTATAATAACGAGACTCGACTGTATAACTTAGAGGCGCCCAAACATAAACAAACCTGGGAAAGCTGGTCCTAGACCAGTCTTAGTCGCAAGTGACACTCGGGGGGGGGGGGGGGGGGGGGGGTCAGTCGGGGAGTCAGTCAGTCAGTCAGGGAGATAGGTAACCCGTCAAAGTTTAGGGGAGACAGTGACTCAGTCATTGAGACACAAAGAGGGCTGGCCCTCTAAGGCCAGTAAAAATAAGGGTCCAGACAAATTCAACGACAAAAAATATCAAGGCTTCCTCACCCCTCGCCCGTGAGTGCACAGCAGGCCTGTATGTGCCAGTGGTGATCCTTAATGGAAGTCAAGTTCAATTGTTGGGAGATCTCTGCCGACGTCATCGACCCTTTCAGGTCTTGCTTGTTGGCGAAGAGGAGGACAGCCGCATGTTTTAAATCCTGTGGACAAATTTATGGGATTACGTTGATAAGAACATTTTGATATTCACTGCTTTTAAGTTGGATAAGTTGCTACGAGGAGAAAGGCAAATTAAACCCTCCTGGTCTTCTGCACTTCACAACCATCCAAGTTTTGCAAAGCCACTTTTGCCAATAGAGTTAGCACCCACACTTCAAGTTCCTGTGAAGTGTGGAGTACGGAAAGCACTTCAAATTCCTACACAGTACTTTTGTGTGGTTAAGCTCAGGGCAAGCAGGCAGATCTGGTCACGCTTCCATGCCCACCACAGTGCTGTTTTTTTGGTGCATTGACTCTCTGTGTGACAATAACACAACATATCCCTTCACCCGAATCTGACCTGCCGGGTTTTTACATTTGTTCAACATACTGCTCTATACTCTCCAAATGGAATTTCAATGTGAGGTGACTCTCTTTTGAAAGAAGGGAACTCTTAACGATTCATGGCAATGGATGTGCATGCAAGGGCGGTGTGACTATCTATATGCTGCACTGTGCGTCTGCACATGTACATGTTTACATGTAAATACACCTGTTACTTTAATGTTTTCATCATATTAAGCATACCTCATTGGCTAACATGACATAGAGTTCTTCTTTACTGACGTGCAACCGCTCCCTGTCTGTGCTGTCTATGACGAGTATTACAAACTGAAAGAGAAGAACAAAAAATTAATAAAAAATCCTGTCATTGTTGGAAGACCCAAAAAACCTCAAAATTTCAAGACCCAAAAAACCTCAAAATTTCAAGAACAAAAAAATCTTGTTTAAAACAAGATGCGATAACAAAAGGTAGAAGTTGATATTTCCATTGTCACTTCATTATTTGAAGGAACTTCTGCCTGTGTCACTACTTACACTCTCTACCAAAAATGGACGAAGGCTCGGTTAATAGCATACAATTTTGCACTTAAAAGCCAGGATTAGAGTCATGATTTACGGGAGTCAGGTTGGCGCGATGGTTTCTTTCGTCGACTTCAACCTCTATGGCCTGGGTTCGATTCCTGCCCTGGTCACATGTGGATTGGGTTTTCAGTCCCTATCTCATTCCGTGGGTTTCTCCAACGAATATTCTTCTGGGATTTTCCTCCCACCTCTAAAACTGCAACGTCTTTTAATTGTCTTGGTTTCTTCAGGCTTGCGAGCTAACAGGGCAATACTAGAAATATAATAATAATGATTGCATGGCCCAATGTCAAGGACTTCCAAATCAAGAAATTTCATAGCAAGTTTTCTGAGCTAAGCAAGTATTAGCCAAGAACCAGTAAAAAGCAGTAAACAATGCACTGTTATTTTTCCCAGCTATCAGGGTTTTTCTGGTACGCAAATATCTTCTGTTCTTAGCAGTTCCATGGAAATTTGGTTATGGTACAAGTACTCGTATAGTCGAAAGATTGTGATTTCATGAAATGACTTACTTCAGTGCCGGCGTAGTACGTGCCCCACGCTGACCGTAGCGATTCCTGTCCCCCTATGTCCCACATCAAGAAATGTATGTTTTTCCATTTCACCTCCTCCACGTTGCTGCCTATCGTGGGCGACGTGTGGACGACTTCGTTCATTAGACTACAAATGAAAGCATACAAAAATAACGACAAAATGTAAAGACCTCTCCTTATTAATGGGTCTCTTTAATTAATATTCATGTCTAGAAATACATCTGCAAAAAGCAATGGACTTTTATACTCAATTTCAAATAAACTGATAAGGATCTTTCTAGCCTGGAATAAAAGTGTCACTTACATTTGGTATAAAATGGTTGTCTTGCCGGCATTGTCCAACCCGACGATGATGACTTTGTGCTCTGTAGATGAAAAGAAGTCAACCATAAAAATATCGATATGGTTGTACACACAAATTGACCTGCAGGGATACAAACTTGAAACTTGGTAGGTACATGTACAATGCTAGTCTGGTGTTCTGAAGGTCGCAGGTTCAAATCCTGCTACAGTAAATTTTCCTTGTTCAACATTTGTGTAAGTGGGATTCGAACTTGAAACTTAGTTGGTACAGGTCTGGTTTAGTGTTCTGGATAGTGCATGTTCGAACCCTGAATAAGTTAAATTCTTTGTTCAACCTTTGTGTAAGTGGGATTCGAACTTGAAACTTAGGCCAAGTTCGGGCAAGGACCATTTGTCGACTAGTGGTTGATTTGTGACGTACCTTACGCCTGCGCACTAATAGCAAAGTGCGAACGTCTCTAGTCGAACGCTGGTCAAAATGTCATTGCAAAACGTCTGGATCCTGGCTCCCTGCTGTACGTTATGAACGCGCGAGGCTACGATTACCAGCGAAGCAACCAACCCCAGTAGGTTGGTTCCAAATAGTCGACTAGAGTAGTTAACCATCGTCGACTAGACAGAGTTCGGGCAAGCGTTAGTCGACCAATGGTTAACTATAGTCCTTGCGCGAACTTGCCCTTAGTTGGTACAGGTCTGGTTTAGTGTTCTGGATAGTGCATGTTCCAACCCTGAATAAGTTAAATTCTTTGTTCAACCTTTTTGTAAGTGGGATTCGAACTTGAAACTTAGTTGGTACAGGTCTGGTTTAGTGTTCTGGATAGTGCATGTTCAAACCCTGAATAAGTTAAATTCTTTGTTCAACCTTTTTGTAAGTGGGATTCGAACTTAAAACTTGGTAGGTAGAGCGCTGGTAAGGTGTTCCGAAGGTCGCAGGTTCAAATCCTGCTAAAGTCAATTTTCTTTGTTCAACTTTTATGTCAGTGGGATTCGAACTTAAAACTTGGAAGGTAGAGCGCTGGTAAGGTGTTCCAAAGGTTGCAGGTGGGCAATTCCACGGTAACGGAAGGACGTTTTCACACATTAAACAAAATTTCAAATGTGTGTATCACAGACACTGTTCATAGTTACAGCAAACAAATGTCACAATTGTATTGCTATAATGCTACTTTCATTTTCCACACTTTGGGGGGGCATGAATGCCTCCCGTTTATGAATTATGAATATTAATGAGGTCGGTAACGGAAGGACGGTAAAACGGACAAGGGTTTTCCAACTTACTCGCGTTTTGCGTAAACTCTGTGAATTTTATGGGGCAATTATATTTTAAAGGTAAGAAATGGAATCCCTGAAGCTTTATCCATACTATACCGCCTTTCATTTGACTTTAAGTGTTTCGGTAATATAATTACAACGTTTTAAGCAGATTATGATTTGGTAACGGAAGGACGGTAACGGAAGGACAAAAGGTTTACTCAATGATAGCATGAACAAAATGTGAATTTACACTAATTATACAAGTGAAACAAATTGCTGAAATGTGTAACTGGATGTGAAATCAACAATATGCAGACCTGGCATAAATAATTATTCCCAAGAAACTATTGAGATAAAGAGAGAAGCCTGCTAATTAATTATAACAAAAGAAAAACGCAAACCACCCAAAACACATAATTCACGAACACAAGACAACTACAGAAATGGACTTCAAACCCATCACCTCAATCCTTAAAAGTTTAAATACACAGTTTTTGAGCTCTTGAGTATATTGGTTGCATGTTCACCAACAACTTTTAATAATAATACTGGTAGGTTCAGTGGTTTACCTAAAAAGTGGGGGGGGGGGGGGGGGGCGACCAGCCTACATGTGCATTTAAGGTAAAAACATCTACCGGTAGAACTGATGGCTTCAGTTAGGTTTTGCTTTTAATTGAACTCCAAAATCAATGTTTGAAATCAAATTACAATGATTTAGAGTAGTAACAATAAAGTTATAAACATCCAAACTGAAATTGTTAACTTGGGCATAATTTGTCAAAGATTGCACCTCACATGTCTTACACATGTAAATTGAATGAAAGTGCCCCAAAGTACCGGTACTTTCTGCCATCTCATTTTTGACTTAATTTGCTTCTGGAATGGCTACACAGAATTGGTATCTTTCTCTATTGTCCATGAATGCTGATGGCAGCAACTTTATGATTTGATTTTCTGCAACAACTCCATACATGTACAAGTACTGGTACATCGGCATATATGTACATGTACATTGTACATGTTGTACATGCCTGTGCCTTCCTTTGTAATAAACACCTTGCCCTGCTTATCCTGCTTTTGTGAAGGTGGGTCACATGAATGTCCTTTCAATGCTCATTATACATGCATGTATTTGCAGTGATTTTCATTTTTCAAACATGAGCGCAAATGTCGTAACATTTGATAAAAATACGATTTGTCCTTCCGTTACCGTCCTTCCGTTACCAATTTGGTAACGGAAGGACGTGATTTAACTAATTGTAATTAAAAAACGAGAAGTACAGCAGTGTCAGTTATAATGTCATATTGAAGGCCTACCTAAACTTGCTTTGCACAATAACTTTCAATGCATTCATACTGCAAGTTTTAAAAATAAATTAAAAATATGTATTTTTTCGGTAACGGAAGGACATTTTCGAAGGCTGAAATATTAGAAGTCACTGAAGCGAAGCAAATTACGCAAAATGTTAAAAACAAGTTTTAGTCGGTTTTTCAAGACCAATACTTTCTCATGACAGAAACTGATGGCATTAGTACATATTTTTGTGTGTGTTTTGGTAGAATACTTTCATATCACTATTAATCACATTTTTAGGATTAAAACAGGATTATTACATAATCCTATTTTTTGGTACCGAAATGTATAAAAAATAAAATTCCGACTTCAAATCTTGAAAATATAGACTTTTAGCTTTCATTTGATGCCAAATTTGTTTAAGTCACATGTATTTGAATTTTTTGGTGTCATGTCCACTTTGGTGTGGAATTGCCCAGGTTCAAATACTGCTAAAGTCAATTTTCTTTGTTCAACTTTTATTAGAGTGCAATTCGAACTTGAAACTTAGTTGGTAGGGGGCTGTTTTGGTGTTCTGAAGGTCGCAGGTTCAAATCCTGCAACAGTAAATTTTCTTAGCTCAACCTTTGCGTAAGTGGGAACCAAACGTGAAAATTGGTACCTGTAGGTACAGCGCTGGTTTGGTTTTCTGAAGGTCATGGGTTCAAATCCTGTTAAAGTCAATTTCCTTTGTTCAACCTTTATGCAAGTGGGATTCGAACGTGAAACTTGGTAGAGCCCTGGTTTGGTGTTCTAAAGGTAGTATATTCAAATCCTCTTCCGGTCAATATCTTTGCTCAACTGTATTGAATCATTGTGAGGTTTTAAAAAAGATATTACATTTGTTGAAATCTCACCTTCGTTGTTAAAAAGACTCCAAATCTTGGAGAACAGAAACCCCATGGCTTGTTGGTGCTTGGGTCTTGGTGTCTAAAAAATATTGAAAAGAAATTCAATGTGATTAAAATACAGACAATGATAAGGCCAAAAAAAAAAATATTTGGTCTCTGGTCAGACCAAAGTTCCGGAATTGACGCGGCCACGCAGCTTTTTTTTTTTTCTTCAAGCTTCATTGTACAGACAAGGTGGGTACTATTTTGCTTTTTTGGTGTCCTCATGTACATTGGTGTCCTCCATAATTTGCCTTGGTGCTTTCGATCATTTGCCTTGGTGCAATTTCCCATTCCTTGGTGCTCTTTGTTAAAAAAAATTGAGGAGGTGCGGAAATAGAGGGCGCTGTTGGAGCAACCGCGGAACATTTTGGAGAAAAAAAAATATCGACGCGCATGATTAAAATCGACGCGCGCGCTGACCAGAGACCGACTTTTTTTTTTTTGGCCTAACAAAGAGCTATCTAACATCATCATAAGAAACCGGAATTTGTCCAGAAATCAATGCATCACAGATGAAACATACATTGTACAGAAAACAAGTATTTCATGTTAACAGTACACCAAGTAACTGGACGATTAAATCCGTGCTCCTTTTAAGCATCTTCCAAGTTGTTTTTCAGAAGTTGAATATGTACATGCATGCACCTACACTTTCTAGGAATTTTTGCTAAAAGCCTTTCCAAATCCTGCCAAATTAACAACTGTAGGAACATGGAATATTTCTTTTTCTTTGTACTTTAGCATTAAAGGGACCCTTTGTGATGGACACAGAAGTTTATACACTGATGAAAAATAGAGTAGTGCCCCTTTAATGTTTATCAATACAATGCTTCCACCTGTCTCTTTAATTACATCCTGTATGTTTGTTTATATTTTCCAATCTGGCAGAAAGGTAGCTTCCTCCTTTGACAGAAGGAAATGTTCTGCAGTTTCCTTCGTCAATGTTTATTCAAACTGCCGGCTACCTAGACATCACGGATCATCAGTAACTCAGGTGGGCAATCCCGCCCACGCTCTTGTTTTTTTAACCTGCCGTTCTCAGAAAACAAGCTTCTTGATTTTGTTTTGCCACTGCATTTTACTGAATACAGAAAAAACACACGGTACACATCATATTACCGTAAAGGAGTACGTGTACACTGCACTTACAAGTGGTTTTGGATTTATGCGCATGTTATGGAGAGACTATGCATTTATGCAAATTTATGCAAGTTTGAACGACATTCACTCCGCTCATCCATGTCAGGGCTGAATGGATTACAATATATTTCTTATTCAATTCAGGGGTTTCTTATTCAATTCAGGAATTTCAATGAAAAAAATGGATTATCAACTGACACGCATTTTTTTAAAACTAAGTTTATCATATATTTCCAGAGCACATTCTGTGTGCTTTATTTTCAAGATGACAGTGGATGGGCTTTACCTTCTCAGTCGCACAAAACTCATCAAAATCTTCAGATGGATTTTCTTTTAAATGTCAAGGAAGATAAGAGTAGTACATATCAGGCACGTAACTTAGAAGTAACACACAAAGAAGAGGAAATGCCAAGCTTTCCAAGGCTTTATATGTGGGTTTTTTTTCTATTTTTTTGCTTTGCTCTGCACCAAAACTGTGAAAAACCAAGTTTCGCTCTCTTTTTTTTGATACTGGGTTTTGCTCAGCATCAACATTTCGCTTATCACCACCCCCAGCAAAAATTCCTTCAAACAAGGCCAAGTTTCTGTTATCATATCATCAAATCAACATTCTTCACATCCATAATTGGCAGCTAACCTTGACCCGGCTGTGCCACTCAATTTTCCTCTTGTAGTTGAGACGGACCACTGCATGTGCAAAAAGTAACCACTGACCTCCCCATGATCTACAAGTTCAATTCTGGCCAACTACACTTCCTCAAATTCTGACTTTTGCCATTATACACATAGAAGCCATGACAATTGACAACATTGCAAAAGTCAAGGTCATTTTCTTCATCAAAAATTTGCCAATCTGCAAAGGTAATCATATTTTAACCATACATGTAGAACAAAATCAAAGGCTCGTGTGTATTCCTGATAACCTAAATTCCTGCAAAACTAAATACTTCGCATAGTAAATTAGAATTAGATTCAACATCCACAAACTGGTCTCTGTGTCAAGTCCTTTTTGAAATTAATAAAAAAAAGTTCAGCAAATCAGCATAGCAATCCCAAGAGTCTTTGATATTTTTAAAATTTTATCAATGAAAACAAATTATTAGTGAGCAAACAGATAAAACAATCCTAGAATATATTTTTTTCAACAATTCAAATGAAAATGGTTATTTTTGCAATTTTGAAATCAAACATGTGGTTTATTTGTACATATTTGATTTCAGCACAGATATTAAAAAACAAAAATTGGCTGTCAAGCTTTCTGGGTGATCAACCTTAAAATGTCAGAACGATTTTAATGAGTTTTTGGGGGGACGGCTTAATAAGGAAGCCATGTCGTTATTACATTGGAGTGGGCATGGAGGCTTTCATTTATGGCCAGGTGTTCTCTAGTGCTGTGTGGGCTGCATAATTTCGAGACACCTCAGAACGAAGAAAATTCCAAAATCGCAAGAGAAAAAAAATCACCACTGGTCGATTGCTCTTTGAAGCAAGGCCACTGATTACTACAATGTTCATGTACTATAAAACTACGACCATTGTCGCACCCCCAGTTTCCACAGAGATTATAAATTTCATATCTCTCACCACACTGACTTCATCACAGTGAAAACAACAACAAAATGTTCATAGTTAAAATAAACAATTTTGACTTTCAACAGTTCCTGCTCAAATGCAAAGTTGGTAGTGTTGTCAGTTTTATACTGTCTACTGCAAACCCTTTACCAATGCAAATTGAGAACATGTGCCCCCTTTGTTTTATTTCTAGACTCCGCCCCTGACTTTTGTACTTTAATTCTTTTGGGGCATGAAGCTGTACAAACAGCTGGGTTAAAACAGGGGAAATCAAGTGTGAGTGCAACGGGAGTATGGGGCACATTATGTGTAGAAATAGATTGCATTCTCTGAACCACGATTTACAAAATGTACATGTACAATGCAGGCCTACACAGTGATTTTTCACACTGCATGACTTTTGCTTTATAATACTAGTAATTTCCACATTATTTCAAATGTGTACACATACAATGTGTGTGTAATTGATTTAACTTCCGATTTTATACAGGGTAATCACAGGCAAATGAAAGATCGCCCTCTGCTTAATTTAAAATCAGACCCTTTAGCTTAGGAATGGTTCAAGTCTGACTTGTTCAAGTTTGACTTGTTCAAGTTGTTGCTTCGTCTGTTCAGGGCCATACACCATAATAATACAAGTAATCCAGAATCAAGACTAACACTGATGTAATCCTATTAGAAGATAGTAGGACTTATTATTAATTATGTAATGGACCACGTGGCATGAGCTTTTAAATAAACACTGTATTGCTGACAAGTAGGAAATGTACATGTAACTGTTGCACTTTCAGTCAGGGATCTAACTTCAAACATTAAACCAGTATGACATTTTGGACCCTGGATGACAGAGGGCAATGGGGCTAACGTGTTGGGAACCCCCCCCCCCCCCCCCCCCGCCACCCCCATCCGAGAACCTGTGGTTCAGGGATGCTGACTCGATGATCATGAATTCCAATGGAGACTTTCGAGACGTTGATGACAGCAAAAAACCCAGTCCTTTTCAATTGTTTACATCATTTGTTAAAGCTAAAGCTCGCATACTCAATATGACGCAAACAATGGAAAAAGGGCCGGTGTGTTTGCTGCCATCACCGTCTTAAAAGTCCCCATTGTTTTATTCAGTTTTACTTCACTGTCTTGATAAAGTCATGGAGGAAGTTGCCACGATAAAGTAAATCCCCCCTCCCCCGTCTTTTTTCTGGACCCACCCCTGAAGGGGGAGGAGCCACAGGGGGCAGAGGAGTAAAAAGGGTCACTGATGTCATGGTCGGATGTAGAACAAAAGGAGACAAATCTCTCGTCTCCCGAATCACAAAAAAATAGTCGGGAAAAAAGTGTATTTGTTAAGAATAAGAAGCAGAGCCTATTTCTGGACAGGATTTTCTTAGTCATTCTTGTTTTTCTTCCATCGTGTCTAATGACTTGGCATAAAACAAGTAGGGTTACATAATTATGATGACAAGCATGACAAGCTTGGCGCCTTGATTTCGCATTTTTTTCCCCGTGATTTGTTTAAGTGATTTGTTTAAATTTTTGTTATTTAAGTTATACGTGACAAGTGAAACGATCTACACGTTTACAATATCAACCCATTCACGTCATTTTTTATTCTTTGAAATGTATTTTTCTTAATACAATTACAACATACGAAGCCAAACGGCATGACAGGAAAAATGGTAAAAACAAAAATGACGAAATAGTATCCGGAAAGATTCCCATATCTGGCCATCAGTAATTTTTCCCTAAAATGACCATCAGAAAATGATGTGATCATGTCCTAAAAAGTCAAAAATTAGCAGGGATTTTCAGACCAATCACATAGGTTTTTGCGGAATCTATCCTACTGCCTCTGTTGTTGTTTAAATATGACAAAATCAAAATGAAATTTTACCAGAAACAAAATAAAAACACACAATATTGGGACAGAAAAAAAATTATTGCAAAATTCAAGATAATACTTTGAAAATGTTCATTATGAGGTAGCTGGAGTTACCCAGTCCTGAGTTTTATCATTGGGTTGTCATCTAGGGCTGGAGCGCATTTTTCTCAAAACTTGTAGTATTTGCAAAAAAAATTTGGAAAATGTTCAATTTTGTCCCCGTTACACACTAATTGCAACTGCAACTCACCCCAAACTTGCCTGGAATAACCATTACACAGGTCCTTGAAGTCAAAAACGATCCACGATGAAGATTCAGCCTACAATTGCAGTGAAAACAGGAGGAATAACCGCTAACTTGACAACCTTGCTGGATTGGCCAGGACCGCTATTGGTTTGTGCACAAAAAAAATTGTGTACAATGAATGGCGGTCGATTAACAGGCACAGAGAGCGATCGCTGTCAACTACTCGTTTTCGCCGGCTGCGCTGGCTGTTGGCGCGTGACGTCACGCGGAAGCGTAACACCCGATGACTGTTTCATGCACTAGTATAAGGTTTACCACTCGCATCACAGCTTTGGTACTGGAACCGCAACCAATAGTGCATGAAACAGTCATCGGGTGTTACGCTTCCGCGTGACGTCACGCGCCAACAGCCAGCGCAGCCGGCGAAAACGAGTAGTTGACAGCGATCGCTCTCTGTGCCTGTTAATCGACCGCCATTCATTGTACACAATTTTTTTTGTGCACAAACCAATAGCGGTCCTGGCCAATCCAGCAAGGTTGTCAAGTTAGCGGTTATTCCTCCTGTTTTCACTGCAATTGTAGGCTGAATCTTCATCGTGGATCGTTTTTGACTTCAAGGACCTGTGTAATGGTTATTCCAGGCAAGTTTGGGGTGAGTTGCAGTTGCAATTAGTGTGTAACGGGGACAAAATTGAACATTTTCCAAATTTTTTTTGCAAATACTACAAGTTTTGAGAAAAATGCGCTCCAGCCCTAGATGACAACCCAATGATAAAACTCAGGGCTGGGTAACTCCAGCTAATTATGAGGACAGAAAAGTGGCATTTTAACGCCACATCCTCTCCCTATGGACATTAAAACAAGATTTTGGTATACTATTCAATTAATTAAAGTAAACTTCTTGTCTTGGACGTTCTTCTTGTTGGATGTACATATGTACAGTATGTGTGTGCACGCTCGTCGTAGTCGTACGCCTATCCGCGCATGGCTGTCATGCAGTGCCTTTGTATTGTCAATGCAGAGAAAAGGGCAAAAATCTGGTCAACTTACCGGGAAAATATCTCAACTTCTCCGACACTGTCACTGAAATATCGCAGCTAGAATCCTTCCTCACGTCACTGTACTCATGGGGAAGTTATTCAATGATTCCCTAAGTGGCTAAAAGTGGAAGTATTTGCAGAAATTATGTCACGGTGTTTTCCCGAGTGAAACAGATGACGTGAAAGCTGTCGTGTCGGAGCTTCGGAAGTGCACGCTAAACGTGTATAGCGCCACCAATCGGGCGTGCGGCATTTGTGACCATTGTATTTTTTGATACAGTGTCCACCATATGCCAAAACTTGGTCAGGTCATGTTTTTAGTTTATGAGCCCATCAATGTGATAACACACATAATTTTGAATATTGAGTTGTAGCTTTAGTTTTGGAACGAGACTATTCAATTGCTTTTGAAGGAGGGAAGGGGGGGGGGGGGGTTAGAACATTAAGGGCCAGCAAAAACAGTCCATATCTTGGACAGAACTCAGAAGTTAAAAGATCCAAGCCATTATATCAAACCAGAAAACCCAAACAAGCTTATAAAACAATATATCAAATTCAAAACAACTACTCTTGTCAGTCACATTTTTTATTCATCAAAAATATATTCAACCAGTTTCACTTGACACGACCTTGAAAAGCAACATCCATGATCCTGTTATTTACTTTTAAGAAACACGCTACAATGTTTCTGCGAAAAAAAACCCAATCATTCATACTTTCAAAATTTTAATTCTGTCAAACCTTTATTTGTTTACACAGATTGTCTGTCCTAGTATTGCCTCAACCAAGATTTTCAAACCGTATGCTGAATGCATAATGAAAAAGTCTACTATCAATTTGAATAGTTTCAACTTCGGTAGGCTACTGCCTATTTAGCATCTGTTCTGGAATCTGAATCTATAATCTTATCGTCTTTGTTCTTTTGTTGCGGCTTGATTTTAGGAACTGGTGCATTTGGGTTCTGCCCCCTGTAGAACTCCTTCAAGAGCTGAACCGCTCGGTCCTTGAAAACTCCCGGCACGCATTTGAACGTTTTCCCCATGGATGGGATGTCGTCAGAGTGGACGCTCAGAACCGAACCACAGCCTCCAAAGCGCTCATTAGCGCAGCCGTACACAACCGAAGGGATACCAACGGCCCGCAGGGCGCCAGCGCACATTATGCAAGGCTCCACGGTCACGTACAGTGTGGTATCGCGAAACACTTCCTCCGTCCTGGTGCCCCTGTCCTCGCACCAGCGAATAGCGCCCTCTATGGCGATCAGCTCGGCGTGCCTGGTGGCGTTCTTGGTCTCGTTGACCCGGTTGTTGCCCGTGGCGATGACCTCGTCTCTGTACACAAGCAAACAACCTACAGGAACCTCTCCGCGGTCTAAAGCAGCCACTGCATAGTCCATTGCCTCATTCATCCATCTTAAATGCTGCTCCGAAATTTCTGATTCCGCCATGATTTTCACCCAAACTTCCAGAATACTTAGATATAGAAAATTTCAGGCACCAAATTTCAAACACATAAGCACTTGAGTACTTTTATGTCATTTTATACCTGAAAGTATATTAATTTAGGCTTTTGTTTAATTTGAGAGAAATTGGAAAGTTAGGAAAGACTTGAGGCAAGACTAACAGCAGCGATGTATCAATAGTCTTCCTTTAGAGTCAATAGGGTTGCGTCTGAACGGTAGTCTCATTCACAGTTCATTTGGAGATCGAGTTCTCCTCTTGTTTCTTCTTGTACCAATGCTCAAGGAAGTCGAGGTAAACCTTCTTTTGCGGAGACGATGCTGGCACAAAATGGCCTGTGAATGGAAGGGAAAAAACGAAAAATAATTTTGTAGCATTTACTGAATTACCAGGCAGACAACTTGTATTCAATTCATGGTATATCAACACAACATATTACAACAAAACGGGTAGGGAACAACAGCCAAAATCGCGAAACTTTACGCAATTGTGCAACTCCACTCGCGCCACAATTTATTGCGTAACTTGCACAACATTTCACCCTGCACAACATTTTAGTTGTGATACATTTCGCGAAAGTTTCATAGTGTGTAAGACCCCAACTTGCGCAACAAATCATTTTAGGTGGTGTAGGCTGTGGCGAAGTGACTGAACATGACCGATTTTACTGGCAAATTGTGATCGTCGTGGAGCCTGTCATTGCATAACTGATCAAGGTTGATACAGGACAATCAGATCTTTGTGTTTGATGTAAATGAATTGTCATTTTACTTGTAACAAGAATTTTTAGAGTTGCCACACGATTCCAAAGAAAGTTGCACAAAACTGAAAATGGCGGACAGAGGTGATTCATCGAATTTTTTGTGACTGAAAATACTGTTACTATCCTCGTCCAAAATATTTAAATTATTTATAACGCTACGCAGCTATGCCAAGTTTCATGAAATTGATCGTATTTTATTGCGCAGCTGTGCAACAAATTTGTTGCACAAGTCCTACGTATGACATAAGTTGCGCAATGTTTCGTGAAATCGGCTGCAGTTGGTTGTCTCGTTATTGGGTAATCTCAAAGCAGAATACAATGAAAAAGTCCTATACGGGCAAAAGTTCACAGCATAAAGAACTATTCTGTTTTTTCCCCCATTTTATACAGAGACTTTTACCTGCATGTGCAATCACTTTAACAATTCAAGCAGCAAAACACGCTTAAAGGTAAGCATTAACTTCCTGTTATAAGTTAGCACAATTATATTAGCTAATTGTTAAGTGGCGCTTTTACTGTTTTATTAAATATCATTAACCAAAACACGACAACATACCGCCTGGGTGATTCAGAACTTGTGGGTTGACGAACAGTGGTAGTAAGCCTTCACTTGATTCTAAAAAAAATAATAAATTTACACAAAATCAGTCAACTTACAGATCCCTAAAAAGAAAAAGGGCTAACATTTGAAATGATCCGACTATGCTGAAACAAAGTTGTTGCTTATGTAGCCGTTTCCACCAAAGCGAGGTCTAAATGTGCGTCACAATTATTACCCCTGTTCATCAGGCCATGAGACTACTCTTCCGCAGCCGAGATCGGGGAATTGTGGTCTCTACCCTCACAGGTACCCATTTATACTCCTGGGCGGAGAGAGGCAATTGTGGTAAAGTGTCTTGCCAAAGAACACAAGCACCATGTTTTCCCGCGTCAGGCTTCCAACCCATGTACCATGGGTCGAACACCATAACAACAACTGGACCATGTCATTCCTCACACAGTGTTTATTGGCTTTGTGCATGACCAGTTGAGGGCGGTATACAGCCTACCCATGAGTGCGTAAACGAAATCCTTCTATTCAAACTGTACATTCGCTCTTTGAGCAAAATTGCCACACTTCAAGAAAAAAATCACATGTGGTGTGCCTCCCCCACTGGAATCGCACAAATGGACAAATAGCGCCCCCTATGGTTCATTCACGGAGTTCGTAGTTTGTGAACGACAAATAAAAAAGACAAAAGTTGAATTCTTAATACCTTTTGGAATTACGCCGTCCGTGTCGCCAAACACGTGTAACGTCGGGCAGTCGATCGGGTTGGCGTAAAAGGCAGCGTGGCTGGAGCTCAGGCTGCGAAAGCTGGCGACTAAGACTGCAAACTTGAAAGGAAATCTGGTATCTAGGGATTAGAAAAGGGAAAAAATACATCTTATTTTGTTATTGCCTCGTTTCGGCTCAAGCAAAGTTTTGTGCAATGGGGTAAAAATGTAGAACAGCTTATATACACTTATTTAACAGCTCAGGCCAAGTTTTGTACAATGGCCTTAGAAAGTAGAACAGCTTATACAGAAGATTTTACAGCATCTAAACCCCCCCCCCCCCACCAAAAAAAGAGAATAATATAAAATAAGGTAATAAATAAAAATATAAATTTGAAATTAAAAAAAATCTTTCACTGTTTTCTTACACCAGTCATTGGAATCGCAATGTGCACATTTTTACTCTACTAGAAGATTTCTATCATTTGGTTTTGATATTAAGGGAAAAAGATTATTACACAATTCTCACCTCCCTGGCTTTGCAATGCACAGAGTATCGCTGCAAATGCCGCTCCCTGACTGAAGGCAAGTACACCTATTCCAATGTAAAGAAAAGAAGTTTTGGTTACATAAATTGAAATTAAAATCTTGTTGCAGAATTTTGGGCAATTTCAGGTAGTCACTGCTTAGGGTTGAATATACGGCAAGGGTACTACCACGACGTGGCATAAACACTGCCCTCTATTGACTGGCAACTTAGAATTAAGCGAAAGGTTATGGACGACGCAGTATTAGTGGGTCGAATTGCCCCATTAGCATTTTTTTATATTATTAAATTCCACGTAGCCTTACCGTCAAAGGGCCCAAGTTCCTTGAAGGCTTCAGCTACCGTGGTCAGAGATTCCTGCAAACCGGGGTCGACTTCGCAGGCCTGGCTGGCCTTGAAGGTGTGGTCGGTTGTCGAGAACCACCAACCTCTTTGGTCTTACCAAAAACACGAGCAAAAAAACAAAACAAATCATGGTGGCTTGAAACTGTTAAAGAGACGTCCCGATGACCATTTCGTCAGTGCGCCAACAACCGAGGGCGCTATTAAACAGTTAAATTTTATAACATCAGATTATATTTTTCAAATTGCGATTTTTAAGAATGAAGCTTCGACTACCCACGTTTAACGTTATATTTTAAGTAAAAGTTAAGTTAAATTAGCTGATGTACGATATCTTGGTTTTGAGGAATTTTCGTTGAATCTGAAGGTGAACAATTCGTCATATTTCTTCAGATCAGTCCTGTAAACTGTTTCTGACCCTCAAGCTTACCTAAATCCTCTTCACCCTCGGCCGGCTGTACTTTGTTCGGAGCTGAAATGAACACTGCAACAGTGATAGAGACATGACAAATATTAAGAACTTGAAAATAAAATAGAAAATGACCTTGCTCACAAACAAGCACTTTTGAAATATGCATCAGACACACTTTTTTTTTGGGGGGGGGCCCGGGGGGGTACTTTTTTTGATTGAAGAAAGACAATGTATTGGCATTAGTACCTTCTGAGTTTCACAAATTTACATAAAATTCTGCTCACCCAGCTCTGTGTATTTCTTTATGATTTTCCTGAGGGCTCCGGTCCTCTCTCGGAAGATCTGGGCATTTTGTCTGGCGACTAAGACTGCAAACTTGAAAGGAAATCTGGTATCTAGGGATTAGAAAAGGGAAAAAATACATCTTATTTTGTTATTGCCTCGTTTCGGCTCAAGCAAAGTTTACATAAAATTCTGCTCACCCAGCTCTGTGTATTTCTTTATGATTTTCCTGAGGGCTCCGGTCCTCTCTCGGAAGATCTGGGCATTTTGTCTGTAACCATGGATACACAGAATCTGAAATTAAAAGCAGGGGAAAGCACACTGAGTGACGATTAGATTTGGCCAATAACCAACCGACGTTCGGAACTTTTGAAATTTTAGGTTTTTGACGTGATGTCATTCCGTGAAGTGTGATAAAACGCTGACTCAGTGACTGATATTCCATTGGCTAGTCGTCCCTATAATTTATAAAAAAAATATTTTACCGACCATAACATTATTGTTAATGCTTTCTCTGAAATAATTCTGCATATTTTTTTTACATTACTCCCATAATCCTCCTTTTTCCAAATCATAAAAATCTTCATCTTGCACAACCCCCCTCCCACTTCCTCCAATGACCCCGCCCCCTCCTCTTCCCACACAACGTGCTCCCGCCGTTCCGTTACATCTCACTTGACAAATAATTTACGCAGTGGCTATTGTTACGGCAGCCGTAACGCATTTCCCATTTTCTATCGTTACGGTAGAGTGGGTAGACTGCAACTTTTATAAACACATGAGAAGAAAATATAAAATTAGAAGGAAAAAAGTGAATTTGAACTTTATGAAATTCGGACTTTATTTCCCTTTAAAAAAAAATCCTCCAAAGCCTCAGGTTAGAAAAGAAAAAAATTTGAGTGCAAAAAAAAGATGCGAACCCGCAACCTCGCGGCGCAAAATCCTAACCTCTATCGACTGAGCTGTCCCACTGCTCGCTCAAATGTGGGGAAACAAATAATTATATACCTGTGTGCGTATCAAAAAAGTATCGTAGAGGGCGCTAAACAACGGCTGCCGTAACGATAGCCACTTCGAATAATTTACACTTCGGAAATCAGGACTAGTTTCTTTTCGAAAGCACTTTTTATGATCATCTCCTCCTACCTTCAGTTTATCACTTGCTGCATTCGCCGAAGACGACATATCTTTATGTTTGTTGAGCAAATGGAGAACTTTTTCTTGATAAATTAGGCCTAACGCTTCTCTCCAACTCCATGTCTCTCGTACGGTCTTTACATAAAAACTCTGGAATGCCGGTAGACTCTTGAGGGCGCTCTATCCGCGTGAGGCGCCCCAAGTGGGTCGCACTAAAAAGCGTCAACACAGTGCAGTGTCAACACATGACAGAAGCGTCAACACACCGTCAACACATCCAAAACATATCCAAAACACATTCTGAATTGACAAAAAAGGTATATAATTGTAAAGCATAGAATAAAAGAGAATTTCCATTGGATTGAGTTTCCATTTTGTTGTTAAAAATATAGTATTTTCACGCGAAAAAATGACCTTTAACTTGCTCGGCCGTTGTCCGCCATCTTGACTTCGCACAAAGCTTGGACTACACCATTTTAAGTAGGGGTGTGTAGGTAATGACATTATCTTATCATAAACAACTATTAACAGTGCATTCTGATCTGTGAGAGACTGAGGGACTGCGGTTTATTGTACAACGCTATCATCCTTTAGCATAATGGAATGGTCTGCACTGCCACTGAGGCAGCCGATCTCAGAGCGGCACGGAGAGCCAATTTTCTTGAACTGAAAATCGCAATTTTCAGACGTTTAACCTATTGATTTTAAGCCAAAATCTTGTTTCTGTCCACACTCTATGGGTTACATACTGCTTGTGTCAATTTTAATGCATTTTGGATGTGTTGACGCTGTGTTGACGCTGTGTTGACGCTGTGTTGACGCTTTGGAGTGTGTTGACGCTGTGTTGACGCTTTTTAGTATGACCGCCCCAAGTTATTTAAGTTTTCAAAGGCGCTTTTGACAGGACCAGCGGGCCGCGGTTCCGCGTTTTGTTGTGTGTATCCACTTTTACAAAACATTACAATGTGGACCACATTTCCATCTTTGTGCGTGTGGAATGTACAAATATCCAATTCATGTCAATTTGCAATTGCCATAGGATTATTTTATGCCAATTGCAAGGAATGGTGGCAGCCCTGCTGATGCGACGGACGGTCGGCTCGTTTACATCTTTTCCAGAAGCACGTGGCAGGCGCTCTCAAATTTCTTACCCGCCGCTTCGGTGTAAATACAACACCTTTGGCTGTATCCGCGTCGGAAGGAAATCATGAAGATGTCAGAAATGTTGAGAGACAAGATGGAGACGCAGGCTTCCCATCTTCAGTTTCCTCAAGCTTCACTTCACAACTCCGAAATTTCCAAAATCATGGTCTTCATGCAGTTGGGTAAATATCAACATTTTTTTTTATGGCAATGCTCTCTGACGACTGGGTAAAAAAGTACTAGTACTAAGCCTATAGTTGCAACAACCGTCACTGCGCGCCCTTTCCTATGTGCTCTAGTGGGGCGGACTCTATATGCATTTTTGGGTACACTCTCTCCCAACACATATAGCCTAGGCGGTACTTCAACAAGTTCAAAAACATTTAATGCCATTTTGTCTGACCCTTTTAGGGGCGAGTCATGACGCTAAAAAGTGGGGGGGGGGGGGGGGGGGGCTGCGCCGGCAAAAGAACGATTCCGATAATTTCACTTTTTTTTCCTTTTCTGCATTTGGCCAGCTCACCCATAGAGCTGCTCACCCAAGTGAAAATAAAATAATTCTAGAATTTCGCCATTGCTGGGAGTTGGCAATATTTTTAAACAGTAAGGGGCAAATGGCGTAAACAAACAAAAAATCGGCTGCAACAGGCAATAGTTTTTTTTTCAATCCAATAAGCCTATAGTTGGGCAATTTCCAAAGGTTGGCATTATACACTTCAGTCATTGTTCTGCATCCCACTTTTACGGAGATTGTACATTATGAGGACGTTGAAAGAAACAGCGTTGATGCGAAATCAAATCCCTTTTGCTATAATGGCCTGGAATTACAACATTCAAAGCATTTTGCGTCTGTTAGGGATTTCAAATTCCTGCTCTTAATAGTGGCCGTTTCTGTGTTATCCTCTTGGTCGAAAATCCTCTCAAATATTTCCTTGTTCGTATTTTACCCATATAATCCGAGAGCCCATTGAGGTCTCTCACAAAAGGTTTAATTGCGGCAGCGAGTAGGTGGGGTGTCCAACCTTCAAAACCGCAATTCTTAAGTGTCATACCCGTGCGTCTGGGAGGGGACACCGCCTAAATTTTTTTTTTATGTCTAAGTTCATTAGAACGATCATTCCAACACCAAACAGTCATGAATGAGTCTGCTTTTGCAGAATTTCAACTTACGAATAAAAAATCCCGTGCAAAATTCACTTAAGAACGGCACGTTAATTGCCGATTTCTGCACGGCTTAAAAAGTATTACGCAATGCACACCAAAGCGTCGCTACCCACGTACTGCATTGCAAAACCACTGCAATGTAACATAGTGTAATATACGATATTATGCATTATGCCGGCCCAAATATTCGAGATAGTCATGATTTTGCGAATTACGCAATAATGCAACCTATCACGTTATTAAGAAATAAATGTCCGCGTTAATATGGCCCAGTTAGTCAATTCTCATGGTATTTAGATTTTTTGACGATGTATCAAAGCCTACCTGATACATGAATGGACTGTAAAGCAGACTCACTCGTGGCGGAGCCTGAATTATTAAAGAGAGATACATTACGAAGAAGGCCTGAAAGTAAGCAAAAGATTTAGGATGCATGATATGGCGAACACTTTAGTATGCCGGGGATCCTAAGGGCCATTTGGATTTTCTCCCCAGTTTGATGCGAGTCCTTTTCGGCATAAAAAAGGATGATACAAAATGGCCGGGATCGATGATTTTCCCCTTTAAAAACTGCTATTGAATTGGACACACCAAAGAAGCGCTGTTCTAAATGGGCATGTTTTTCCACTCATCCGGAAAACATAGATCCCAACTAACGGAAGTCATACGCATGTTTAATTAAAGAAACACAATTTTTACAGCTGTCCATGGAGTGTTAAACTTTTCCAACCAAAGGCGCACAGTTTCTTAAAAAAGAAAGTAAAAAAAAAAACCGCCGCAATATTTCATATATTATCAGATCAATACATTCATGTGTATAATGGTTCATATAGGGCCTATAGAGTGATTCTTGATTCAAGACATTCTTTGATTTTGATCGAAATAGACCATGGGACTGTTATGAATGTGTACTTTTAAGTGGAGGAAGGGGAAAACCTATATATGTATAATTATTTGTTTATGAATTAAATGATTGATACCAAAAAAGTACTAATAAGGCCTATACATAATTATGCATAAATCGGAACCTCTACAATACCGTGAGATCAGGAAGTGGGAGTGTTTCTGGGGCCATAGAAGTTTTTGAAAAAGAATGAATAATTCACATATAATGCGTTGTAATTCCAAAACTGTGTAACACTCTGTTATTTTACAGTACATGTGTACGGTACGTGTTTATTTTTAAGATTACTGTCATGGTATTTCGCGATTCTTGGGGGCTGTTTTGCAAACTGATACGTATGCCTCAATGCTATTACGTCATTTCACACAAAAAGAGTTAAGCCCGGTTCATACTCTGCGCGAAAGCGAAAGCGAACGCGACTTGTGACGTCGTGGCAAGTATTCGCGCTGCGAATTCGTAAAAGTTGAACATTATTTCAACTCGGGCGAATTTCGCAGCGAATGTTTTATGACGTCAAATTCGCTTCGCATTCGCTTTCGCATGAAGTATGAACCGGGCTTTACGGTTTTGCGTTATTTCGCGGTAAATAAAGCCGTTCGCGGATTTTGCACGAGTTTTTTTATTCTTAACTTGACATTCTGCAAACGCTGACTCGTACACTACCGTTTGGTGTTGGAATGATCGTTGTGCTCAATGTACACATAAAACAAAAAGCACCTTAGAAGGCGGCTAATTATTGAACTTTAACTCGTTCTTAAGCACAAAATGCACGGGAAAAGCTATTCTTATGTTGTGGATCTTGCATTATAGTCACAAGCAGCTTATAGTGAAGGTTTCGCTCTTGTGCTCAAAAGTTTAATTAACAGTAAATAATTAGTGCTAATTAGGCCGTTCTTAAACATGGATGCACACGGGATTTCTCATCCTTAAGTTATTGGTTATTGATAAATTTTTCGAAAACTATCTTTTCGCTTTGGAACCGTGCTTGTGCGCGATATTCTAATTAAAAGTCAATTTTTTTTGGGGGGGGGGGGGGGTCTTTAGGTGGTGCCCCTCCGAAACGCACGGGGTGTGTCACATAATTAAGAGTGACGGTTTTGACGGTTGGACACCCCCACCTACTCGCTGCCACCATCAAACCTTTTGTGCGCGATATTCTAATTAAACCTCAATGGGCTCTCGGACTTCTGCCACATCAAGAGTTCCGCAAGGAGCAGTGCTCGGACCACTATACTGCTGACTTTACCTGCCGAGCAAGTTGACTTCACAAGTGAGACTATTCGCTGACGATTGCCTAGTATACCAACAAATATCACCTGACAAGGACACCTCAACTCTACAAAACAATTTCAAGTTGCTCAAATCATGGCAGAATGAATGGCTCATGAACTTTAATCCATCGAAGTGCTGTACTATCACATTTGCTTACCGGAATCCTCCAAAGAGATCCTACAGTGACCTTTTGTGGGGAGCAACTCACATCGAACACAGCTTGCTGCAGCCAAAACCCAGAAATTTCTCGGAGTCATCAGGCGGAATATGTGGAGCTGCCCAGAAGAAGTGAAATCCATGGCATACCCTATCTTTGGAGTATGCGGTGACTGTGTGGGACACACACTGAGTGTAATATACCGTAACACTAGACAGAGTCCAAAAAATATGCAACAAGATTCTGCACAAAAAAATACAGTATAGGAAGAGGGAACAGTCACTGGAATCCTGGAGCACATCAAGTGGGGAGACATGGAAGAGCAAAGGAAGATACAAATGCTATCAGTGCTCTACAAAATCAATCATGAGCTGGTTTACATCTCACGAGCAGATCACCTCAACTGAAACACAAGAAATACCAGGGGGCACCAACAAAAATCCTACAAACGACATGCAACCAAGGAAGCCTACTGGAACTCTTTCTTCCCGAGAACAATTACAGGATGGAAGAAGTTGCCAGCAAACGTCGTCAACTCTAGGACACTACTTGCATTCAAGGATAGGGCATCCAAGCACTACATGGACAATTACATGTAAGGCTATTTACTAAGGTCATCTACACATAAGGTCAGAAGTTAGTGTGATATTCCTGAGTGAATTTTACTGACTCAACCAGAACCAGAAACATGCACATTTCGTGGTTTTCAGGACGCAGTGCCCCTTTAATTTCACCTTAGGAACTATTTTATCATCTTCCAAAACTTGTTGGAGCTAATATCGACTGTACATCCTCAAATTAAACATGTTAATTGTTATATTTGTATACTGGCGTCTTTCGACTTTCCGATGTTTTTTTTAGACATGATTATGCTCACTTTCTTCCTTGTAAACAACATGCTAATTGTAAAAAGAAATGGCCTCAAGGTGTTAACCTTCTGTATGGCCCTTTATTGGAGAAGTGATATAGGATAGTGGCCTTGAATAAGGAAGCAATGAACATTGTTAAAAATTGTTTAAACAACACCTTTTAAAAAGACCGTTTGATCGTTTTGCCTTTGCTAGCTATAGGGTTTTCACGGGCATCCGTTCATCAATTTTCCTGTAACCCTCGGACGCTATCATGCATGGCAGGCTGATAAAGCTGATGTGGTTCAACGTCGCAGCTACTCAAGGAATTCGTCAACACTGCTGAGTCTGGTAAGTGTTTGCACTTCTTATGTTACTGAATTATTGTTTTAAATAATGTTACAGGGTGAGTAAAAAAATTGCAGAACCAAACCCCAAAACATTATATTTCATATTTAAACAAATATGCAGCACCCAAAATAATAATGACTGGAAAGCCAATTTCACAAGGTACTGTTTGATGAAAAAAAATTACTGAAATTAGTCAATCCGTTTAGAAAATATCATCATTTACACACAATAACCCTAAAACCTGTCTCGTCCCCCCAAATGCGATTTCAAGAATCGTAGTCGCATATTTCTTCAAACATCACCAGCGATTAAATCTCAGTATAAACGATAAAACATATTCAACAGAATCCCTTCGAAGGCCCGTCCTTTAAAAAAGTATATTTTATTAATTAAATTGTTTGCCAGGTTTGTTAATAAAGATATGCTACAGTTGGTAGTAGTTGTTGATATATGTATTCTGTGTCATTTTCTTTGTTGTTCCAAACAGTCAAAACACACAATGAATGGCTTTTTTGGACGAGACGGGTTTTAGGGTCATTGTGTTTAAATGGTGATGTTCTTTGAACGGATTGAGCAATTTGTATATTTTTTTTTAAATAAAAAAGTAGCTTATCAAATTGGCTTTTCAGTCATTATTGTTGTCGGTGCTAAATATTCTTTTAAATATGAAATATATTTTATGGGATTTGGGTTCCGCTTTTTCTGACTCACCCTGTATAACGGCTCTTACCTCAATGTATATTCCAAGCCATACGACAATAAAGGCAATAGGGTGATTTGCTTTTGTTGAGATAATTTGACATATCCATATGCGTTTAGTTTGAGACATTTGACTGCCCGTCAGCGAACCCTGGGCCAGCTATGATATGACTTATGCTAAATCTCGAGTATGAGTCCCTTTTTAGAAAGAAAATCTCTCGATTTTTGACATGGATAGGGAGCTGGATATTGTGGCTACAGTTCCCAACACATTTAAAGTCCGCAGATCAAATACAAAGTTGAAGATAATTTGACATGCGCATCCATGTTTTGGCCAAGGTTATATATGTACAATATATTCCATTTGACTGCCTATCAGTTGGTGCTCTGCCAGCTAAGATGTGACTAGCAATATCTCATTTTTTAGTGCCCTTGCCATCAGTAATTCTGGAATATTTTGACATGGATAGGGACCTTGCTAGTGTGACTACATTATACAACACGTTTGAATTCAGCAGATACCTGTAGACAATTAGAGATACGTATCGATGTTTCGGCCGACTATATTTCTGTGCAGTATTCTCCATTTGCCTGCCGATCAGTCTGTTGGCCCTCTGCCAGCTATGACATGAATATGGCAGTGGCGTTGTCATCAGAAATCTCGAAATATTTTGACATGGATGTGGAACTAGGTAATTTGGCTACATTCTCCCACAAGTATGGAGTTGGCTGACCAAATATAACTGGAGAAAATTAGGGATATGCAACTATGTTTTGGCTGAGGTTATTTCTGTGCGGTTTTGCATTTTGACTGCCTATTAGTTGGCGCTCCATCAGCTATGACATGACTTGCTATATCTCGACATTTAGTGCCCTTCTTCAGAAATCTCAGAATATTTTGAAATTTGAATATGGAGCTAGTAAGAGTGGCTACATTCTCCCACAAGTTTGGAGTTGACGCAACTATGT
The DNA here is from genome assembly GCF_015706575.1 of Patiria miniata. Classification (NCBI taxonomy): domain Eukaryota; kingdom Metazoa; phylum Echinodermata; class Asteroidea; order Valvatida; family Asterinidae; genus Patiria; species Patiria miniata. The sequence goes on from NW_024037054.1 coordinate 11,841,548, forward strand.
TTTGGCCAAGTTTATTTCTTTGCAGTTTTCCATTTGACTGCCTAACTTTGGCGCTCAATCAGCTATGACGTGACTTAATATATCTCGACTTTAAGTGCCCTCTTCATCAAAAACTTCATCATCCAACTATTTTGACACGGATGTGGAGCTAGTTAGCGTGGCTACGTTCTCTTATAAGTTTGGAGTCAGCAGTGGTCAGTTTCGTTTTTGTGCAGTAAGTCCCACAGCGAGGGCTGTCAGCGCCAGCCGACATGGCTCTCATGTGTCGCGGTCTAAAGGTACCTTAACATGGATGGATTTTGACAAACTATACCTTGGTGGATAGCGGATGAATAGGCCAACAAGCGACAAATTTGCAAGGCTTCAGACTTGAAACTTTTGGAGTGAGCCCCAGACGTAGGTGCATGATGCCCCCAGTTTCGTTTTTGTGCAGTAAGTCCCATAGCAAGGGCTGTCAGCGCCAGCCGACATGGCTCTCATGAGTCGCGGTCTAAAGGTACCTTAACATGGATGGATTTTGACAAACTATAGCTTGGTGGATAGCGGATGAATAGGCCAACAAGCCGACAAATTTGCAAGGCTTCAGACTTGAAACTTTTGGAGTGAGCCCCAGACGTAGGTGCATGATGCCCCCAGTTTCGTTTTTGTGCAGTAAGTCCCATAGCAAGGGCTGTCAGCGCCAGCCGACATGGCTCTCATGAGTCGCGGTCTAAAGGTACCTTAACATGGATGGATTTTGACAAACTATAGCTTGGTGGATAGCGGATGATAGGCCAACAAGCCGACAAATTTGCAAGGCTTCAGACTTGAAACTTTTGGAGTGAGCCCCAGACGTAGGTGCATGATGCCCCCAGTTTCGTTTTTGTGCAGTAAGTCCCATAGCAAGGGCTGTCAGCGCCAGCCGACATGGCTCTCATGAGTCGCGGTCTAAAGGTACCTTAACATGGATGGATTTTGACAAACTATACCTTGGTGGATAGCAGATGAATAGGCCAACAAGCCGACAAATTTGCAAGGCTTCAGACTTGAAACTTTTGGAGTGAGCCCCAGACGTAGGTGCATGATGCCCCCAGTTTCGTTTTTGTGCAGTAAGTCCCATAGCAAGGGCTGTCAGCGCCAGCCGACATGGCTCTCATGAGTCGCGGTCTAAAGGTACCTTAACATGGATGGATTTTGACAAACTATACCTTGGTGGATAGCGGATGAATAGGCCAACAAGCCGACAAATTTCCAAGGCTTCAGACTTGAAACTTTTGGAGTGAGTCCCAGACGTAGGTGCATGATGCCCCCAGTTTCGTTTTTGTGCAGTAAGTCCCATAGCAAGGGCTGTCAGCGCCAGCCGACATGGCTCTCATGTGTCGCGGTCTAAAGGTACCTTAACATGGATGGATTTTGACAAACTTTAGCTTGTGGATAGCGGATAAATAGGCCAACAAGGTGACAAATCGGCAAGGCTTCAGACTTGAAACTTTTGGAGTGAGCCCAGACGTAGGTGCATGATGCCCCCAGTTTCGTTTTTGTGCAGTAAGTCCCATAGCAAGGGCTGTCAGCGCCAGCCGACATGGCTCTCATGTGTCGCGGTCTAAAGGTACCATAACATGAATGGATTTTGACAAACTTTACCTTGGTGGATAGCGGATGAATAGGCCAACAAGCCGACAAATTTGCAAGGCTTCAGACCTGAAACTTTTGGAGTGAGCCCCAGACGTAGGTGCATGATGCCCCCAGTTTCGTTTTTGTGCAGTAAGTCCCATAGCAAGGGCTGTCAGCGCCAGCCGACATGGCTCTCATGAGTCGCGGTCTAAAGGTACCTTAACATGGATGGATTTTGACAAACTATACCTTGGTGGATAGCGGATGAATAGGCCAACAAGCCGACAAATTTGCAAGGCTTCAGACTTGAAACTTTTAGAGTGAGACCAGACGTAGGTGCATGATGCCCCCAGTTTCGTTTTTGTGCAGTAAGTCCCATAGCAAGGGCTGTCAGCGCCAGCCGACATGGCTCTCATGAGTCGCGGTCTAAAGGTACCTTAACATGGATGGATTTTGACAAACTATACCTTGGTGGATAGCGGATGAATAGGCCAACAAGCCGACAAATTTGCAAGGCTTCAGACTTGAAACTTTTGGAGTGAGCCCCAGACGTAGGTGCATGATGCCCCCAGTTTCGTTTTTGTGCAGTAAGTCCCATAGCAAGGGCTGTCAGCGCCAGCCGACATGGCTCTCATGAGTCGCGGTCTAAAGGTACCTTAACATGGATGGATTTTGACAAACTATACCTTGGTGGATAGCGGATGAATAGGCCAACAAGCCGACAAATTTCAAGGCTTCAGACTTGAAACTTTTGGAGTGAGCCCCAGACGTAGGTGCATGATGCCCCCAGTTTCGTTTTTGTGCAGTAAGTCCCATAGCAAGGGCTGTCAGCGCCAGCCGACATGGCTCTCATGAGTCGCGGTCTAAAGGTACCTTAACATGGATGGATTTTGACAAACTATACCTTGGTGGATAGCGGATGAATAGGCAACAAGCCGACAAATTTGCAAGGCTTCAGACTTGAAACTTTTGGAGTGAGCCCCAGACGTAGGTGCATGATGCCCCCAGTTTCGTTTTTGTGCAGTAAGTCCCATAGCAAGGGCTGTCAGCGCCAGCCGACATGGCTCTCATGAGTCGCGGTCTAAAGGTACCTTAACATGGATGGATTTTGACAAACTATACCTTGGTGGATAGCGGATGAATAGGCCAACAAGCCGACAAATTTCAAGGCTTCAGACTTGAAACTTTTGGAGTGAGCCCCAGACGTAGGTGCATGATGCCCCCAGTTTCGTTTTTGTGCAGTAAGTCCCATAGCAAGGGCTGTCAGCGCCAGCCGACATGGCTCTCATGAGTCGCGGTCTAAAGGTACCTTAACATGGATGGATTTTGACAAACTATACCTTGGTGGATAGCGGATGAATAGGCCAACAAGCCGACAAATTTGCAAGGCTTCAGACTTGAAACTTTTGGAGTGAGCCCCAGACGTAGGTGCATGATGCCCCCAGTTTCGTTTTTGTGCAGTAAGTCCCATAGCAGGGCTGTCAGCGCCAGCCGACATGGCTCTCATGAGTCGCGGTCTAAAGGTACCTTAACATGGATGGATTTTGACAAACTATACCTTGGTGGATAGCGGATGAATAGGCCAACAAGCCGACAAATTTGCAAGGCTTCAGACTTGAAACTTTTGGAGTGAGCCCCAGACGTAGGTGCATGATGCCCCCAGTTTCGTTTTTGTGCAGTAAGTCCCATAGCAAGGGCTGTCAGCGCCAGCCGACATGGCTCTCATGAGTCGCGGTCTAAAGGTACCTTAACATGGATGGATTTTGACAAACTATACCTTGGTGGATAGCGGATGAATAGGCCAACAAGCCGACAAATTTGCAAGGCTTCAGACTTGAAACTTTTGGAGTGAGCCCCAGACGTAGGTGCATGATGCCCCCAGTTTCGTTTTTGTGCAGTAAGTCCCATAGCAAGGGCTGTCAGCGCCAGCCGACACGGCTCTCATGTGTCGCGATCTAAAGGTACCTAACATGAATGGATTTTGACAAACTATAGCTTGTTGGATAGCGGATAAATAGGCCAAGAAGGTGACAAATCGGCAAGGCTTCAGACTTGAAACTTTTGGAGTGAGACCCAGACGTAGGTGCATGATGCCCCAGTTTCGTTTTTGTGCAGTAAGTCCCATAGCAAGGGCTGTCAGCGCCAGCCGACATGGCTCTCATGAGTCGCGGTCTAAAGGTACCTTAACATGGATGGATTTTGACAAACTATACCTTGGTGGATAGCGGATGAATAGGCCAACAAGCCAACAAATTTGCAAGGTTTCAGACTTGAAACTTTTGGAGTGAGCCCCAGACGTAGGTGCATGATGCCCCCAGTTTCGTTTTTGTGCAGTAAGTCCCATAGCAAGGGCTGTCAGCGCCAGCCGACATGGCTCTCATGAGTCGCGGTCTAAAGGTACCTTAACATGGATGGATTTTGACAAACTATACCTTGGTGGATAGCGGATGAATAGGCCAACAAGCCGACAAATTTGCAAGGCTTCAGACTTGAAACTTTTGGAGTGAGCCCCAGACGTAGGTGCATGATGCCCCCAGTTTCGTTTTTGTGCAGTAAGTCCCATAGCAAGGGCTGTCAGCGCCAGCCGACATGGCTCTCATGAGTCGCGGTCTAAAGGTACCTTAACATGGATGGATTTTGACAAACTATACCTTGGTGGATAGCGGATGAATAGGCCAACAAGCCGACAAATTTGCAAGGCTTCAGACTGAAACTTTTGGAGTGAGCCCCAGACGTAGGTGCATGATGCCCCCAGTTTCGTTTTTTGCAGTAAGTCCCATAGCAAGGGCTGTCAGCGCCAGCCGACATGGCTCTCATGAGTCGCGGTCTAAAGGTACCTTAACATGGATGGATTTTGACAAACTATACCTTGGTGGATAGCGGATGAATAGGCCAACAAGCCGACAAATTTGCAAGGCTTCAGACTTGAAACTTTTGGAGTGAGCCCCAGACGTAGGTGCATGATGCCCCCAGTTTCGTTTTTGTGCAGTAAGTCCCATAGCAAGGGCTGTCAGCGCCAGCCGACATGGCTCTCATGAGTCGCGGTCTAAAGGTACCTTAACATTGATGGATTTTGACAAACTATACCTTGGTGGATAGCGGATGAATAGGCCAACAAGCCGACAAATTTGCAAGGCTTCAGACTTGAAACTTTTGGAGTGAGCCCCAGACGTAGGTGCATGATGCCCCCAGTTTCGTTTTTGTGCAGTAAGTCCCATAGCAAGGGCTGTCAGCGCCAGCCGACATGGCTCTCATGAGTCGCGGTCTAAAGGTACCTTAACATAGATGGATTTTGACAAACTATACCTTGGTGGATAGCGGATGAATAGGCCAACAAGCCGACAAATTTGCAAGGCTTCAGACTTGAAACTTTTGGAGTGAGCCCCAGACGTAGGTGCATGATGCCCCCAGTTTCGTTTTTGTGCAGTAAGTCCCATAGCAAGGGCTGTCAGCGCCAGCCGACACGGCTCTCATGAGTCGCGATCTAAAGGTACCTTAACATGAATGGATTTTGACAAACTATAGCTTGTTGGATAGCGGATAAATAGGCCAACAAGGTGACAAATCGGCAAGGCTTCAGACTTGAAACTTTTGGAGTGAGCCCAGACGTAGGTGCATGATGCCCCCAGTTTCGTTTTTGTGCAGTAAGTCCCATAGCAAGGGCTGTCAGCGCCAGCCGACATGGCTCTCATGAGTCGCGGTCTAAAGGTACCTTAACATAGATGGATTTTGACAAACTATACCTTGGTGGATAGCGGATGAATAGGCCAACAAGCCGACAATTTGCAAGGCTTCAGACTTGAAACTTTTGGAGTGAGCCCCAGACGTAGGTGCATGATGCCCCCAGTTTCGTTTTTGTGCAGTAAGTCCCATAGCAAGGGCTGTCAGCGCCAGCCGACATGGCTCTCATGAGTCGCGGTCTAAAGGTACCTTAACATGGATGGATTTTGACAAACTATACCTGGTGGATAGCGGATGAATAGGCCAACAAGCCGACAAATTTGCAAGGCTTCAGACTTGAAACTTTTGGAGTGAGCCCCAGACGTAGGTGCATGATGCCCCCAGTTTCGTTTTTGTGCAGTAAGTCCCATAGCAAGGGCTGTCAGCGCCAGCCGACATGGCTCTCATGAGTCGCGGTCTAAAGGTACCTTAACATGGATGGATTTTGACAAACTATACCTTGGTGGATAGCGGATGAATAGGCCAACAAGCTGACAAATTTGCAAGGCTTCAGACTTGAAACTTTTGGAGTGAGCTCCAGACGTAGGTGCATGATGCCCCCAGTTTCGTTTTTGTGCAGTAAGTCCCATAGCAAGGGCTGTCAGCGCCAGCCGACATGGCTCTCATGAGTCGCGGTCTAAAGGTACCTTAACATGGATGGATTTTGACAAACTATACCTTGGTGGATAGCGGATGAATAGGCCAACAAGCCGACAAATTTGCAAGGCTTCAGACTTGAAACTTTTGGAGTGAGCCCCAGACGTAGGTGCATGATGCCCCCAGTTTCGTTTTTGTGCAGTAAGTCCCATAGCAAGGGCTGTCAGCGCCAGCCGACATGGCTCTCATGAGTCGCGGTCTAAAGGTACCTTAACATGGATGGATTTTGACAAACTTACCTTGTTGGATAGCGGATAAATAGGCCAAGAAGGTGACAAATTGCAAGGCTTCAGACGTTGCATGATGCCCCCAGTTTCGTTTTTGTGCAGTAAGTCCCATAGCAAGGGCTGTCAGCGCCAGCCGACATGGCTCTCATGAGTCGCGGTCTAAAGGTACCTTAACATAATGGATTTTGACAAACTATACCTTGGTGGATAGCGGATGAATAGGCCAACAAGCGACAAATTTGCAAGGCTTCAGACTTGAAACTTTTGGAGTGAGCCCCAGACGTAGGTGCATGATGCCCCCAGTTTCGTTTTTGTGCAGTAAGTCCCATAGCAAGGGCTGTCAGCGCCAGCCGACATGGCTCTCATGAGTCGCGGTCTAAAGGTACCTTAACATGGATGGATTTTGACAAACTATACCTTGGTGGATAGCGGATGAATAGGCCAACAAGCCGACAAATTTGCAAGGCTTCAGACTTGAAACTTTTGGAGTGAGCTCCAGACGTAGGTGCATGATGCCCCCAGTTTCGTTTTTGTGCAGTAAGTCCCATAGCAAGGGCTGTCAGCGCCAGCCGACATGGCTCTCATGAGTCGCGGTCTAAAGGTACCTTAACATGGATGGATTTTGACAAACTATACCTTGGTGGATAGCGGATGAATAGGCCAACAAGCCGACAAATTCCAAGGCTTCAGACTTGAAACTTTTGGAGTGAGCCCAGACGTAGGTGCATGATGCCCCCAGTTTCGTTTTTGTGCAGTAAGTCCCATAGCAAGGGCTGTCAGCGCCAGCCGACATGGCTCTCATGAGTCGCGGTCTAAAGGTACCTTAACATGAATGGATTTTGACAAACTATAGCTTGTTGGATAGCGGATAAATAGGCCAAGAAGGTGACAAATCGGCAAGGCTTCAGACTTGCATGATGCCCCCAGTTTCGTTTTTGTGCAGTAAGTCCCATAGCAAGGGCTGTCAGCGCCAGCCGACATGGCTCTCATGAGTCGCGATCTAAAGGTACCTTAACATGATGGATTTTGACAAACTTTACCTTGGTGGATAGCGGATGAATAGGCCAACAAGCCGACAAATTTGCAAGGCTTCAGACTTGAAACTTTTGGAGTGAGCCCCAGACGTAGGTGCATGATGCCCCAGTTTCGTTTTTGTGCAGTAAGTCCCATAGCAAGGGCTGTCAGCGCCAGCCGACATGGCTCTCATGAGTCGCGGTCTAAAGGTACCTTAACATGGATGGATTTTGACAAACTATACCTTGGTGGATAGCGGATGAATAGGCCAACAAGCTGACAAATTTGCAAGGCTTCAGACTTGAAACTTTTGGAGTGAGCCCAGACGTAGGTGCATGATGCCCCCAGTTTCGTTTTTGTGCAGTAAGTCCCATAGCAAGGGCTGTCAGCGCCAGCCGACATGGCTCTCATGAGTCGCGGTCTAAAGGTACCTTAACATGGATGGATTTTGACAAACTATACCTTGGTGGATAGCGGATGAATAGGCCAACAAGCCGACAAATTTGCAAGGCTTCAGACTTGAAACTTTTGGAGTGAGCCCCAGACGTAGGTGCATGATGCCCCCAGTTTCGTTTTTGTGCAGTAAGTCCCATAGCAAGGGCTGTCAGCGCCAGCCGACATGGCTCTCATGAGTCGCGGTCTAAAGGTACCTTAACATGGATGGATTTTGACAAACTATACCTTGGTGGATAGCGGATGAATAGGCCAACAAGCCGACAAATTTGCAAGGCTTCAGACTGAAACTTTTGGAGTGAGCCCAGACGTAGGTGCATGATGCCCCCAGTTTCGTTTTTGTGCAGTAAGTCCCATAGCAAGGGCTGTCAGCGCCAGCCGACATGGCTCTCATGAGTCGCGGTCTAAAGGTACCTTAACATGGATGGATTTTGACAAACTATACCTGGTGGATAGCGGATGAATAGGCCAACAGCCGACAAATTTGCAAGGCTTCAGACTTGAAACTTTTGGAGTGAGCCCCAGACGTAGGTGCATGATGCCCCCAGTTTCGTTTTTGTGCAGTAAGTCCCATAGCAAGGGCTGTCAGCGCCAGCCGACATGGCTCTCATGAGTCGCGGTCTAAAGGTACCTTAACATGGATGGATTTTGACAAACTATACCTTGGTGGATAGCGGATGAATAGGCCAACAAGCCGACAAATTTGCAAGGCTTCAGACTTGAAACTTTTGGAGTGAGCTCCAGACGTAGGTGCATGATGCCCCCAGTTTCGTTTTTGTGCAGTAAGTCCCATAGCAAGGGCTGTCAGCGCCAGCCGACATGGCTCTCATGAGTCGCGGTCTAAAGGTACCTTAACATGGATGGATTTTGACAAACTATACCTTGGTGGATAGCGGATGAATAGGCCAACAAGCCGACAAATTGCAAGGCTTCAGACTTGAAACTTTTGGAGTGAGCCCCAGACGTAGGTGCATGATGCCCCCAGTTTCGTTTTTGTGCAGTAAGTCCCATAGCAAGGGCTGTCAGCGCCAGCCGACATGGCTCTCATGAGTCGCGGTCTAAAGGTACCTTAACATGGATGGATTTTGACAAACTATACCTTGTTGGATAGCGGATGAATAGGCCAACAAGCTGACAAATCGGCAAGGCTTCAGACTTGAAACTTTTGGAGTGAGCCCCAGACGTAGGTGCATGATGCCCCCAGTTTCGTTTTTGTGCAGTAAGTCCCATAGCAAGGGCTGTCAGCGCCAGCCGACATGGCTCTCATGAGTCGCGGTCTAAAGGTACCTTAACATGATGGATTTTGACAAACTATACCTTGGTGGATAGCGGATGAATAGGCCAACAAGCCGACAAATTGCAAGGCTTCAGACTTGAAACTTTTGGAGTGAGCCCCAGACGTAGGTGCATGATGCCCCCAGTTTCGTTTTTGTGCAGTAAGTCCCATAGCAAGGGCTGTCAGCGCCAGCCGACATGGCTCTCATGAGTCGCGGTCTAAAGGTACCTTAACATGGATGGATTTTGACAAACTATACCTTGGTGGATAGCGGATGAATAGGCCAACAAGCCGACAAATTTGCAAGGCTTCAGACTTGAAACTTTTGGAGTGAGCCCCAGACGTAGGTGCATGATGCCCCAGTTTCGTTTTTGTGCAGTAAGTCCCATAGCAAGGGCTGTCAGCGCCAGCCGACATGGCTCTCATGAGTCGCGGTCTAAAGGTACCTTAACATGGATGGATTTTGACAAACTATACCTTGGTGGATAGCGGATGAATAGGCCAACAAGCGACAAATTTGCAAGGCTTCAGACTTGAAACTTTTGGAGTGAGCCCCAGACGTAGGTGCATGATGCCCCCAGTTTCGTTTTTGTGCAGTAAGTCCCATAGCAAGGGCTGTCAGCGCCAGCCGACATGGCTCTCATGAGTCGCGGTCTAAAGGTACCTTAACATTGATGGATTTTGACAAACTATACCTTGGTGGATAGCGGATGAATAGGCCAACAAGCCGACAAATTTGCAAGGCTTCAGACTTGAAACTTTTGGAGTGAGCCCCAGACGTAGGTGCATGATGCCCCCAGTTTCGTTTTTGTGCAGTAAGTCCCATAGCAAGGGCTGTCAGCGCCAGCCGACATGGCTCTCATGAGTCGCGGTCTAAAGGTACCTTAACATGGATGGATTTTGACAAACTATACCTTGGTGGATAGCGGATGAATAGGCCAACAAGCTGACAAATTTGCAAGGCTTCAGACTTGAAACTTTTGGAGTGAGCCCCAGACGTAGGTGCATGATGCCCCCAGTTTCGTTTTTGTGCAGTAAGTCCCATAGCAAGGGCTGTCAGCGCCAGCCGACATGGCTCTCATGAGTCGCGGTCTAAAGGTACCTTAACATGGATGGATTTTGACAAACTATACCTTGGTGGATAGCGGATGAATAGGCCAACAAGCCGACAAATTTGCAAGGCTTCAGACTTGAAACTTTTGGAGTGAGCCCCAGACGTAGGTGCATGATGCCCCCAGTTTCGTTTTTGTGCAGTAAGTCCCATAGCAAGGGCTGTCAGCGCCAGCCGACATGGCTCTCATGAGTCGCGGTCTAAAGGTACCTTAACATGGATGGATTTTGACAAACTATACCTTGGTGGATAGCGGATGAATAGGCCAACAAGCCGACAAATTTGCAAGGCTTCAGACTTGAAACTTTGGAGTGAGTGAGTCCCAGACGTAGGTGCATGATGCCCCAGTTTCGTTTTTGTGCAGTAAGTCCCATAGCAAGGGCTGTCAGCGCCAGCCGACATGGCTCTCATGAGTCGCGGTCTAAAGGTACCTTAACATGGATGGATTTTGACAAACTATAGCTTGTTGGATAGCGGATGAATAGGCCAACAAGCTGACAAATCGGCAAGGCTTCAGACTTGAAACTTTTGGAGTGAGCCCAGACGTAGGTGCATGATGCCCCCAGTTTCGTTTTTGTGCAGTAAGTCCCATAGCAAGGGCTGTCAGCGCCAGCCGACATGGCTCTCATGAGTCGCGGTCTAAAGGTACCTTAACATGGATGGATTTTGACAAACTATACCTTGGTGGATAGCGGATGAATAGGCCAACAAGCCGACAATTTGCAAGGCTTCAGACTTGAAACTTTTGGAGTGAGCCCCAGACGTAGGTGCATGATGCCCCCAGTTTCGTTTTTGTGCAGTAAGTCCCATAGCAAGGGCTGTCAGCGCCAGCCGACATGGCTCTCATGAGTCGCGGTCTAAAGGTACCTTAACATGGATGGATTTTGACAAACTATACCTTGGTGGATAGCGGATGAATAGGCCAACAAGCCGACAAATTTGCAAGGCTTCAGACTTGAAACTTTTGGAGTGAGTCCCAGACGTAGGTGCATGATGCCCCCAGTTTCGTTTTTGTGCAGTAAGTCCCATAGCAAGGGCTGTCAGCGCCAGCCGACATGGCTCTCATGAGTCGCGGTCTAAAGGTACCTTAACATGAATGGATTTTGACAAACTATACCTTGTTGGATAGCGGATGAATAGGCCAACAGCTGACAAATCGGCAAGGCTTCAGACTTGAAACTTTTGGAGTGAGCCCCAGACGTAGGTGCATGATGCCCCCAGTTTCGTTTTTGTGCAGTAAGTCCCATAGCAAGGGCTGTCAGCGCCAGCCGACATGGCTCTCATGAGTCGCGATCTAAAGGTACCTTAACATGGATGGATTTTGACAAACTATACCTTGGTGGATAGCGGATGAATAGGCCAACAAGCCGACAAATTTGCAAGGCTTCAGACTTGAAACTTTTGGAGTGAGCCCCAGACGTAGGTGCATGATGCCCCCAGTTTCGTTTTTGTGCAGTAAGTCCCATAGCAAGGGCTGTCAGCGCCAGCCGACATGGCTCTCATGAGTCGCGGTCTAAAGGTACCTTAACATGGATGGATTTTGACAAACTATACCTTGGTGGATAGCGGATGAATAGGCCAACAAGCCGACAAATTTGCAAGGCTTCAGACTTGAAACTTTTGGAGTGAGCCCCAGACGTAGGTGCATGATGCCCCAGTTTCGTTTTTGTGCAGTAAGTCCCATAGCAAGGGCTGTCAGCGCCAGCCGACATGGCTCTCATGAGTCGCGGTCTAAAGGTACCTTAACATGGATGGATTTTGACAAACTATACCTTGGTGGATAGCGGATGAATAGGCCAACAAGCCACAAATTTGCAAGGCTTCAGACTTGAAACTTTTGGAGTGAGCCCCAGACGTAGGTGCATGATGCCCCCAGTTTCGTTTTTGTGCAGTAAGTCCCATAGCAAGGGCTGTCAGCGCCAGCCGACATGGCTCTCATGAGTCGCGGTCTAAAGGTACCTTAACATGATGGATTTTGACAAACTATACCTTGGTGGATAGCGGATGAATAGGCCAACAAGCCGACAAATTTGCAAGGCTTCAGACTTGAAACTTTTGGAGTGAGCCCCAGACGTAGGTGCATGATGCCCCCAGTTTCGTTTTTGTGCAGTAAGTCCCATAGCAAGGGCTGTCAGCGCCAGCCGACATGGCTCTCATGAGTCGCGGTCTAAAGGTACCTTAACATGGATGGATTTTGACAAACTATACCTGGTGGATAGCGGATGAATAGGCCAACAAGCCGACAAATTTGCAAGGCTTCAGACTTGAAACTTTTGGAGTGAGCCCCAGACGTAGGTGCATGATGCCCCCAGTTTCGTTTTTGTGCAGTAAGTCCCATAGCAAGGGCTGTCAGCGCCAGCCGACATGGCTCTCATGAGTCGCGGTCTAAAGGTACCTTAACATGGATGGATTTTGACAAACTATACCTTGGTGGATAGCGGATGAATAGGCCAACAAGCCGACAAATTTGCAAGGCTTCAGACTTTGAAACTTTTGGAGTGAGCCCCAGACGTAGGTGCATGATGCCCCCAGTTTCGTTTTTGTGCAGTAAGTCCCATAGCAAGGGCTGTCAGCGCCAGCCGACATGGCTCTCATGAGTCGCGGTCTAAAGGTACCTTAACATGGATGGATTTTGACAAACTATACCTTGTGGATAGCGGATGAATAGGCCAACAAGCCGACAAATTTCCAAGGCTTCAGACTGAAACTTTTGGAGTGAGCCCCAGACGTAGGTGCATGATGCCCCCAGTTTCGTTTTTGTGCAGTAAGTCCCATAGCAAGGGCTGTCAGCGCCAGCCGACATGGCTCTCATGAGTCGCGGTCTAAAGGTACCTTAACATGAATGGATTTTGACAAACTATACCTTGGTGGATAGCGGATGAATAGGCCAACAAGCTGACAAATCGGCAAGGCTTCAGACTTGAAACTTTTGGAGTGAGCCCAGACGTAGGTGCATGATGCCCCCAGTTTCGTTTTTGTGCAGTAAGTCCCATAGCAAGGGCTGTCAGCGCCAGCCGACATGGCTCTCATGAGTCGCGGTCTAAAGGTACCTTAACATTGATGGATTTTGACAAACTATACCTTGGTGGATAGCGGATGAATAGGCCAACAAGCCGACAAATTGCAAGGCTTCAGACCTGAAACTTTTGGAGTGAGCCCAGACGTAGGTGCATGATGCCCCCAGTTTCGTTTTTGTGCAGTAAGTCCCATAGCAAGGGCTGTCAGCGCCAGCCGACATGGCTCTCATGAGTCGCGGTCTAAAGGTACCTTAACATGAATGGATTTTGACAAACTATACCTTGTTGTGGATAGCGGATGAATAGGCCAACAAGCTGACAAATCGGCAAGGCTTCAGACTTGAAACTTTTGGAGTGAGCCCCAGACGTAGGTGCATGATGCCCCCAGTTTCGTTTTTGTGCAGTAAGTCCCATAGCAAGGGCTGTCAGCGCCAGCCGACATGGCTCTCATGAGTCGCGGTCTAAAGGTACCTTAACATGGATGGATTTTGACAAACTATACCTTGGTGGATAGCGGATGAATAGGCCAACAAGCGACAAATTTGCAAGGCTTCAGACTTGAAACTTTTGGAGTGAGCTCCAGACGTAGGTGCATGATGCCCCCAGTTTCGTTTTTGTGCAGTAAGTCCCATAGCAAGGGCTGTCAGCGCCAGCCGACATGGCTCTCATGAGTCGCGGTCTAAAGGTACCTTAACATGGATGGATTTTGACAAACTATACCTTGGTGGATAGCGGATGAATAGGCCAACAAGCCGACAAATTTCAAGGCTTCAGACCTGAAACTTTTGGAGTGAGCCCCAGACGTAGGTGCATGATGCCCCCAGTTTCGTTTTTGTGCAGTAAGTCCCATAGCAAGGGCTGTCAGCGCCAGCCGACATGGCTCTCATGAGTCGCGGTCTAAAGGTACCTTAACATGGATGGATTTTGACAAACTATACCTTGGTGGATAGCGGATGAATAGGCCAAAGCTGACAAATCGGCAAGGCTTCAGACTTGAAACTTTTGGAGTGAGCCCCAGACGTAGGTGCATGATGCCCCCAGTTTCGTTTTTGTGCAGTAAGTCCCATAGCAAGGGCTGTCAGCGCCAGCCGACATGGCTCTCATGAGTCGCGGTCTAAAGGTACCTTAACATTGATGGATTTTGACAAACTATACCTTGGTGGATAGCGGATGAATAGGCCAACAAGCCGACAAATTTGCAAGGCTTCAGACTTGAAACTTTTGGAGTGAGCCCCAGACGTAGGTGCATGATGCCCCCAGTTTCGTTTTTTGTGCAGTAAGTCCCATAGCAAGGGCTGTCAGCGCCAGCCGACATGGCTCTCATGAGTCGCGGTCTAAAGGTACCTTAACATGAATGGATTTTGACAAACTATAGCTTGTTGGATAGCGGATAAATAGGCCAACAAGGTGACAAATCGGCAAGGCTTCAGACTTGAAACTTTTGGAGTGAGCCCCAGACGTAGGTGCATGATGCCCCCAGTTTCGTTTTTGTGCAGTAAGTCCCATAGCAAGGGCTGTCAGCGCCAGCCGACATGGCTCTCATGAGAGTCGCGGTCTAAAGGTACCTTAACATGGATGGATTTTGACAAACTATACCTTGGTGGATAGCGGATGAATAGGCCAACAAGCCGACAATTTGCAAGGCTTCAGACTTGAAACTTTTGGAGTGAGCCCCAGACGTAGGTGCATGATGCCCCCAGTTTCGTTTTTGTGCAGTAAGTCCCATAGCAAGGGCTGTCAGCGCCAGCCGACATGGCTCTCATGAGTCGCGGTCTAAAGGTACCTTAACATGGATGGATTTTGACAAACTATACCTTGGTGGATAGCGGATGAATAGGCCAACAAGCCGACAAATTTGCAAGGCTTCAGACTTGAAACTTTTGGAGTGAGCCCCAGACGTAGGTGCATGATGCCCCCAGTTTCGTTTTTGTGCAGTAAGTCCCATAGCAAGGGCTGTCAGCGCCAGCCGACATGGCTCTCATGAGTCGCGGTCTAAAGGTACCTTAACATGGATGGATTTTGACAAACTATACCTTGGTGGATAGCGGATGAATAGGCCAACAAGCCGACAAAATTGCAAGGCTTCAGACTTGAAACTTTTGGAGTGAGCTCCAGACGTAGGTGCATGATGCCCCCAGTTTCGTTTTTGTGCAGTAAGTCCCATAGCAAGGGCTGTCAGCGCCAGCCGACATGGCTCTCATGAGTCGCGGTCTAAAGGTACCTTAACATGGATGGATTTTGACAAACTATACCTTGGTGGATAGCGGATGAATAGGCCAACAAGCCGACAAATTGCAAGGCTTCAGACTTGAAACTTTTGGAGTGAGCCCCAGACGTAGGTGCATGATGCCCCCAGTTTCGTTTTTGTGCAGTAAGTCCCATAGCAAGGGCTGTCAGCGCCAGCCGACATGGCTCTCATGAGTCGCGGTCTAAAGGTACCTTAACATGGATGGATTTTGACAAACTATACCTTGGTGGATAGCGGATGAATAGGCCAACAAGCTGACAAATCGGCAAGGCTTCAGACTTGAAACTTTTGGAGTGAGCCCAGACGTAGGTGCATGATGCCCCCAGTTTCGTTTTTGTGCAGTAAGTCCCATAGCAAGGGCTGTCAGCGCCAGCCGACATGGCTCTCATGAGTCGCGGTCTAAAGGTACCTTAACATGATGGATTTTGACAAACTATACCTTGGTGGATAGCGGATGAATAGGCCAACAAGCCGACAAATTTGCAAGGCTTCAGACTTGAAACTTTTGGAGTGAGCCCCAGACGTAGGTGCATGATGCCCCCAGTTTCGTTTTTGTGCAGTAAGTCCCATAGCAAGGGCTGTCAGCGCCAGCCGACATGGCTCTCATGAGTCGCGGTCTAAAGGTACCTTAACATGGATGGATTTTGACAAACTATAGCTTGTTGGATAGCGGATGAATAGGCCAACAAGCTGACAAATCGCAAGGCTTCAGACTTGAAACTTTTGGAGTGAGCCCCAGACGTAGGTGCATGATGCCCCCAGTTTCGTTTTTGTGCAGTAAGTCCCATAGCAAGGGCTGTCAGCGCCAGCCGACATGGCTCTCATGAGTCGCGGTCTAAAGGTACCTTAACATGGATGGATTTTGACAAACTATACCTTGGTGGATAGCGGATGAATAGGCCAACAAGCGACAAATTTGCAAGGCTTCAGACTTGAAACTTTTGGAGTGAGCTCCAGACGTAGGTGCATGATGCCCCCAGTTTCGTTTTTGTGCAGTAAGTCCCATAGCAGGGCTGTCAGCGCCAGCCGACATGGCTCTCATGAGTCGCGGTCTAAAGGTACCTTAACATGGATGGATTTTGACAAACTATACCTTGGTGGATAGCGGATGAATAGGCCAACAAGCCGACAAATTCCAAGGCTTCAGACTTGAAACTTTGGAGTGAGTCCCAGACGTAGGTGCATGATGCCCCCAGTTTCGTTTTTGTGCAGTAAGTCCCATAGCAAGGGCTGTCAGCGCCAGCCGACATGGCTCTCATGAGTCGCGGTCTAAAGGTACCTTAACATGGATGGATTTTGACAAACTATACCTTGGTGGATAGCGGATGAATAGGCCAACAAGCTGACAAATCGGCAAGGCTTCAGACTTGAAACTTTTGGAGTGAGCCCCAGACGTAGGTGCATGATGCCCCCAGTTTCGTTTTTGTGCAGTAAGTCCCATAGCAAGGGCTGTCAGCGCCAGCCGACATGGCTCTCATGAGTCGCGGTCTAAAGGTACCTTAACATGGATGGATTTTGACAAACTATACCTTGGTGGATAGCGGATGAATAGGCCAACAAGCCGACAAATTGCAAGGCTTCAGACTTGAAACTTTTGGAGTGAGCCCCAGACGTAGGTGCATGATGCCCCCAGTTTCGTTTTTGTGCAGTAAGTCCCATAGCAAGGGCTGTCAGCGCCAGCCGACATGGCTCTCATGAGTCGCGGTCTAAAGGTACCTTAACATGAATGGATTTTGACAAACTATACCTTGGTGGATAGCGGATGAATAGGCCAACAAGGGACAAATCGCAAGGCTTCAGACTTGAAACTTTTGGAGTGAGCCCCAGACGTAGGTGCATGATGCCCCCAGTTTCGTTTTTGTGCAGTAAGTCCCATAGCAAGGGCTGTCAGCGCCAGCCGACATGGCTCTCATGAGTCGCGGTCTAAAGGTACCTTAACATGGATGGATTTTGACAAACTATACCTTGGTGGATAGCGGATGAATAGGCCAACAAGCCGACAAATTTGCAAGGCTTCAGACTTGAAACTTTTGGAGTGAGCTCCAGACGTAGGTGCATGATGCCCCCAGTTTCGTTTTTGTGCAGTAAGTCCCATAGCAAGGGCTGTCAGCGCCAGCCGACATGGCTCTCATGAGTCGCGGTCTAAAGGTACCTTAACATGGATGGATTTTGACAAACTATACCTTGGTGGATAGCGGATGAATAGGCCAACAAGCCGACAAATTTGCAAGGCTTCAGACTTGAAACTTTTGGAGTGAGCCCCAGACGTAGGTGCATGATGCCCCCAGTTTCGTTTTTGTGCAGTAAGTCCCATAGCAAGGGCTGTCAGCGCCAGCCGACATGGCTCTCATGAGTCGCGGTCTAAAGGTACCTTAACATGATGGATTTTGACAAACTATACCTTGGTGGATAGCGGATGAATAGGCCAACAAGCCGCAAATTTGCAAGGCTTCAGACTTGAAACTTTTGGAGTGAGCCCCAGACGTAGGTGCATGATGCCCCCAGTTTCGTTTTTGTGCAGTAAGTCCCATAGCAAGGGCTGTCAGCGCCAGCCGACATGGCTCTCATGAGTCGCGGTCTAAAGGTACCTTAACATGGATGGATTTTGACAAACTATACCTTGGTGGATAGCGGATGAATAGGCCAACAAGCCGACAAATTTGCAAGGCTTCAGACTTGAAACTTTTGGAGTGAGCCCAGACGTAGGTGCATGATGCCCCCAGTTTCGTTTTTGTGCAGTAAGTCCCATAGCAAGGGCTGTCAGCGCCAGCCGACATGGCTCTCATGAGTCGCGGTCTAAAGGTACCTTAACATGGATGGATTTTGACAAACTATACCTTGGTGGATAGCGGATGAATAGGCCAACAAGCCGACAAATTTGCAAGGCTTCAGACTTGAAACTTTTGGAGTGAGCTCCAGACGTAGGTGCATGATGCCCCCAGTTTCGTTTTTGTGCAGTAAGTCCCATAGCAAGGGCTGTCAGCGCCAGCCGACATGGCTCTCATGAGTCGCGGTCTAAAGGTACCTTAACATGGATGGATTTTGACAAACTATACCTTGGTGGATAGCGGATGAATAGGCCAACAAGCCGACAAATTTGCAAGGCTTCAGACCTGAAACTTTTGGAGTGAGCCCAGACGTAGGTGCATGATGCCCCCAGTTTCGTTTTTGTGCAGTAAGTCCCATAGCAAGGGCTGTCAGCGCCAGCCGACGGCTCTCATGAGTCGCGGTCTAAAGGTACCTTAACATGATGGATTTTGACAAACTATACCTTGTTGGATAGCGGATGAATAGGCCAACAAGGTGACAAATCGGCAAGGCTTCAGACTTGAAACTTTTGGAGTGAGCCCCAGACGTAGGTGCATGATGCCCCCAGTTTCGTTTTTGTGCAGTAAGTCCCATAGCAAGGGCTGTCAGCGCCAGCCGACATGGCTCTCATGAGTCGCGGTCTAAAGGTACCTTAATAGGATGGATTTTGACAAACTATACCTTGGTGGATAGCGGATGAATAGGCCAACAAGCTGACAAATTGCAAGGCTTCAGACTTGAAACTTTTGGAGTGAGCCCCAGACGTAGGTGCATGATGCCCCCAGTTTCGTTTTTGTGCAGTAAGTCCCATAGCAAGGGCTGTCAGCGCCAGCCGACATGGCTCTCATGAGTCGCGGTCTAAAGGTACCTTAACATGGATGGATTTTGACAAACTATACCTTGGTGGATAGCGGATGAATAGGCCAACAAGCTGACAAATTTGCAAGGCTTCAGACTTGAAACTTTTGGAGTGAGCCCCAGACGTAGGTGCATGATGCCCCCAGTTTCGTTTTTGTGCAGTAAGTCCCATAGCAAGGGCTGTCAGCGCCAGCCGACATGGCTCTCATGAGTCGCGGTCTAAAGGTACCTTAACATGGATGGATTTTGACAAACTATACCTTGGTGGATAGCGGATGAATAGGCCAACAAGCCGACAAATTTGCAAGGCTTCAGACTTGAAACTTTTGGAGTGAGCCCCAGACGTAGGTGCATGATGCCCCCAGTTTCGTTTTTGTGCAGTAAGTCCCATAGCAAGGGCTGTCAGCGCCAGCCGACATGGCTCTCATGAGTCGCGGTCTAAAGGTACCTTAACATGGATGGATTTTGACAAACTATACCTTGGTGGATAGCGGATGAATAGGCCAACAAGCCGACAATTTGCAAGGCTTCAGACTTGAAACTTTTGGAGTGAGCCCCAGACGTAGGTGCATGATGCCCCCAGTTTCGTTTTTGTGCAGTAAGTCCCATAGCAAGGGCTGTCAGCGCCAGCCGACATGGCTCTCATGAGTCGCGGTCTAAAGGTACCTTAACATGGATGGATTTTGACAAACTATACCTTGGTGGATAGCGGATGAATAGGCCAACAAGCCGACAAATTTGCAAGGCTTCAGACTTGAAACTTTTGGAGTGAGCCCCAGACGTAGGTGCATGATGCCCCCAGTTTCGTTTTTGTGCAGTAAGTCCCATAGCAAGGGCTGTCAGCGCCAGCCGACATGGCTCTCATGAGTCGCGGTCTAAAGGTACCTTAACATGGATGGATTTTGACAAACTATACCTTGGTGGATAGCGGATGAATAGGCCAACAAGCCGACAAATTTGCAAGGCTTCAGACTTGAAACTTTTGGAGTGAGCCTCCAGACGTAGGTGCATGATGCCCCCAGTTTCGTTTTTGTGCAGTAAGTCCCATAGCAAGGGCTGTCAGCGCCAGCCGACATGGCTCTCATGAGTCGCGGTCTAAAGGTACCTTAACATGGATGGATTTTGACAAACTATACCTTGGTGGATAGCGGATGAATAGGCCAACAAGCCGACAAATTTGCAAGGCTTCAGACTGAAACTTTGGAGTGAGTCCAGACGTAGGTGCATGATGCCCCCAGTTTCGTTTTGTGCAGTAAGTCCCATAGCAAGGGCTGTCAGCGCCAGCCGACATGGCTCTCATGTGTCGCGATCTAAAGGTACCTTAACATGGATGGATTTTGACAAACTATAGCTTGTTGTGGATAGCGGATGATAATAGGCAACAAGGTGACAAATCGGCAAGGCTTCAGACTTGAAACTTTTGGAGTGAGCCCCAGACGTAGGTGCATGATGCCCCCAGTTTCGTTTTTGTGCAGTAAGTCCCATAGCAAGGGCTGTCAGCGCCAGCCGACATGGCTCTCATGAGTCGCGATCTAAAGGTACCTTAATATGAATGGATTTTGACAAACTTACCTTGTGGATAGCGGATGAATAGGCCAACAAGCCGACAAATTGCAAGGCTTCAGACTTGAAACTTTTGGAGTGAGCCCCAGACGTAGGTGCATGATGCCCCCAGTTCGTTGTGCAGTAAGTCCCATAGCAAGGGCTGTCAGCGCCAGCCGACATGGCTCTCATGAGTCGCGGTCTAAAGGTACCTTAACATGGATGGCTTTTGACAAACTATACCTTGGTGGATAGCGGATGAATAGGCCAACAAGCCGACAAATTTGCAAGGCTTCAGACTTGAAACTTTTGGAGTGAGCCCAGACGTAGGTGCATGATGCCCCCAGTTTCGTTTTTGTGCAGTAAGTCCCATAGCAAGGGCTGTCAGCGCCAGCCGACATGGCTCTCATGAGTCGCGGTCTAAAGGTACCTTAACATGGATGGATTTTGACAAACTATACCTTGGTGGATAGCGGATGAATAGGCCAACAAGCCGACAAATTTGCAAGGCTTCAGACTTGAAACTTTTGGAGTGAGCCCCAGACGTAGGTGCATGATGCCCCCAGTTTCGTTTTTGTGCAGTAAGTCCCATAGCAAGGGCTGTCAGCGCCAGCCGACATGGCTCTCATGAGTCGCGGTCTAAAGGTACCTTAACATGATGGATTTTGACAAACTATACCTTGGTGGATAGCGGATGAATAGGCCAACAAGCGACAAATTTGCAAGGCTTCAGACTTGAAACTTTTGGAGTGAGCCCCAGACGTAGGTGCATGATGCCCCCAGTTTCGTTTTGTGCAGTAAGTCCCATAGCAAGGGCTGTCAGCGCCAGCCGACATGGCTCTCATGAGTCGCGGTCTAAAGGTACCTTAACATGGATGGATTTTGACAAACTATACCTTGGTGGATAGCGGATGAATAGGCCAACAAGCCGACAAATTTGCAAGGCTTCAGACTTGAAACTTTTGGAGTGAGCCCCAGACGTAGGTGCATGATGCCCCCAGTTTCGTTTTTGTTGTGCAGTAAGTCCCATAGCAAGGGCTGTCAGCGCCAGCCGACATGGCTCTCATGAGTCGCGGTCTAAAGGTACCTTAACATGGATGGATTTTGACAAACTATACCTTGGTGGATAGCGGATGAATAGGCCAACAAGCCGACAAATTTGCAAGGCTTCAGACCTGAAACTTTGGAGTGAGCCCAGACGTAGGTGCATGATGCCCCCAGTTTCGTTTTGTGCAGTAAGTCCCATAGCAAGGGCTGTCAGCGCCAGCCGACATGGCTCTCATGAGTCGCGGTCTAAAGGTACCTTAACATGGATGGATTTTGACAAAACTATACCTTGTTGGATAGCGGATGAATAGGCCAACAGGTGACAAATCGGCAAGGCTTCAGACTTGAAACTTTTGGAGTGAGCCCCAGACGTAGGTGCATGATGCCCCCAGTTTCGTTTTTGTGCAGTAAGTCCCATAGCAAGGGCTGTCAGCGCCAGCCGACATGGCTCTCATGAGTCGCGGTCTAAAGGTACCTTAACATGGATGGATTTTGACAAACTATACCTTGGTGGATAGCGGATGAATAGGCCAACAAGCCGACAAATTTGCAAGGCTTCAGACTTGAAACTTTTGGAGTGAGCCCCAGACGTAGGTGCATGATGCCCCCAGTTTCGTTTTTGTGCAGTAAGTCCCATAGCAAGGGCTGTCAGCGCCAGCCGACATGGCTCTCATGAGTCGCGGTCTAAAGGTACCTTAACATGGATGGATTTTGACAAACTATACCTTGGTGGATAGCGGATGAATAGGCAACAAGCCGACAAATTTGCAAGGCTTCAGACTTGAAACTTTTGGAGTGAGCCCAGACGTAGGTGCATGATGCCCCCAGTTTCGTTTTTGTGCAGTAAGTCCCATAGCAAGGGCTGTCAGCGCCAGCCGACATGGCTCTCATGAGTCGCGGTCTAAAGGTACCTTAACATGGATGGATTTTGACAAACTATACCTTGGTGGATAGCGGATGAATAGGCCAACAAGCCGACAAATTGCAAGGCTTCAGACTTGAAACTTTTGGAGTGAGCCCCAGACGTAGGTGCATGATGCCCCAGTTTCGTTTTTGTGCAGTAAGTCCCATAGCAAGGGCTGTCAGCGCCAGCCGACATGGCTCTCATGAGTCGCGGTCTAAAGGTACCTTAACATGGATGGATTTTGACAAACTATACCTTGGTGGATAGCGGATGAATAGGCCAACAAGCGACAAATTTGCAAGGCTTCAGACTTGAAACTTTTGGAGTGAGCCCCAGACGTAGGTGCATGATGCCCCCAGTTTCGTTTTGTGCAGTAAGTCCCATAGCAAGGGCTGTCAGCGCAGCCGACATGGCTCTCATGAGTCGCGGTCTAAAGGTACCTTAACATGGATGGATTTTGACAAACTATACCTTGGTGGATAGCGGATGAATAGGCCAACAAGCGACAAATTTGCAAGGCTTCAGACTTGAAACTTTTGGAGTGAGCCCCAGACGTAGGTGCATGATGCCCCCAGCCAGTTTCGTTTGTGCAGTAAGTCCCATAGCAAGGGCTGTCAGCGCCAGCCGACATGGCTCTCATGAGTCGCGGTCTAAAGGTACCTTAACATGGATGGATTTTGACAAACTATACTTGGTGGATAGCGGATGAATAGGCCAACAGCCGACAAATTTGCAAGGCTTCAGACTTGAAACTTTTGGAGTGAGCCCCAGACGTAGGTGCATGATGCCCCCAGTTTCGTTTTTGTGCAGTAAGTCCCATAGCAAGGGCTGTCAGCGCCAGCCGACATGGCTCTCATGAGTCGCGGTCTAAAGGTACCTTAACATGGATGGATTTTGACAAACTATACCTTGGTGGATAGCGGATGAATAGGCCAACAAGCCGACAAATTTCAAGGCTTCAGACTTGAAACTTTGGAGTGAGCCCCAGACGTAGGTGCATGATGCCCCCAGTTTCGTTTTTGTGCAGTAAGTCCCATAGCAAGGGCTGTCAGCGCCAGCCGACATGGCTCTCATGAGTCGCGGTCTAAAGGTACCTTAACATGGATGGATTTTGACAAACTATAGCTTGTTGGATAGCGGATAAATAGGCCAACAAGCTGACAAATCGGCAAGGCTTCAGACTTGAAACTTTTGGAGTGAGCCCCAGACGTAGGTGCATGATGCCCCCAGTTTCGTTTTTGTGCAGTAAGTCCATAGCAAGGGCTGTCAGCGCCAGCCGACATGGCTCTCATGAGTCGCGGTCTAAAGGTACCTTAACATGGATGGATTTTGACAAACTATACCTTGGTGGATAGCGGATGAATAGGCCAACAAGCGACAAATTTGCAAGGCTTCAGACTTGAAACTTTTGGAGTGAGCCCCAGACGTAGGTGCATGATGCCCCCAGTTTCGTTTTTTGTGCAGTAAGTCCCATAGCAAGGGCTGTCAGCGCCAGCCGACATGGCTCTCATGAGTCGCGGTCTAAAGGTACCTTAACATGGATGGATTTTGACAAACTATACCTTGGTGGATAGCGGATGAATAGGCTAACAAGCCGACAAATTTGCAAGGCTTCAGACTTGAAACTTTTGGAGTGAGCCCAGACGTAGGTGCATGATGCCCCCAGTTTCGTTTTTGTGCAGTAAGTCCCATAGCAAGGGCTGTCAGCGCCAGCCGACATGGCTCTCATGAGTCGCGGTCTAAAGGTACCTTAACATGGATGGATTTTGACAAACTATACCTTGGTGGATAGCGGATGAATAGGCCAACAAGCCGACAAATTTGCAAGGCTTCAGACTTGAAACTTTTGGAGTGAGCCCCAGACGTAGGTGCATGATGCCCCAGTTTCGTTTTTGTGCAGTAAGTCCCATAGCAAGGGCTGTCAGCGCCAGCCGACATGGCTCTCATGAGTCGCGGTCTAAAGGTACCTTAACATGGATGGATTTTGACAAACTATACCTTGGTGGATAGCGGATGAATAGGCCAACAAGCCGACAAATTTGCAAGGCTTCAGACTTGAAACTTTTGGAGTGAGCCCAGACGTAGGTGCATGATGCCCCCAGTTTCGTTTTTGTGCAGTAAGTCCCATAGCAAGGGCTGTCAGCGCCAGCCGACATGGCTCTCATGAGTCGCGGTCTAAAGGTACCTTAACATGGATGGATTTTGACAAACTATACCTTGGTGGATAGCGGATGAATAGGCCAACAAGCCGACAAATTTGCAAGGCTTCAGACTTGAAACTTTTGGAGTGAGCCCAGACGTAGGTGCATGATGCCCCCAGTTTCGTTTTTGTGCAGTAAGTCCCATAGCAAGGGCTGTCAGCGCCAGCCGACATGGCTCTCATGAGTCGCGGTCTAAAGGTACCTTAACATGGATGGATTTTGACAAACTATACCTTGGTGGATAGCGGATGAATAGGCCAACAAGCCGACAAATTTGCAAGGCTTCAGACTTGAAACTTTTGGAGTGAGCCCAGACGTAGGTGCATGATGCCCCCAGTTTCGTTTTTGTGCAGTAAGTCCCATAGCAAGGGCTGTCAGCGCCAGCCGACATGGCTCTCATGAGTCGCGGTCTAAAGGTACCTTAACATGGATGGATTTTGACAAACTATACCTTGGTGGATAGCGGATGAATAGGCCAACAAGCGACAAATTTGCAAGGCTTCAGACTTGAAACTTTTGGAGTGAGCCCCAGACGTAGGTGCATGATGCCCCCAGTTTCGTTTTTGTGCAGTAAGTCCCATAGCAAGGGCTGTCAGCGCCAGCCGACATGGCTCTCATGAGTCGGTCTAAAGGTACCTTAACATGGATGGATTTTGACAAACTATACCTTGGTGGATAGCGGATGAATAGGCTAACAAGCGACAAATTTGCAAGGCTTCAGACTTGAAACTTTTGGAGTGAGCCCAAGACGTAGGTGCATGATGCCCCCAGTTTCGTTTTTGTGCAGTAAGTCCCATAGCAAGGGCTGTCAGCGCCAGCCGACATGGCTCTCATGAGTCGCGGTCTAAAGGTACCTTAACATGGATGGATTTTGACAAACTATACCTGGTGGATAGCGGATGAATAGGCCAACAAGCCGACAAATTTGCAAGGCTTCAGACTTGAAACTTTTGGAGTGAGCCCCAGACGTAGGTGCATGATGCCCCCAGTTCGTTTTTGTGCAGTAAGTCCCATAGCAAGGGCTGTCAGCGCCAGCCGACATGGCTCTCATGAGTCGCGGTCTAAAGGTACCTTAACATTGATGGATTTTGACAAACTATACCTTGGTGGATAGCGGATGAATAGGCCAACAAGCCGACAAATTGCAAGGCTTCAGACTTGAAACTTTTGGAGTGAGCCCCAGACGTAGGTGCATGATGCCCCCAGTTTCGTTTTTGTGCAGTAAGTCCCATAGCAAGGGCTGTCAGCGCCAGCCGACATGGCTCTCATGAGTCGCGGTCTAAAGGTACCTTAACATGGATGGATTTTGACAAACTATACCTGGTGGATAGCGGATGAATAGGCCAACAAAGCGACAAATTTGCAAGGCTTCAGACTTGAAACTTTTGGAGTGAGCCCAGACGTAGGTGCATGATGCCCCAGTTTCGTTTTTGTGCAGTAAGTCCCATAGCAAGGGCTGTCAGCGCCAGCCGACATGGCTCTCTTTGGAGTGAGACCCATACGTTGGGTAGCGGATGAATAGGCCCCCAATTTCGCTTTTTGTTAACTTTTGGGTAGCCCCAGAAATGGGCCAGTTTTTTTTTTTTTGTGCAGTAAGTCCCATAGCAAGGGCTGTCAGCGCCAGCCGACATGGCTCTCATGAGTCGCGTCTAAAGGTACCTTAACATGGATGGATTTTGACAAACTATACCTTGGTGGATAGCGGATGAATAGGCCAACAAGCCGACAAATTGCAAGGCTTCAGACTTGAAACTTTTGGAGTGAGCCCCAGACGTAGGTGCATGATGCCCCCAGTTTCGTTTTTGTGCAGTAAGTCCCATAGCAAGGGCTGTCAGCGCCAGCCGACATGGCTCTCATGAGTCGCGGTCTAAAGGTACCTTAACATGGATGGATTTTGACAAACTATACCTTGGTGGATAGCGGATGAATAGGCCAACAAGCGACAAATTTGCAAGGCTTCAGACTGAAACTTTTGGAGTGAGCCCCAGACGTAGGTGCATGATGCCCCCAGTTTCGTTTTTGTGCAGTAAGTCCCATAGCAAGGGCTGTCAGCGCCAGCCGCCGACATGGCTCTCATGAGTCGCGGTCTAAAGGTACCTTAACATGGATGGATTTTGACAAACTATACCTTGGTGGATAGCGGATGAATAGGCCAACAAGCGACAAATTGCAAGGCTTCAGACTTGAAACTTTTGGAGTGAGCCCCGACGTAGGTGCATGATGCCCCAGTTTCGTTTTTGTGCAGTAAGTCCCATAGCAAGGGCTGTCAGCGCCAGCCGACATGGCTCTCATGAGTCGCGGTCTAAAGGTACCTTAACATAGATGGATTTTGACAAACTATACCTTGGTGGATAGCGGATGAATAGGCCAACAAGCCGACAAATTTGCAAGGCTTCAGACTGAAACTTTTGGAGTGAGCTCCAGACGTAGGTGCATGATGCCCCCAGTTTCGTTTTTGTGCAGTAAGTCCCATAGCAAGGGCTGTCAGCGCCAGCCGACATGGCTCTCATGAGTCGCGGTCTAAAGGTACCTTAACATGGATGGATTTTGACAAACTATACCTTGGTGGATAGCGGATGAATAGGCCAACAAATCGACAAATTTGCAAGGCTTCAGACTTGAAACTTTTGGAGTGAGCCCCAGACGTAGGTGCATGATGCCCCCAGTTTCGTTTTTGTGCAGTAAGTCCCATAGACCGGTGCAGCGCCAGCCCGACATGGGCTCCTTTGGAGTGAGCCCCAGTATAGGTGCATGATGCCCCAGTTTCGTTTTTTGTGCAGTAAGTCCCATAGCAAGGGCTGTCAGCGCCAGCCGACATGGCTCTCATGAGTCGCGGTCTAAAGGTACCTTAACATGGATGGATTTTGACAAACTATACCTTGGTGGATAGCGGATGAATAGGCCAACAAGCCGACAAATTTGCAAGGCTTCAGACTTGAAACTTTTGGAGTGAGCCCCAGACGTAGGTGCATGATGCCCCCAGTTTCGTTTTTGTGCAGTAAGTCCCATAGCAAGGGCTGTCAGCGCCAGCCGACATGGCTCTCATGAGTCGCGGTCTAAAGGTACCTTAACATGGATGGATTTTGACAAACTATACCTTGGTGGATAGCGGATGAATAGGCCAACAAGCCGACAAATTTGCAAGGCTTCAGACTGAAACTTTTGGAGTGAGCTCCAGACGTAGGTGCATGATGCCCCCAGTTTCGTTTTTGTGCAGTAAGTCCCATAGCAAGGGCTGTCAGCGCCAGCCGACATGGCTCTCATGAGTCGCGGTCTAAAGGTACCTTAACATGGATGGATTTTGACAAACTATACCTTGGTGGATAGCGGATAAATAGGCCAACAAGCTGACAAATTGCAAGGCTTCAGACTTGAAACTTTTGGAGTGAGCTCCAGACGTAGGTGCATGATGCCCCCAGTTCGTTTTTGTGCAGTAAGTCCCATAGCAAGGGCTGTCAGCGCCAGCCGACATGGCTCTCATGAGTCGCGGTCTAAAGGTACCTTAACATAGATGGATTTTGACAAACTATACCTTGGTGGATAGCGGATGAATAGGCCAACAAGCCGACAAATTTGCAAGGCTTCAGACTTGAAACTTTTGGAGTGAGCCCCAGACGTAGGTGCATGATGCCCCCAGTTTCGTTTTTGTGCAGTAAGTCCCATAGCAAGGGCTGTCAGCGCCAGCCGACATGGCTCTCATGAGTCGCGGTCTAAAGGTACCTTAACATGGATGGATTTTGACAAACTATACCTTGGTGGATAGCGGATGAATAGGCCAACAAGCGACAAATTTCAAGGCTTCAGACTTGAAACTTTTGGAGTGAGCCCCAGACGTAGGTGCATGATGCCCCCAGTTTCGTTTTTGTGCAGTAAGTCCCATAGCAAGGGCTGTCAGCGCCAGCCGACATGGCTCTCATGAGTCGCGGTCTAAAGGTACCTTAACATGAATGGATTTTGACAAACTATACCTTGGTGGATAGCGGATGAATAGGCCAACAAGCTGAGAAAATTTGCAAGGCTTCAGACTTGAAACTTTTGGAGTGAGCCCCAGACGTAGGTGCATGATGCCCCCAGTTTCGTTTTTGTGCAGTAAGTCCCATAGCAAGGGCTGTCAGCGCCAGCCGACATGGCTCTCATGAGTCGCGGTCTAAAGGTACCTTACATGAATGGATTTGACAAACAAACTATACCTGGTGGATAGCGGATGAATAGGCCAACAAGCCGACAAATTTGCAAGGCTTCAGACTTGAAACTTTTGGAGTGAGCCCCAGACGTAGGTGCATGATGCCCCCCAGTTTCGTTTTTGTGCAGTAAGTCCCATAGCAAGGGCTGTCAGCGCCAGCCGACATGGCTCTCATGAGTCGCGGTCTAAAGGTACCTTAACATGGATGGATTTTGACAAACTATAACTTGGTGGATAGCGGATGAATAGGCTAACAAGCCGACAAATTTGCAAGGCTTCAGACTTGAAACTTTTGGAGTGAGCCCAGACGTAGGTGCATGATGCCCCAGTTTCGTTTTTGTGCAGTAAGTCCCATAGCAAGGGCTGTCAGCGCCAGCCGACATGGCTCTCATGAGTCGCGGTCTAAAGGTACCTTAACATGGATGGATTTTGACAAACTATACCTTGGTGGATAGCGGATGAATAGGCCAACAAGCCGACAAATTTGCAAGGCTTCAGACTTGAAACTTTTGGAGTGAGCCCCAGACGTAGGTGCATGATGCCCCCAGTTTCGTTTTTGTGCAGTAAGTCCCATAGCAAGGGCTGTCAGCGCCAGCCGACATGGCTCTCATGAGTCGCGGTCTAAAGGTACCTTAACATGATGGATTTTGACAAACTATACCTTGGTGGATAGCGGATGAATAGGCCAACAAGCCGACAATTTGCAAGGCTTCAGACTTGAAACTTTTGGAGTGAGCCCAGACGTAGGTGCATGATGCCCCCAGTTTCGTTTTTGTGCAGTAAGTCCCATAGCAAGGGCTGTCAGCGCCAGCCGACATGGCTCTCATGAGTCGCGGTCTAAAGGTACCTTAACATGGATGGATTTTGACAAACTATACCTTGGTGGATAGCGGATGAATAGGCCAACAAGCCGACAAATTTGCAAGGCTTCAGACCTGAAACTTTTGGAGTGAGCCCAGACGTAGGTGCATGATGCCCCCAGTTTCGTTTTTGTGCAGTAAGTCCCATAGCAAGGGCTGTCAGCGCCAGCCGACATGGCTCTCATGAGTCGCGGTCTAAAGGTACCTTAACATGGATGGATTTTGACAAACTATACCTTGGTGGATAGCGGATGAATAGGCCAACAAGCTGACAAATTTGCAAGGCTTCAGACTTGAAACTTTTGGAGTGAGCCCCAGACGTAGGTGCATGATGCCCCAGTTTCGTTTTTGTGCAGTAAGTCCCATAGCAAGGGCTGTCAGCGCCAGCCGACATGGCTCTCATGAGTCGCGGTCTAAAGGTACCTTAACATGGATGGATTTTGACAAACTATACCTTGGTGGATAGCGGATGAATAGGCCAACAAGCCGACAAATTTGCAAGGCTTCAGACTTGAAACTTTTGGAGTGAGCTCCAGACGTAGGTGCATGATGCCCCCAGTTTCGTTTTGTTGCAGTAAGTCCCATAGCAAGGGCTGTCAGCGCCAGCCGACATGGCTCTCATGAGTCGCGGTCTAAAGGTACCTTAACATGGATGGATTTTGACAAACTATACCTTGGTGGATAGCGGATGAATAGGCCAACAAGCCGACAAATTTGCAAGGCTTCAGACTTGAAACTTTTGGAGTGAGCCCCAGACGTAGGTGCATGATGCCCCCAGTTTCGTTTTTGTGCAGTAAGTCCCATAGCAAGGGCTGTCAGCGCCAGCCGACATGGCTCTCATGAGTCGCGGTCTAAAGGTACCTTAACATGGATGGATTTTGACAAACTATACCTTGGTGGATAGCGGATGAATAGGCCAACAAGCCGACAAATTTGCAAGGCTTCAGACTTGAAACTTTTGGAGTGAGCCCAGACGTAGGTGCATGATGCCCCCAGTTTCGTTTTGTGCAGTAAGTCCCATAGCAAGGGCTGTCAGCGCCAGCCGACATGGCTCTCATGAGTCGCGGTCTAAAGGTACCTTAACATGGATGGATTTTGACAAACTATACCTTGGTGGATAGCGGATGAATAGGCTACAAGCCGACAAATTTGCAAGCTTCAGACTTGAAACTTTTGGAGTGAGCCCAAGACGTAGGTGCATGATGCCCCCAGTTTCGTTTTTGTGCAGTAAGTCCCATAGCAAGGGCTGTCAGCGCCAGCCGACATGGCTCTCATGAGTCGCGGTCTAAAGGTACCTAACATGGATGGATTTTGACAAACTATACCTGGTGGATAGCGGATGAATAGGCCAACAAGCCGACAAATTTGCAAGGCTTCAGACTTGAAACTTTTGGAGTGAGCCCCAGACGTAGGTGCATGATGCCCCAGTTTCGTTTTTGTGCAGTAAGTCCCATAGCAAGGGCTGTCAGCGCCAGCCGACATGGCTCTCATGAGTCGCGGTCTAAAGGTACCTTAACATGGATGGATTTTGACAAACTATACTTGGTGGATAGCGGATGAATAGGCCAACAAGCCGACAAATTTGCAAGGCTTCAGACTTGAAACTTTTGGAGTGAGCCCCAGACGTAGGTGCATGATGCCCCCAGTTTCGTTTTGTGCAGTAAGTCCCATAGCAAGGGCTGTCAGCGCCAGCCGACATGGCTCTCATGAGTCGCGGTCTAAAGGTACCTTAACATGGATGGATTTTGACAAACTATACCTTGGTGGATAGCGGATGAATAGGCCAACAAGCCGACAAATTGCAAGGCTTCAGACTTGAAACTTTTGGAGTGAGTCCAGACGTAGGTGCATGATGCCCCCAGTTTCGTTTTTGTGCAGTAAGTCCCATAGCAAGGGCTGTCAGCGCCAGCCGACATGGCTCTCATGAGTCGCGGTCTAAAGGTACCTTAACATGGATGGATTTTGACAAACTATACCTTGGTGGATAGCGGATGAATAGGCCAACAAGCCGACAAATTTGCAAGGCTTCAGACTTGAAACTTTTGGAGTGAGCTCCAGACGTAGGTGCATGATGCCCCCAGTTTCGTTTTTGTGCAGTAAGTCCCATAGCAAGGGCTGTCAGCGCCAGCCGACATGGCTCTCATGAGTCGCGGTCTAAAGGTACCTTAACATGGATGGATTTGACAAACTATACCTTGGTGGATAGCGGATGAATAGGCCAACAAGCCGACAAATTGCAAGGCTTCAGACTTGAAACTTTTGGAGTGAGCTCCAGACGTAGGTGCATGATGCCCCCAGTTTCGTTTTTGTGCAGTAAGTCCCATAGCAAGGGCTGTCAGCGCCAGCCGACATGGCTCTCATGAGTCGCGGTCTAAAGGTACCTTAACATGGATGGATTTTGACAAACTATAGCTTGTGTGGATAGCGGATGAATAGGCCAACAAGCCGACAAATTTGCAAGGCTTCGACTTGAAACTTTGGAGTGAGCCCCAGACGTAGGTGCATGATGCCCCCAGTTTCGTTTTTTGTGCAGTAAGTCCCATAGCAAGGGCTGTCAGCGCCAGCCGACATGGCTCTCATGAGTCGCGCGTCTAAAGGTACCTTAACATGGATGGATTTTGACAAACTATACCTTGGTGGATAGCGGATGAATAGGCCAACAAGCCTACAAATTTGCAAGGCTTCAGACTTGAAACTTTTGGAGTGAGCCCCAGACGTAGGTGCATGATGCCCCAGTTTCGTTTTTGTGCAGTAAGTCCCATAGCAAGGGCTGTCAGCGCCAGCCGACATGGCTCTCATGAGTCGCGGTCTAAAGGTACCTTAACATGGATGGATTTTGACAAACTATACCTGTGTGGATAGCGGATGAATAGGCCAACAAGCCGACAAATTTGCAAGGCTTTT